>NC_040082.1:68647047-69247047 GCF_003369695.1 Bos indicus x Bos taurus
ATAACTCTGTGGGATACACAAACGAGAGATGGATATAATAGGTAAAGTTGGACACATAAGGTAAATGTTGGGTTGCTTAAAGCCTGATGTGGCCACACAAAAATCAAGATAAATTAATCAAATCTCTTTGTGTTATAGTCCACTATTTCCAATACTTCCTGAGGTTGATTCCAATTATAGATTGTCTTAAGAAATTAGTTTTTAACCTTTGGGACCTAGGTAGACCCACCATCATTCAAAAAATTGAAAACTTTCAATTTCTTGGAAGACCAGCCACAGAAAGCTTATGTCACACTATGCCATCATTCATTCAAGGATGATATTCTTAATTTACTATTACTTTTTGACTCTGAGGTCACAAGAAAACAATTTTATGTTTATTGGCTCAAGAATATTTATTTATTTACTTGTGCTCAAGCACAAACTTGCATTGAGATGGATATACATAAAACAGATAAAAATGAGATTTTGGACAGTATAGTTCCTCCCATGGACACAGCAAATCTACAGTCACATGTGGACTAAGTCCCTGTGAAATTAACATAAAAATTAAAGGAACAATAGCCAGAGCAAAGGGTAAAAATACAGTATCAAGATGGATAGTAGACACAGATATATGATCATAGCAAAGGAAGAAACCATCACCCAGCAGTGGCAGTCAACAATTGAGAAGGATTGCAAAGGTGTGTTTATAGGACCCTATATAGAACAGAAAAGCCCCCAAAACACTTGATTTTAAAATAACAATGGGGAATACATCAAGGAAAGCTGTAAAATTACAGCAGATGGAAAATCTCTTCAAGGGCTTGCATGAAGACTTGACCCAAAAGCAGTCCCAAAACACCAGATTGAAATGTGCATAAACTTTATTACTAACCTTGAAGCATGTACTAGACAGACAGGAACTATTTGGGATTCTACTGGGGAACTAAAACATCAGTGGGAGTCGTTTTTGTGATCTCAGACTACCGTGCTAATACTGTTTTTGGCAAGCATTATTATTATTTTTTTTTCACTTTTTTGGGTTACTTTAATAAAAATGCAGCAGGTAAAATCCTGTGGTGTAGAGAAGATAAAATTCCCACATCGCTAATTTGCATTTCCTCAGATCCAAATCCTTTGTGTCTCACAGTGTTTCTCTTTAGCTGGATTCAGAAGTCCTGTGGCATAGGTGGTAGGGATGTTTCCAAGCATTTCCTCTTTCTTGGGAAATAGCTTCTTCCTTCCTTCCGTTAATGCATATTCTAACTTCCATGTGAAAATGCTAGATGGGCCCATGATCTAGTTTAAACTTTCCTAGGTTACCCAGGGCTCATCTTATGCATCCTGTTCTTGCTCAGCCATACTCATTAGTTCATTCAGCAAGCATTTATTGCATGTGCTAGGTACTAAAAATATTAAAAATGATTAAGACACAGTCCATTCACAGACTGGGGTGGTGAAGAGAGGACACTGAACCCCTTTCCAGATTGGGGCAGAATTTTTAAAATTCTTGTCCTGTTCCCTTGTAATCTTTTGGGGCTCCACATGACACTGACTGTTCTTATTATGTGAGAGCAATTGAGCCTCAGGATACAGGCATTGGTGCTGAACATGTGACGGAAGGTTAATGTTACCAGTTAACTAAAATGTGGCTATTTCTGACATCAAACACCAAGAGCAAAGTATATAAAATCAACACACAGAAATCCCTTGCATTCCTATACAATAATAATGAGAAAATAGAAATTAAGGAAAATTAATTAATAGAAATAAAGGAAACAATTCCATTCACCATTGCAACGAAAAGAATAAAATACTTAGGAATATATCTATCTAAAGAAATTAAAGACCTATATATAGAAAACTATAAAACACTGGTGAAAGAAATCAAAGAGGATGCTAATAGATGGAGAAATATACCATGTTCATGGATTGGAAGAATCAATATAGTGAAAATGAGTATACTACCTAAAGCAATTTATAGATTCAATGCAATCCCTATCAAGCTACCAATGGTATTTTTCACAGAGCTAGAACAAATAATTTCACAATTTGTATGGAAATACAAAAAACCTCGAATAGCCAAAGCAATCTTGAGAAAGAAGAATGGGACTGGAGGAATCAACCTACCTGACTTCAGGCTCTACTACAAAGCCACAGTCATCAAGACAGTATGGTACTGGCGCAAAGACAGAAATATAGATCAATGGAACAAAATAGAAAGCCCAGAGATAAATCCACGCACATATGGACACCTTATCTTTGACAAAGGAGGCAAGAATATACAATGGATTAAAGACAATCTCTTTAACAAGTGGTGCTGGGAAAACTGGTCAACCACTTGTAAAAGAATAAAACTAGAACACTTTCTAACACCATACACAAAAATAAACTCAAAATAGATTAAAGATCTAAACATAAGACCAGAAACTATAAAACTCCTAGAGTAGAACATAGGCAAAACACCCTCCGACATACATCACAGCAGGATCCTCTATGACCCACCTCCCAGAATATTGGAAATAAAAGCAAAAATAAACAAATGGGACCTAATTAAACTTAAAAGCTTCTGCACAACAAAGGAAACTATAAGCAAGGTAAAAAGACAGCCTTCAGAATGGGAGAAAATAATAGCAAATGAAGCAACTGACAAACAACTAATCTCAAAAATATACTGGCAAGCATTATTTTAGACATTTCCATCTAACCTGCTGTCGCTAGTATGCATACCATACTGAGAGCCCCATCTACCCATGACTCACATCTGGACCTCACAGCCAACTGAGCAATAGACAAAACCTCAGTAAAAGACCTAATAAAACAGAGATAACAAGTCTACATGCTGAAGAATTAAAAGTACTGGTGATAAAAATGTTCACCAAACTGAGGAAAAGAATGGATGAACAAAAAGCAGATTTCAACAAACAGATAGAGAATTTTAAACATAAGTTATAACTGAATTAAAAAAAAAACAACATTAGATTAGTTCAACAGGAGTTGGACTGTGTATAAGAACAAATCAGGAAGCTGGAAGACAAAGTTAAGGGATTCACCCAGAAGGAGCAGCAAAACTGAAAAATAAATAAAAAGTGGATACCATAAGAGACCTTTGGGACAACATCAAACAGAATGATATTTGCATATAAAATCTCTGAAAGATAAGAGAAAGAACCAGAAAAAATATTTGAAGAAGTAATGGCTGAAAATTTCCTTCATATGGGGAAGGAAACAGACATCCAGGTCCAGGGAGACCAGAGACCTCCAAATAAATAAATCCAAAAAGACACACATCAAAACATACTAGAATTAGAATAGTAGACTTAAGGATAAAGAGAAAATCCTAAAAGCAGCAGGAGAAAAACAACTTGCTATGTATAAGGGAAAACTCATAAGGCTATCAGCAGATTTTTCAGCAGAAATATTACATGTCAGAAGGGAGTGGCTTGACATGTTCAAAGTGCTGAAAATAAAAACACTTCAAACCAAAAGTAATTTTTCAGCAAGTTCATCCTTTAGAACTGAAGGAGATATTAAGAGTTTCCCAGAGAAGCAAAGGGCTTCCCTAGTGGCTTAGACAGTAAAGAATCTGCTTGCAATGCGGGATACCTGGGTTCAGTCTCTGGGTTGGGAAAATCCCCTGGATAAGGAAGTGGCAATCCACTTCAGCATTTTTACCTGTAGAATCCCCATGGACAGAGAAGCCTGAAAGGCTACAGTCTATGGGGTTGCAAAGAGTTGGACACAACTGAGTGACTAAGCACACCACAGAGAAGCAAAAGCTGGAATTCACCACCACTAAAATGGCCTCACAAGAAATACTGAAAGGGCAGATTCATATTGATATATGGCAAAACCAATACAATATTGTAAAGTTAAAAATAAAAATATATAAAAACAAGTAAAGCAAAAAAGAGAGAAATATTGAAAGGGACTTATTGAAAGTGAAAGAATGACACTGATTAATAATATGAAAGCACATAAAGTAAAATTTTTACTGAAAATATAAGTATACAATAAAGATAGTGGATCAAGTGCATAAGGCAGGCTTAAAAGCAAAAAAAAAAAAAAAAAAAAGCAAAAGTAGTAAAGCATAGAGGGGATAGATAGAAAGCTTTGGAATGTATTTAAAGTTAAGTTGCTAACAACATAAAACACACTGCTGTTTACTTAGGATTTTATATTAATATATAAAACTAAAGACAAATGCAAGGAAAATACTTATAGGCAGTAGACAAGAAGGAATGAGAAAAGGATCAAAACATAACACTAAAGAAAATCACCAAAATGTAAAAGAAGAAAGAAAGAGAAGAAGAAAAGATAGGAGCCACAAATGGCCAGAAAATAGTTAGCAAAATGGAAATAAGTACATCTTATCCAAAAAAAAAAAAAAAAAAGAAAGAAAGAAAGCTCATTTGTATGCTACCTTGAAGAGGCTCACTTCAGAAATAAGGACACACATAGACTGAGGTTAAATGATGGAAAAATACATTTTATGCAAATAGAAATTACATGAAGGTTGGTCTACCTATACTCATATCACAAAATAGATTTTAAAACAAGGACTATTAGAAGACAAGCAAAGGCATTACATAATGGCAATGGGATAAATCCAGTAAGAAAATATATTTACAAACATATATTCACAGAACATGGGGCACCAAGATATATAAAGCAAATATTAATGGACTTAAAAGAAGAGATTAAAAGCAATACATACAAGACAGCAAAAGAGACACTGATGTATAGAACAGACTTTTGGACTCTGTGGGAGAGAGAGAGGGTGGGATGATTTGGGAGAATGGCATTGAAATATGTATAATATCATATATGAAACGAGTCGCCAGTCCAGGTTCGATGCACGATACTGGATGCTTGGGGCTGGTGCACTGGGATGACTCAGAGGGATGGTACGGGGAGGGAGGAGGGAGGAGGGTTCAGGATGGGGAACATGTGTATACCTGTGGTGGATTCTTGTTGATATATGGCAAAACCAATAAAATTAATTAAAAAAAAAGCAATACAATAAAAATAGTAGACTTTAACATCTCACTTACATCAGTGCAAAAATCGAGACAAAAAAAGATCAATAAGGAAACAATGAACTTAAAATATACATTAGTCCATATAGACTTGACAGATATATAGAACATTTCATCCATAAGCTTCAAAATACACGTTATTCTCAAGTATACTTGGAGTATTCTCCAGGATAGATCACATGTAAAGTCACAAAACACGTCTCAGTAAATCTTAGAAGACTGAAATCATATCACATATCAATATTCATTTATAGTAAAAAGCCTCGTCAAAATAAGTACAGAGGAAACGTGCTTCAACATGATAAAGACCATATATGAGGAACTCATAGCTAATATACTCAATGGTGAAAAGCTGAAAACTTTTCCCCTAAGATTAAGAGGATAAGGATGCTCTCTCTCACCACTTTTATTCAACATAGTATTGGAAGGACTAGCCACAACAACTAAGCAAGAAAAATAAATAAAATGAATCCAAGATGGAAAGGAAGAGAAAAACTGTCACTATTTAAAGATTATGTGTTGCCATGAATGAAAATTCTAAAGACTCCATCAAAAATTTGTTACAACTAATAAATAAATTAATAAGGTCTCAGTATACACTAATAATACATTACCAAATCAATCTCACTTGTGATCACAATAAAATGAATAAAATACATAGGAATAAGTTTAACCTAAGCAGTAAAAATCTTTTATATTAGAAATGATAAGACATTGATGATAAAAACTGAAAAAGAAAAAAGATATTGTGTAATCATGAATTGGAAAAATTAATATTGTCAAAATGTTCATACTACTCAAAGCAATCTATAGACTTAAAGTAATTTCTATCAAAATGCCAAGTCATATTTCATATAATAGAACATATAATTCTAAAAATTGTATGAAAATATAAAAGACCCCCAAATAGCTAAAATAATCTTGAGGAAGAAGAACCAAGCTTGGGGAATCACACTCCCTGATTTCAGAGTATACTACAAAGTAACTAAAATAGTATGATCCTGCCACAGAAACAGACATACTCATATGAATGAATGTAACAGAATGGAAAGCCCAGAAGAAAAAAAAATTCACACATACACATAGACATACTTAGACAATTAATCTATCACAAAGTAGCAAAGAACATACAATAGAAAAATCAGAGCCTTTTCAATAACCAGGGCTGAGAAAGCTGTACAGTTACATGCAAACAAATGAGACTAGACCACTATCTTATACCATATATAGAAATTAACTCAAAATGGATTAAAAACTTTAATGCAAAATCTGAAATCATAAAATTCCTAGAAGAAAACAAGCAATAATGTTACTGACTCTGCTTGTAGCACTATTTTGTGGATCTGACTCCATAGGCAAAGGAAACAAAAGCAAAAATAAACAAATGGGACTACATTAAGCGAAAAAGTTTCTGCACATTGAAGGAAATCATCTTCAGAATGAAAAGGCAACCCACTGAATGGGAGAATACATTTCCAAATAAACAGCCCATTAAGGGGCTAATATTCACAGTATATAAAGAGCTCATATGACTCCATGCAAACAACAACAAAAAATAATTTTATAAGGAACAAAAGATCTGAATAGACATTTTTCCAAAGAAGACATACAGATGGTCAACAAACATTAACAGTTGCTCAACACCACTGTTAGGGAAACGAAAAACAAAATCAAAATGAGGTATTATCTCATACCTTTTAGAATGACTATTGTGGAAAAGACAAGTAATAACAAATGTTGGAGGCATTGTTGAAAAAAAGGAATCTTTCTAGTTCGTTGTTAGTAGGACTGTAAATTGATGCATGCACTATAGGAAAGATTATGGAGATTATGCAAGCAATAAGAACAGAACCACTATATGACCTATCACAGTTCTGGGTATTTATCGAAGAACACAAAAACACTAATTTGGAAAAATAATCCACTTTTATGTTCACTGCAGCATTCTTTGCCTTAGCCAGAATATAGAAACAACCTGCTGCTGCTAAGTCGGTTCAGTCGTGTCCGACTCTGTGCGACCCCAGAGACGGCAGCCAACCAGGCTCCCCTGCCCCTGGGATTCTCCGGGCAAGAACACTGGAGTGGGTTGCCATTTCCTTCTCCAATGCATGAAAGTGAAAAGTGAAAGTGAAGTCGCTTAGTTGTGTCCGACTCCTAGCGACCTCATGGACTGCAGCCTACCAGGCTCCTCCGTCCATGGGATTTTCCAGGCAAAAGTACTGGAGTGGGGTGCCATTGCCTTCTCTGAATCAAGCACTACTCAATCATAAAAATAATGAATCTTGACGTTTGTGACAAGGATGGAATTTGAGGTAATTATGCAATGTGGAATAAGTCACACAGGAAGAAAATATTGTATAATTTCACTCATATATGAAATCTAAAACACACACACACACAATGAAAAAGCAAAATAAAGCAGAAATAAACTCATAGATGCAGCAGAGAGATTATTGTTTACTACAGCGGAGGGAGATTGTAGGGAGAGTGAAATGAGTGAAGTATCTCATCTGTATGATGATGGATTGTAACTAGATTTATGGCAATGATTACTCTGCAGTGTATACAGCTGTTTAATGATAATGCTGTACTCCTGAAACTTACATAATGATTAAAAAAAAAAAAACAGAAATGAAAGCTGTATAACTAAATATGGAATGTGCTATGTAAGTAGTGAAAAATCCCCATCATATACTTCTCTTGTATACTAAACATATACTTCTCTTGTATACAAGAGAATGCAGTTTGAAAACCAGTGATCAAGATTATACACTTTGATTATGAAAGGATAATAACTGTAACTGATTTTACCTGCTGCTGCTAAGTCACTTCAGTCGTGTCCGACTCTGTGTGACCCCACAGACCGGCAGCCACCAGGCTCCCCCGTCCCTGGGATTCTCCAGGCAAGAACATTGGAGTGGGTTGCCATTTCCTTCTCCAATGCATGAAAGTGAGACTCTGTGTGACCCCACAGACCGGCAGCCACCAGGCTCCCCCGTCCCTGGGATTCTCCAGGCAAGAACATTGGAGTGGGTTGCCATTTCCTTCTCCAATGCATGAAAGTGAGAAGTGAAAGTGAAGTCGCTCAGTCATGTCCGACTCTCAGCGACCCCACGGACCGCAGCCTACCAGGCTCCTCCATCCATGGGATTTTCCAGGCAAAGTACTAACTTAACCTTATTCTTGACATTTTTCTGTATCAAAAAACTTGAGTATTTAGTTCATAGGTCTTGGATATTTGAAAATAATTACTTCATTTTGAAGAAAAAAAGTACAAAAGTTCTGAACTCTAGAAATAATCATAAATCATTAGAAGAAAGTCAATCAGGCAGAAATACTTAGAGTCAAGTTGTGCTTAGTTTTCTTTTTTTCAGCAGAAATTAATAATTAATAACATAAATAGCTTGTATAATAATTAGATGAAATTAATAGCTAATACACAACTTTAATAGAAAAATAAGTGAAAAAAAATGGATTTAAATGATACTAGAGGGCATGATCTTCCAAAAGAGGGGCTTTTCTGTTTAAGCCTGATATTTAGTTATGCACATTTACTTATTTTACTTAAATAATATTTTACCACACTTAATGAAGTCCTAGGTTATTTGAACAAAAGTTACTATTGGTATCATATAGAACTGGACTCTCCAGTATGATGCTACAAGCCACATGAGGCTGTTGAGGACCTGAAACATGGCTTTTCTGAACTAAGTTGTGCTGAAAGTACAAATAACATTAAGAATCAAAGGTTTAGTAAGACAACAGATAAGCAACATATCACATTAGATTTTTTATATTGACTAAATGCTGAAATGATAATGTTTTGCATATACTTGGTTAAATAACATAGATTAAATTTGTTTAACTTGTTTATTTTTATGTTTTTAATGTTGCTACTAGAAAATTTAAAATCACCTCTGTGACTCCCAACAGATTTCTAATGGAGAGCAATGTTCTAGAAGCTTCCCTTTCCCAAAAAGTAATTTTTCCAAATAGAGCTCTGTCCAAGCAAGTTTGTCAGAATTGATTAAAATCCATATTATAAAGAACTGAGCACAAATTTAGGTTTAATAGCAAATTAGAAAGTAGTCAGAGCACATTGATAACAAAGTGCTTAGTGCTTTTTAGTTATTCATAAATATTAATTTGCTTTCCTCAACAACCCAATGAAACACTGCTTTATCTATTCTACATATTTTTAAAGTAATATTTCTCAAAGGCATAAGACCAGTGGAAGTATAGTAGCTTTCTGCCATTTTCCAGTAATCCAAAATAAATATCAATTCATTCATTTCATAAATATTTCCTGAGGCCCACTGTGTGAGTCATAGTTTAAATTGTGAAAAGACCTAAAAGAATGTATGAGACATGGTTCCTGCCTTTCACGAGTGTTGAATTGAGACAAATAAAAATCTCTAAAATAGATGTGGCCACAGGGGCACTTTAAGAATGGTTTTGATTACAACCTGTGTGGTTTTGACTTCTCCCTAACTTGTGTGTAAATGGAGAACATGAAAAGGGCAGAACCTTGTGATAAGAACTTAATGGAAGTGATGGAAGTTGAATTTCAGGGGCAGCTTCGTGAGGAAACTCATACCATGGACCCTCTGCACTTTTTACCAAAACTAAGTCATGACAGATTAGATCTGTAACTATGAAAAGCACATTTTCAGCTAGGTTCTTATTTATTTGACCCACATTATATTCTTACAATTTTTCAGCTTTTCATTCTTTAAATATTACAAGCTTTATATCAGGGCTTTCATACACTGTTTTTCTGACATGAGTGCTTCTGTTTCACTCTTTCCCTCATTCCTCATGTGTTAAATCACTAGGGAAATTAAAAGCAAGCACACCACAGCAATTCACATGATGAAGAGAGAGGGAAATGCCCATTCAGACCTGACCTTTAGAAACTTAATAAGAACAAGCTCCTTAGAGGACTTGGCTCCTTATTTCACTATAAATTCAGAGGATGGTAGATAGTTAGTAGAGATCAAGTACAGTGCTTGCTATTGGTCCATGGAAAATGTTAACGCTCAAGAGAGACAAATGGGCCTCCAAATCTCTTTACAGGCAAAGAGGTCCCTAGCCCTGACCACGATGATTTCTAGCACTGCAACTCAATGATGAGTCCCTAGAGATCTCAGCATTCTTCACAAAGGGAAAGGGATTTCAGCATCTCCACAATTCCTCTAATTATAAAAGCATGTTTATCATACTCTATTAGTATTGAATCATGCCCAGCCTTTAGAGAATTACAAAGCATATATTAAATATTTGAAAATAAGAAAATAGTAAGGAATCAACTGGAACTCTTGATGCCCCATACATATAATAACTATTTCTATGCTTATGTATAATTTCTTTTATCTTAGTATATTTTCTATTTGATTATATCTACATATATTTTTGGAGAAGGAAATGGCAACCCACTCCAGTGTTCTTGCCTGGAGAATCCCAGGGATGGGGGAGCCTGTTGGGCTGCCGTCTATGGAGTCGCACAGAGTCGGACACGACTGAAGTGACAGCATAGCATACATATATTTAGTATCAATATCATATTAATACTAATATTAAAATAGTATATTAATATAAGTATATATACTAGTATTTTATACTGTTAAGTGTACCTTTTCATGTAGAAGTGCAGTTCTTACACAGTATATCATTGTGGTGAATAAAGTAATATGCAGCTACCTATTTCTTAATTGGTTGACATTCACATTGTTTATAAGTTTGATTACAATGTACAACATTGTGGAATGAATTTTATGAAAATAGGCCATGGAGAATGGGTTATTAGACTCTTGAAGTCTATCACCAAATTGGTATACAAAGCCGATGACTAGTGATGCTAAAAGAACAACAATGGAGCACACATGTAGTATGATACTGCAACATTCCCTGGTAGCTCAGAGGTTAAAGCGTCTGCCTGCAACGTGGGAGATCTGGGTTCGATCCCTGGGTTGGGAAGATCCCCTGGAGAAGGAAATGGCAATCCACTTCAGTATTCTTGCCTGGAGAATCCCATGGATGGAGGAGCTTGGTGGGCTACAGTCCATGGGGTCACAAAGAGTTGGACATAACTGAGCAACTTCACTTTCACAAACTTACTTTAGTATGACTTTCTTTGATAATAAAAAATGAACATATTACTGTATGTATATTTTGTCTTTCTATCATTTATTTTGGGGCTTCATTGTTCATGACGCTTGCCCTTTTTATATTGGCGATTTCTAAAAAAATTAGCATTTGTATATACTTCAAAGTTATATAAGTAAATATACTTTTCCAACAATAGGAACATTCTTGAAGCCTTACATGGAAACAAATCTGTATAGTATTTTCCAAAGCAGAGGAATTATCTACATCCTAATGTACACAATAAAGAATTGAGAGAAAAGCTGGGAGAAGAAATCAGATCAAAAGATATAAAATTTATATGAGTAGTACTGATTCATGAGTACCTATAATTGGAACATTGAGGTATATTAACCTCAAGATTCCCTAGTATGCCCCTAGTTTAAAACAGCTTCCCAATGAGTTCAGAATAGGATACTATTTCAAATACCAGATAACTAATTGAAAAAAAGTCCTCAGAGTTACTTACCTCACACAGTGGCTCCCCCCAAATCTGATGGTCTGAAGTGAAGATCAAGTACCTACTGTACAGAGAAAAATCTTACAGAACTAAAGGAGTAACATGGAATTGCTCAGCAATTTTTAAGTAACTTTGGGTAACTTAGAGGCATGAATAGGCTTTTCAAACTGAGAGCTGGTATTCTAGATGCAGGCAAAGAAAAGACAAGAAAAGCAAAGAGAAGGGAGTATATTAAGATAGAGTGGCTATGGATTCAAATAATAAAATGGTACATTGGCTTGAGCATAGAATTATTAACACATCTTGTTGGTTTAAGATTAAGGGTTGGCCCCAACCAAAGTGAGATACTTTCAATAGGCAAACATAGGCAAATAGATTGAGAACCTATAGATGGACAGGCTGAGTCCTTAAATGCCTAATAAATATGGTGCAAGGACAACTGGCACCAGCTACATTATGTAAACTGGTGCAAACAAAGAGAGCAAACAATTTAAATAAGAGAGCCTGAGTTATCAGAGTAGAACAGTGCCCTCATTTAGAAGAATAATTGACATCAGCATATCAGTCCCTGGGGCACTTTGTCCCTAACCTACAATTACACAGTTTATATAGGTGCGATCTGTTCCTTTGCCTTTTTTTTTTTTTAATAATTCATAAATATGTATGATTTTAAAAAAATCATAAACCTATCAATTTTCAAAGAATTGCAATAGTTAAGCTGCCCTCAAATAAATTAGGCTGTGGGATTCTATACTCAAACTAATTACTTTTTCTAGAAAAGAATTTTTCATGGCATTATTTTGAATCACTCTTTCCCTTTTTACATTTCTAACCCTTATGCATTCCTCTTCTCAAGGGTTAAAAAGGAAAATCCAATTATCCTAATAAAGTATTGTCTTGCTAAAGACACTACATTTTAGGCCTATCCTGTCACTAAAGCATTCACTTGGTATGTAACCATCTTATATTTCTTATAACTTGTTACGAGTTATAAGCAAAAATTTCAGCATTGAAAAACATTTAGAATATATAGAAAAACATTGAAAATATATAAGAAAACAAAATCTTTGAGTTACTTAAGGAATAAGGTCCCCTTTCCTCTTGTTTCTAATATTCTCACAAGTGCCTATCCTCTACTCTTGGGGAAAAGACAAAACAAAAACAACAAAAACAACCAGACAAAAGAATCCTTTGACCAGGGTCTTTGTTATGTTGTTATCTCACTCTGTATCATCTGTTGACTCTATCATGCAATTCACATTTAACTGTGCCTTCTGTGTATGTAAATGAAGATAGGATTTCAGGTGTTTCAAGCTTAAAGTAATACAGGAAGTCTTACTCATTATTGCATAGCTATGTACAAACATATTGTCTTTGGATGAGGAAAGAAATCCTTTCAAATTACAAATTGAAAAAGTTAATAAATGCCAAGAATAAATTCATAAAAAATACTAACATAATATTATTGTCATGTAACTGCTTGACACTTAAATTGTGTTTCCAACAATTTTGGGCTGCATATTCTGTGATTGCACTTTATAAGACAATGACATTTTTCTGTAAAGAGAAAGATAATTTTAATCTAGTGTGGCTGACTCAGAATTTTTTTTTTCATTTTCATAACTTTAGAAAAGCTCATTTCTGTGTCTTCTGCATTTTTAAGATTGTGATCCAATTTTAGATAATTGTCATTAAATTACTTTTATATATGGCCTGCCTTAGCCTGAACTTCCCAGAAATTTGATCTTAGAAAATGAATTTTGAATTGTAAGTTTTTCTAAAGAAATGTGGTCCAGGTAGTCAAAGGGAAGGACAAAGGGAGATGGGGGTTGAAACAGGATAAAAGAGAG
This sequence comes from Bos indicus x Bos taurus, assembly GCF_003369695.1. NCBI lineage: Eukaryota > Metazoa > Chordata > Mammalia > Artiodactyla > Bovidae > Bos > Bos indicus x Bos taurus. The sequence continues at coordinate 68,660,523 of NC_040082.1, forward strand.
AGCCAGTGTTAAGATAACCTGATGTGGTAGCAACCACAAAAACTGCTCTCTGGAAGTTCCCAGAGACCCTGGGAAATCCAGGTTAGATGCATCTTAGCATTGCCCTTTATAAGGAAGAAATGGATCAACATCCATTACCAGCCCACCAGGTCTCTATTAAGGTTTCCCTCCAGACTGTGCCTGCACAAACTTAGAATTTATCTTCCCTTTTACCCTGGTAAAAGGGAAGATAAATTCTTCTTGATAGAGAGCAGGAAGAGATGTCTGGCAAAGATGAGTTCCCATCTGGCTTACCAACATGAAGTCTGTTGATTCAGAACGTAACTGATTTTTTGGGTGGTTCTTCTTGTTGAGTTATAAGAGTTCTTTTTGTTACTCTGGATATTAATCTCTATTCAGTTAAACCATTTGCTAGTATTTTCTCCCATTATGTGCTCAGTTCTTTACTATCTTGATAAGTCATTTGATACACATTTAAAAGTATGGTTTAGCTCAATTTACTTATTTTTTCCTGTGATCTTGGTTTTACATCCAGAAATCACTGCCAGATCTCAGAAAGATTTTCTCTTGTGTTTTCTTATGAGTTTTGTAGCTTTAGGTCTTACTTTTAGGCCTTTGATTCATTTTGAATTAAATTGGAAAGTGTGTGTTCTCCAACTTTGCTTTTAATTTTCAAAATGTTTTGGATATTTGGGTTCCCTTGGGATTACAAATAAATTTTAAAACACTTAATAGAGCCAGAAGCAAGTCTGTGGATATCAGATATAAAGATGTAAATAGAGTTAGCCTAATAGTTAAAATGTATTCCTTTTGCAAATTTTCTAAAGGAAAATGGCTTATGACACAAAAATATTTGTCACTTGATCATATTGCCAGGGGCACACCAATGGTCTGTAAATGATAATGGGTGCTAATTTTTCAAAACTGTTAAAAGACACCAACATATCTATAAATCCTAATGAATACCCAGCAGGATGAGTAACAGAGAGACTCATGGCTAGGCAACTCATAGTACAATTACAAAACATAACAGACAAAGATAATTACAAAATGATCTAAAAAAAGAGAGATTACTTAAAGTACAGACAGTTAAATTGAAAGTTGATTTCTTAATTGCAAACAAAGGAAGTCAAAAGATAGAGAAATGTTATCTTCAATGAACTGTGAGGTATCTACACAAATTTATATATCACAAATAAATTCGTGGTGTAAGTCATTGAGATTTTAGGGGTTGTATGTAATTCCTACAACAGGGTTTAGTGCATGCAGACCGGTATATTACTACATTTTATAGATGCATAATAATATATGTAGGGCTAGAATACCAAAGAATTAGTAATGTATCTTGAATGTTCTGATATAAAAATAGGTTGAGTTAAAAATAAAATTGGTTTATTGAGACAGTGGATACAGATAGATACTTAGAGATAGACGTAAACATAGAATAGAGATTTAGATTCAATGTAATCTCAATAAAATTTACATATATAAATATAATTTGAAAAGCTGATTCTTTTCAAAAAGAGTGAATGTGAAAGTCACTCAGTTGTGTCTAACTCTTTGCGAACCCATGGGCTATACAGTCCAAGGAATTCACCAGGCCAGAATACTGGAGTACCCACCCTTCTCCAGGGGATCTTCAAACCGAGGGATTAAACCCAGGCTCCCACATTGCAGGTGGATTCTTTACCAGCTGAACCACACAGTAAAGGGCCAAAAAAAGCAGCCAAGACAATGTTCAGTTCAGTCAGTTCAGTTGCTCAGTCGTGTCTGACTCTTTGTGACCCCATGGGCTGCAGCACACCAGGCCTCCCTGCCTATCACCAACTCCAGGAGTTTACTCAAGCTCATGTCCATTGAGTCAGTGATGCCATCCAACTGTCTCATCTTCTGTCGTCCCCTTCTCCTCCTAACCTCAATCTTTCCCAGCATCCGGGTCTTTACAAATAAGTCAGTTCTTCACATCAGGTGGCCAAATTATTGGAGTTTCAGCTTTAGCATCAGTCCTTCAAACGAATATTCAGGACTGATTTCCTTTAGGATGTACTGGTTGTATCTCCTTGCAGTCCAAGGGACTCGTAAGAGTCTTCTCCAACACCACAGATTAAAAGCATCAAGTCTTCGGTGCCCAGCTTCCTTTATAGTCCAACTCTCACATCCCTCTTTGACTATGGGAAAAACCATTAATTTGACTAGATGGACCTTTGTTGGCAAAGTAATGTCTCTGCTTTTTAATATGCTGTCTGGGTTGGTGCTACTTTTTCTTCCAAAGAGCAAGGGACTTTTAATTTCTTGGCTATAGTCATCATCTGCAGTGATTTGGAGCCCCCCAAAATAAAGTCAGCCACTGTTTCCCCTGTTTCCCCATATGTTTGCCATGAAGTGATGGGACCAGATCCCATGGTCTTAGTTTTCTGAATGTTGAGTTTTAAGCTAACTTTTTCACTCTCCTCTTTCACTTTCATCAAGAGTCTTTTTAGTTCTTCGCTTTTTGCCATAAGGGTGGTGTCATCTGCATATCTGAGGTTATTGATATTTCTTCTGGCAATCTTGATTCCAGCTTGTGCCTCATCAAGCCCCACGTTTTCCATGATGTACTCTGCATATAAGTTAAATAAGCAGGGTGACAATATATAGTCTTGACATACTCCTTTCCCTATTTGGAACCAGTCTGTTGTTCCATGTCCAGTTCTAACTGTTGCTTCCTGACCTGCATACAGGTTTCTCAAGAGGCAGATCAGGTGGTCTGGAATTCCCATCTCTTTCAGAATTTTCCACAGTTTGCTGTGATCCGCACAGTCAAAGGCTTTGGTATAGTCAATAAAGCAGAAATAGATGTTTTTCTGGAACACTCTTGATTTTTTGATGATCCAACAGATGTTGGCAATTTGATCTCTGGTTCCTCTGCCTTTTCTAAATTCAGCTTGAACATCTGGAAGTTCACAGTTCATGTATTGTTGAAGGCTGGCTAGGAGAATTTTGAGCATTACTTTACGACCTTGTAAGATGATTGCAATTGTGCAGTAATTTGAGCAGTCTTTGACATGATCTTTCTTTGGGATTGGAATGAAAACTGCCCTTTTCCAGTCCTGTGGCCACTGATAAGTTTCCCAAATTTGCTGGTATATTGAATGCAGCACTTAGCATCATCTTTTAGAATTTGAAATAGCTCAATTGCAATTTCATCACCTTCACTAACTTTGTTTGTAGTGATGCTTCCTAAGGCCCACTTGACTGTTATACCAGGTACTTCTTGACATCTTACTTTTGAGTTCAAGTCCCCTATAGTGAAAAGGACATCTTTTTTGGGCATTAGTTCTAGAAGGTCATGTATGTCTTCATAGAACCATTCAACTTCAGATTCTTCAGCATTACTGGCCAGGGCATAGACTTGGATTACTGTGATAAGGAATGGTTTGCCTTGGAAATGAACAGAAATCATTCTGTCATGTTTGAGATTGCATCCAAGCACTGCATTTTGGACTCTTTTGTTAACTGTAATGGCTACTCCATTTTTTATAAGGGATTCTTGCTCACAGTAGTAGATATAATGGTCATCTGAGTTAAGTTCACCGATTCCAGTCCATTTTAGTTCCATGATTCCTAAAATGTTGACATTCCATCTCCTGTTTGACCACTTCCAATTTGCCTTGATTCATGGACCTAGGTATTTGTAAGTCCTCCTCAGACAGCCATTTTGCTTTTTTGCATTTCTTTTTCTTGGGGATGGTCTTGATCCCAGTCTCCTGTACAATGTCATGAACCTCCATCCATAGTTCATCAGGCACTCTGTCTATCAGATCTAGGCCCTTAAATCTATTTCTCACTTCCACTGTATAATCATAAGGGATTTGATTTAGGTCATACCTGAATGATTTAGTGGTTTTCCCCACTTTCTTCAATTTCAATCTGAATTTGGCAATAAGGAGTTCATGAACTGAGCCATGGTCCACTCCCAGTCTTGTTTTTGCTGACTGTATAGAGCTTCTCCATCTTTGGCTACAAAGGATATAATCAATCTGATTATGGTGTTGATCATCTGGTGACGTCCATGTGCAGTCTTCTCTTGTTGTTGGAAGAGTGTGTTTTCTATGACCAGTGGATTCTCTTGGCAAAACTCTGTTAGCCTTTGCCTTGCTTCATTCTGTACTCCAAGGCCAAATTTGCCTGTTACTGCAGGTGTTTCTTGACTTTCTACTTTTGCATTTCAGTCCCCTATAATGAAAAGGAATCTTTTTTGGGTGTTAGTCCAAGAAGGTCCTGTAGGTCTTCATATAAGTGTTCAACTTCAGCTTCTTCAGTGTTACTGGTGGGGGCATAGACTTGGATTACGGTGACGTTGAATGGTTTGCCTTGGAAATGAACAGAGATCATTCTGTCTTTTTTGAGATTGCATCCAAGTACTGCCTTTTGTACTCTTTTGTTGACTATGATGGCTACTCCATTTCTTCTAAGGGATTCCTGTCCACAATAGTAGATATAATGGTCATCTGAGTTAAATTCACCCATTCCAGTTCATCTTAGTTTGCTGATTCCTAGAATGTCGATGTTCACTCTTTCCATTTCCTGTTTGACCACTTCCAGTGTGCCTTGATTAATGGACCTAACATTCCAGGTTCCTATGCTGTATTGGTCTTTACAGCATAGAATCTTGCTTCTATCACCAGTCACATCCACAACTAGGTGTTGTTTTTGCTTTGGCTCCATCCTTTCATTCTTTCTGAAATTATTTCTCCACCGATCTCCAGTAGCACATTGGGCACCTACTGACCTGGGGAGTTCATCTTTTAATGTCTATCTTTTTGCCTTTTCATATCGTTCGTGGGGTTCTCAAGGCAAGAAAGATGATGTGGTTTGCCATTCCCTTCTCCAGGGGACCAGCAAAGGAGAAAAGGAAAGATAAACCCATTTGAATGCAGTTCCAAAGAATAGCAAGGAGAGATAAGAAAGCCTTCTTCAGCAATCAATGCAAAGAAATAGAGGAAAACAATAGAATGGGAAAGACTAGAGATCTCTTCAAGAAAATTAGAGATACCAAGGGAACATTTCATGCAAAGATGGGCTCAATATTGGACAGAAATGGCATGGACCTAACAGAAGAAGAAGATATTAAGAAGGGATGGCAAGAATACACAGAAGAATTGTACAAAAAAGATCTTCACGACCCAGATAATCACGATGGTGTGATCACTCACCTAGAGCCAGACATCCTGGAATGTGAAGTCAGGTGGGCTTTAGGAAGCATCACTAAGAACAAAGCTAGTGGAGGTGATGGAATTCCAGTTGAGCTATTTCAAATCCTGAAAGATGATGCTGTGAAAGTGCTACACTCAATATGTCAGCAAATTTGGAAAACTCAGCCATGGCAACAGGACTAGAAAAGGTCAGTTTTCATTCCAATCTCAAAGAAAGGCAATGCCAAAGAACGCTCAAACTACCGAACAATTGCACTCATCTCACACACTAGTAAAGTAATGCTCAAAATTCTCCAAGACAAGCTCCAGCAATATACGAATGGTGAAATTCCAGATGTTCAAGCTGGTTTTAGAAAGGGCAGAGGAACCAGGGATCAGATTGCCAACATCCACTGGATCATCAAAAAAGCAAAGAGTTCCAAAAAAACACCTATTTCTGCTTTATTGACTATGCTAAAGCCTTTGACTGTGTGGATCACAATAACTGTGGAAAATTCTGAAAGAGATGGGAATACCAGACCACCTGACCTGCCTCTTGAGAAATCTGTATGCAGATCAGGAAGCAACAGTTAGAACTGAACATGGAACAACAGACTGTTTCCAAATAGGAAAATGAATACATCAAGGCTGTATACTGTCACCCTGCTTATTTAACTTATATGCAGAGTACACCATGAAAAACATGGGGCTGGATGAAGCACAACCCAGAATCAAGATTGCCAGGAGAAATATCAATAACCTCAGATATGCAGATGACACCACCCTTATGGTAGAAAGTGAAAAACAACTAAAGTTCCTCTTGATGAAAGTGAAAAAGGAGAGTGAAAAAGTTGGCTTAAAACTCAACATTCAGAAAACTAAGATCATGGGATCTGGTCCTATCACTTCATGGCAAATAGATGGGGAAACAGTGGAAACAGTGGCTGACTTTATTTTTCTGGACTCCAAAATCACTGTGGATGGTGATTGAAGCCATGAAATTAAGAGACGCTTACTCCTTGGAAGGAAAGTTATGACCAACCTAGATAACATATTAAAAAGCAGAGACATTACTTTTCCAACAAGGGTCCGTCTAGTCACGGCTATTGTTTTTCCATTAGTCATGTATGGATGTGAGAGTTGGACTATAAAGAAACCTGAATCCGAAGAATTGATGCTTTTGAACTGTGGTGTTGGAGAAGACTCTTGCATGTCCCTTGGACTGCAAGGAGATCCAACCAGTCCATCCTAAAGGAGATCAGTCCTGGGTGTTTACTGGAGGGACTGATAGGGAAGTTGAAACTCCAATACTTTGGCCAACTGATGTGGAGAGCTGATTCATTGGAAAAGACCCTGATGCTAGGAATGATTGTGTGTGTGAATACATCAAGGCTGTATACTGTCACCCTGCTTATTTAACTTATATGCAGAGTACACCATGAAAAACATGGGGCTGGATGAAGCACAACCCAGAATCAAGATTGCCAGGAGAAATATCAATAACCTCAGATATGCAGATGACACCATCCTTATGGTAGAAAGTGAAAAACAACTAAAGTTCTGCTAGGGCAGGAGGAGAAGGGGACGACAGAAGATGAGATGGTTGGATGGTATCACCAACACAATGGACATGGGTTTGGGTGGACTCCGGAGTTGGTGATCAACAGGGAGACCTGGCATGCTGCGATTCTGTGGTCGCAAAGAGTGGGACACGAATGAAGGACTGAACTGAACTGAACTGAATGGACCTAGCATTCCAGGTTCCTATGTATATTGCTCTTACAGCATCAGACTTTTCTTCTATCACCAGTCACATCCACAAGTGGGTGTTGTTTTTGCTTTGGCCCCATCTCTTAATTCTTTCTGGAGTTAGTTCTCCACTGAACTCCAGTAGCATATTGGGCATCTACCAACCTGGGAGTTCATCTTCAGTGTCCTATATTTTTGCCTTTTCATTCTGTTCATGGGGTTCTCAATGCACAAATAATGACATGGTTTGCCATTCCTTTCTCCAGTGGACCACATTTTGTCAGAATTATCCACCATGACTCGTTCATCTTGGGTGGCCCTACGTGGTATGTTTCATAATTTCATTGAATTAGAGAAGACTCTGGTTCATGTGATCATTTTGCTTAGTTTTCTGTGATTGTGGTTTTCATTTTTTCTGCCCTTTGATGGAGAAGGATAAGATACTTATGGAAGCTTCCTGATGGGAGAGACTGACTAAGTTGGGTCTTGTTCTGATGGGCAGGGCTATGCTCAGTAAAACTTTAATCCAATTTTCTGTTGATAGGTGGAGCTGTGTTCCTTCCCAGTTATTTACCTGGGGCCAAATTATGGTGGAGATAATAACAATAATGGCAACCTCCTTCAGAAGGTCCCATGCACACATTGCTACACTCAGTGCCCCCAGTCCTGCAGCAGGCCACAGCTGACCCACACCTCCACCAGAGACACTCACGGGCAAATATGGGTCAGTCTCTTATGGGGTCACTGCTCCTTTCTCCTGGGTCCTGGTGTGCACAAGGTTCTGTTTGTGCCCTTCAAGAGTCTTATTTTCCCAGTTTTGAGTTAGTTCTGCAGCTCTATAGTGGGGTTAATCATGACCTCCTCCAAGAGGGTTTATGCCATACCCAAGTCTGCTGCACCCAGAGCCCCTGCCTCTGTGGTAGTCCACTGCAGACCCATACTTCCACATGAGACACTTACACACAGTTCTGCCTCAGTCTCTGTGGGGTCTCTGGGTCCTGGTGTACACAAGGTTTGTTTGAGTTCTCTGAGTGTCTCTGGCGGGTTTGGGTTTTGATTCTAAACACAATTTTGCCCCTCCTACCATCTTTCTGGGGCTTCTCCTTTTCCCTTGGACGTGGGGTATCTCCTCAATGTCGCTCCAGCACTGCACAGCCACTGCTCCAGTGCCACAATGTTAAATAAACAATTTAGGCAAAATTGCTATTTCAGAAATCAAGCTTTATTTTAAAGCTATCCTAACTAAAACAATGTAAAGCTGACACATTGTGAGACAATTAAATCAAAGGAACAGAATAAAGAGTTCATAAACAGGTCCATGCATATATGAGCATTTTTATGAAGTGTTAATTCATCAGATAAATATTTACTGAGCTTCTACTCTGTGCTGTCATTTTCTAGACCATTGGAATGTTAGTGTTCAAAATAGTCAAAGGCTTCTGATCTCATGGAGCTTTCATTTTAGCAGGGACACAAATATTAAAATTAAATAGAATTAGTTAACAGTATAACATGATAAACAATTTCAAATGCTGGAGAAAAAATAGTAAAGTGAGGGAAGAAAGGAATTGTTGAGGATGAGGTAATGTTTGTTGCTTTTAAAAATAACATTGACCACTGTACATTATTTTAGGAGAATAGCAGTTGAGCTAAATCATAAAGAGATATAGAATTTAGCCATAAAGATAGTTTGGGGGAAGAGAGTTCCAGAATGAAAATCCACTGGAAGAGTCCTGAGGTAGGAGTGTGCTTAGCCTATTAATAAAGGGCGGGACACCCAGGGTAGCTGGAGCACAGTAAGGAGCTGGGAATAGTAGGAACAGACATCAAGAGGTAATAAGAGGGAGCATATTGGAGGGGTCCTTGAAGCTATCACAAGGATTTTAGATTTCACTAAGATCTAAAATGTGAAACAGCAAGCTATAGCAGGGTTTTAACCACAGAAGTGACATGATTTCATGGGTCTTCACTTTAGCTGCTGCTTTGGAAATATATTAGGGGACTAAGATAAACCTGGAGCCTATTTCAGAAGTGGCTAGAGACTAGAAGTAATCTGAAGATAGAGCCAACTAGAATTGCTCACTGACTGTATATGGTTATAAAGAGAAAGAAAAGTTTCAGAGATAACTCAAGAGTTCACATAGAGCTACAGGAAGGGATTAACTGCCATTGGTGGGCCTAGAAAAGTCTACATGTTTGGTGAAAGGTGTATTTGTAAAAACAGTTAGATATCCAAATGGCCATATCAAGTAAGGAGTTGAATGGATGGGTCTGGAATTCAGGAAAGAGGTCTGAACTGGAGTCATCATTATAGAGATATTATATGAATAAACCAATAAGCTAGAAGAGCTGATCAGGAAATAGATATAGAAAGACACATAACTGAGCTGGAGGCACTGCAATGTTAAGAAGTGAGCCAGAATAAAGGAAACAATGAAAAAAATGAAGATTTTAGAAGGAAAAGCAAACAAAAATCAATGAGAATGAAATAAAACCATCACAATATAGTACACCTTAAGCCAAACTAAAGAGAAATAAACAAACAACAAAATGCATATCCTCAGTTGATGACGAAATGCTGCCGATGGGTTAAATACAATGAGGCCTGAGAATTAATAATTGGATTTACCCACGTGGAGGTTACTAAAGTGATTAGGTGTAAATCGTGATAGAGAAGCCATATGAAAAAAAGAGGGGATCGAAATTACAGACATCAAGAACAAAAACACTTTGTAAGTATGTGATTTTAAAACAACAGAGATGTCATTGCAGATTAGAGAAAATGGAAACTTTATCAATTCACTATGCTGGAAAAATTATCAATATGGAAAATGAAAAATTTGCTTTGCTTCTTATGTTATATAAATCATTCTAGTTGCTTAGAAATAAAAATATGAAGTTTTTTTTAATGAGTCTTTAGAAGACAAAATAGAAGAATATCTTCATGACTTTATTGTTATGCGTGCTAAGTCGCTTCAGTCATGTCTGACTTTGGTGACCCTGTGGATTGTAGCCCGCCAAGCTCTTCTGTTCATGGGATTCTCCAAGTGAGAATACTAGAGGGGTTGCCATGCCTTCCTGCTGGGAATCTTCCCGACCCAGGGATCACATCCACCTCTTACATTTCCTGCATTGGCAGGTGGGTCCTTTACCACTAGAACCACCTGGGAAGCCCCTTTATTGTTGTAGAATAATTAATTAAATAAGACATAAACACAATGACATTAATAAATATTGATAATTCTATTTACATATAAGTGAGAATCAAAAATGCAAATGTCACCAATTGTACATTATATAACAAACTAAAAATACACAGCATATTTATTTTTTTTTAAATTGTGTGCATCTTTAGAAAAAAGCAGAAATCTAATTAAAAATGGGTAAAAAGTAGCCACTTTACAAAAGAAGTGTAAGTGACTGAAAAACAAATGAGTTATTCAAATACATTAGAAATCAAATAAATAGATACTAAAACCATGTTGGGTAGCATTATATAATCAATAGATATACACATAATAAAAAATTCAGTCAATACCAAATATTAACCAAATGAAGGGCTACACTGCTAGATGAATTATAAACTTATATCATTATTTTGAAATACAGATTGTAGTAGATTTTAAGGTGTGCAAACTTTGCTTTCCAAAAATTTCACTCTTAGGTATACACCCTATTTTGGGGCCATTTGTGTGTGAGAACACAGGTACAGAAATATCAAAAGCAAAATTATTTCAGATAGACAAAACTGGAAACAAAAAATGTACCTAAAAACCATAGAATGGATATAGATCAATTGGAATATATTCAGTCAGAATGCCAAACACTAAGGAAAAGTGAATAAACTGCATCTATACCAAAAAAGAAAAAAAGATTAATATCACAAATGCAATATTCAGTGAAATAACCAAATGTGAAAACAATAAATGTGGTATAGCAATATTTTTAAGTTCAAAAATAGGCAAAAATAAACTATGATTTTTAAGGATGCATACCTAAGTGATAAAGCTATGAAGAAAAAAAGAAAGGAGAACTAGCTGGTCATGTGCCAACCAGATATTTGATCTATTGAAGACTCAGGCCAAAGCACAGAAGCAGGTTGTATAAGTTGACACAATTTAGTCACCCATTACATTCTTCTGTAATGATATTAAACTCAGGTAGTCGTAAATTCAAAAATTCCAAGCAAATAGCACTGTAAATGGACTGCATACTGAGCTTTCTTATCAATTCTCAGTAACGAGACAGGTCAAAACTGAAGGGCAAAATGTCAAAAATTTGTGAAGTTTCTAACTGTGGGATTTAGAATTTTTCACATTCTTCTGCTTAAATCAGTCTAACTAATAGTTTAAAAGAGCTCAAATAATAATTTCAACCAAAAATTTGGCTGTCATAGATAGTGTTTCCAAGACCATAGAAATTCATCTATCAGGCATGTGTTAAAAAACAATAAATAAGCAGGTAGCTGTGTGATAGTGATGGATTAGGGAGTAGGAATAATGGAAGTAAGGGAACAAATTTAAAATATTCAATTTTATTTTTCCTCATTTTATGTAATCTAGCCTTGTTTTTTATGAGCAAGTGTTTCTGCTCCCACTCAAAATTAAACCTTCCACCTGGACTCTGTATTCCAATCTCTTTCACCCAATTAACAAACCTGCATCCTGAAATACTCCTTTCTGGAATCACTTGATTTTTCCTTCAACACCAGACATTTCTTGTCAAAATCTAAATGGCTGCTGTTTTTACTGAGTCACTAAGTCATGTAGGACTCTTTGTGATCTCATGGACTGTAGCACACCAGCCTTCTCTGTCTTCCATTATCTCCCACAGTTTGCTCATATTCATGTCCATTAAGCCACTGGGGCTAACCATTCATCTTCTGCCACCCACTTCTCCTTTTGCCTTCATCTTTCCCAGCATCAGGGTCTTTTCCCATGAGTTGGCCCTTTGCATCAGGTGGCCAAAGTATTGGAGCTTCAGCTTCAGCATCAGTCCTTGCAATGAATATTTAGAGTTGATTTCCTTTAGGATTGACTGGCAAAACCCAAATGGTATTAATATTATTCATACCAAAAGGAATTGTTAAACCTTACCTTAACCCCACATAACTCTTAAGATATCACTTCACCTTTCTTCTGATAGGGTGTTTGTAGGGTGTTTATAAACACACTTTATTGGGTGTTCTCAATCATGCCACGGAAATATCTCTAGAGAGAATAAATGTGTCTATGAACTTGGTTACTCAGGTGTTCAACTTTCTGTTTCACATTAGTCAAACTACACCCAGTATTTCAGATGGTGGGCTCCTCCCTTTCACATCTTTTCTAATAATTCGTTGCCACCTATTCCATGGCCTGACATCAGTATATTGAAATTTCTCTGACCAAGTTCTGCAGTTTTCATTTCTTCTCTATACAATGCCTCTCTATGTATATCTTTTAACCTAATCCCTGAGAAACTGCTGAGGAACAAAGAATCCACCTGCCAATGCAGGAAACACAGAAGATGTGAATTCAGTCTCGGTCGAGAAAATCCTCTAGAGGAAGAAGTGGCAACCCACTTCAGTATTCTTGCCTGAAAAATCCCATGGACAGAGGAGCCTGGCGAGCTACAATCCAAAGGATTGCAAAGAGTTGGACATGACTGAACAACTAAACCTGAGCAGGAGGATAAGCATGTCTTTGCATTCATCTGCATGAAATGACCCCTAAAGCCTTAGTAACCCAAATTATATACCGATTAAAATATCCAGCTTTTTATATTGTATTTCCACTTAGATACTCAATAGACATTTGAAATTTAACATTCTTAAAAAGAAATCTCAATTCTATGCACAAACCCTGCTTCACTCTATTTCAACAAAGATATTCACCATCTACTTTATTGTTTAGGCCTGATATCTAGAAGTTCTTCTTAATTCTCCTATTTCTTTCACACCTCAAACTCAACACATCATGAGCTTCTATTACCCACGCCTTCAAAATATGTGTCAAGTTACAGTACATCTTAACATCTTTACTCCTGAAACTCTAAGCTGTAAGAGGAGCATCTTTCTTCAGAACATATGAAAGACAGCCAAAGAGGTCTTTCTGCTTTAATGTGTTTTTTTCCCCCTACCGTTCACTCTCTGTGAAGCAGCCATTGTAATAGTCTCAGAATTTTAGTCATAATCTGACTTCCCATTACCTGAAATCGTAAGTACGTGGTATCAGATTTTTAATGTAAAATACATCATTATTTATTGAGTAGGTCAATTGAGGGACTAATAAGTAGATTCCTATTAGCCAAGGTGAAATGTGGTACAATGTGCCCAAATGTCTTCAGAATTTAAGTAAATAAAGGTTTAATCCAAGGCACAAGGTACAGATGACATCCAAATAAAGGGTATTGAGTTCTTATACATAAATAAAGCAGATGTGTTGGAAGGTCACACACTCAATTCTTTGAAATTTGAGAATCCCATTTCCTTAGCTTTTGAATCTTTCAAAGCCAACCTAATACCTAAGCAGTTGTACCACTAGGTTGGGTGTTGTGTGATGTTTTCCAGTGTACATCAACGCACAGGAACTTTCTTGAGGTGGCAGATGACTTTGTGTCAACCTAACCCATTCCATGAAAAATTTATTGTTATATGGAGTCTGAGTAATAGGCAGCATGCAATCTAACAGTTTTATCTCAGGTTAAAATTTAACAGACCAGCAGAAACCAAAGAGATGTTGCCATGAACTGGCCTGTAGTAGGCCTGTGTGTACCACCAGCAATGCCCAGTGTGGAACTGGGGACAGAGAAAAGAACTGAATCTGCAGACTGCAGAATGGGGCCTGTGGACTAGGATTCCAGCCAAATCTAGGACTGCTAATGGAACCACCAGCAATTCCAAAAGTGGAGTCTGAGGACAGAACTGAGGTCTGAGGATACCAATCAGATGGGTAACTGCATACTGAATAGAGGTTTAGGGACTTGGGTTCAGTGTGGAAGCTTCTGTTAGCTCAAGATGACCTGCTCTGGGGTTAAAAAGCCAATTAAATCAGTGGCTCAACACAAAGAGGGTGGCGCTCAACACAAGAGAACTTTCCCACAACCTTCAGTGTTTGTGGGTGCCAGAGTGCATGTTGTCCCTGAAGCTATCAGAAGTGTCCTTCAGACTGCTACACTCCCACCAACATTCTAAAAAATAAAAAAAAAGAATTCAACTGAATAAATTTTAAAGATCTTATAAATAGATAAAGAAAATTTGATATTTATATGTAAACATTTTTATTGAAGTGTAATAAAAATCTTTAAACATACAAAAATTTGAACTTGATCAATTCTTTTTAAAAATAAACACCAAGTATATCATGTATCCACATCTAGAAACAGAAAACCACCAGCACATGAAGTCTTCCCACGCACTATGTCAACCACTAACCTTCTCAAAGCATGGGTTAGTCTTGCTGGATCCGTATTTTATACAAATACATGCTTTTGTAACAACTTGCTTCATTAGTCCAACATTACATTTTTGAGATCAATCCATGTTGTTACTAGTGGTGCTGCAACAATTATTATATCAGATATGCCACAATTTATGTCTTCATTTCACCATCAGTGAGCCTTTGGGTAGCTTCTGATTTTTTGTTTGTTGCCACATGACGTCTGGTGAAGCTTATGCATATATATATCTGTTAGAAATTTACCTAAGTATGTACCTCCTAGGGCATAAGTTATGGGTATGTTCAGCCTTGGCAGCTGCAGTTACATACAATGTGATGGAAATATAAATTGTTTGCTTGTTTTCTTGCTTGTGCTTTCTTTTCATTGTATTGGCCCAATTGAAATATAACACTGTGAGTGAGAGTGCTTTGCTTATTGTATTAACATCTATGACGAATGAATGAATGAGGGACTTGTATCTGAAAGATGCATATTCCATTAATCTAATTCCTGAAATCCTGCAATTTAAGGCATTAATTGAAATGTTACCCTACTCTGTACCTTCAACTTAATTTTTCTGTTAAACTAAAACTGTTCTTAAAAATAAATCTATTTTTAAAACAGGTAAAAAAATGTTACTCTAAAGAATTCCTTGACCCCTATTTTTCATCAGTAAATTAGAACTCATAATGAGTGCTTCATTTATTATGAGGTTGATGAATCTGACAAGACATTTAAATTGTTAAGTTTTGGACAGATTTACCAATATGATAATAAACATGAGGAATTTAATAAAGCCGCCCCTTTTATCCTTGAGTGACTACTTTGTAGAGTCATATAGGATGTGAACATGATTTGCCACATGCCTTCTTTCTCAATTCCTGGTTCAGTGGGGCTATGGATATGAACTATGAGCTAACTTCTATTATATGACTGACATGCTTAATCTTGATAAGATAAAATGTCACATGTCTTAATTTGTGACATATTTGAAAGATTCTTTTAGTATCTTTCCAACTTCTAACCCTGTATGTTTCTCCAACATCTTAGAAATGCTTTCAGGAAAACAGTCTTGTCACACTGTCTTCTCTGTACAATGTCATTTGCTCTCATCCACCAATTTTAGTTTCTCTCACAAATAGTTCTTGATAATGTGTTGCAAACAAGCAAAAGTTAAATACGTTATTTCTACATAAAATTTAAAAAAATCACCTAATGATTTTAGCAAGTATAATGGCTTCTTGAGAAAATATGCTGTGACTTTTCTTATCATCTGACATCTTGGGATGTACAGTTAGCTATCTATCTGTCTTCCTAAATGGCTGGGTCAGAATATTAATATAAACCTAGAAAAAAAAAAGATTTCTCTTATCCTTAGATGGTGAGCTCTGTCTATACACTAGAATCATGTATGTTTGTAGTGCCATCTTCTGTCTTGTACTCCTTAACATACTTCATGCTATCTAAAGTCACATGCAATTAATTTTACCTCCAAAAGGTAAAATTGCTGAGTATGAAATTTTAGTTTGTGTTTCTGGAAATCACTGAGCATTTATCTTGAATACATATGAATAAGGCAGGAGGAAAGGAAGATGAAGGAAAGGAGACCAAGAAGACACACTTTTTATAATGATTTTTCCCCTCACATTTGAACCTATCCTCCAGTTTAATCTTTCACTGAGCATGACCACATTGGTCAAAGAGGCTCCCATTCACCATATGCATAGGAAGGAGCCAAGTGTCAAAAAGCATCCCCTGACACTCTCTGTGTACGCTTGAACCTGTCCAGTACCCTCTTCATAGCTCCAGTTACATCTTTGTTTCTCAAACTGTAGATGAGTGGATTAAGCATGGGTGTGAGGATGGTGTAGAACACAGAGAAGACTTTGTCTTGTTCTGGCCGGTGGTAAGAGTGTGGCAGCATGTAAGTGTACATGGCAGCCCCATAGAACAAGGTCACCACTGTCATGTGAGATGAACAGGTGGCAAATGCCTTCTTTCTCCCTTCCACTGAGCTCATGCGGTGGACTGTGGTCAGGATTTGAGCATAGGAGGCAATCACCACAGAGAAAGGAATCAGTAACATCAAGACACAACACACATACATCACTGTCTCATAGAGAGCTGTGTCTGCACAAGCCAATTTCAGGACTGCAGGTGCCTCACAGAAGAAATGGTTAATCTCCCGAGAGTTGCAGAAGGGGAAACTCATGGTTATGGGAGTTAGAAGAAAGCCATCTAAAGAGCCCCCAAACCAGGAACCTGCTATAATCATCCAGCAAACACGGCGGCTCATTAGGATTGGATAGCGGAGCGGGTTACAGATGGCCACGTAGCGGTCATAGGCCATGAGACCCAACAGGAAGAACTCAGCTCCCACAAGGGTGAGGTAGAGGAAGTGTTGAGCTGTGCATCCCACAAAGGTGATGGTCCTTTGATCCAGCAGGTAATCTACCAACATCTTGGGCACAATGGTAGAAATGTACATCATGTCAATGAAGGAGAGGTGGCTAAGTAGGAAGTACATGGGGGTGTGGAGGTGCGAATCAGTGCGGATCAGAAATATCATGACCCCATTGGCCATCAATGCAGTAAAAAAGATAATAGAGATGATGGCAAAAAGCAGGCCTGATGTTTCCTTTCTATTAAACAACCCCATGAAAGTAAAGTCTGTAGAGGATGTGTTGTACTCTTCCATTGATCCCATGAGGGCACTCGTGTGACCTAGAATCTTTAAAATAAAACCATGATGTTTACAAGGAATTAACACAGTATACAGATTGATTGTTAAGAAGTAGATTTCTAAAAGTTGGAAGAAAACATTTAACATATTTTTCTTCATATTATTTGCTACTGATACTTAGCAACTAGTCTATTCTAGAAGGGTTTTAAGTAAAATTCTTTTATTTATTTATTTTTTTCTTGATGACGGAAGAAGGCTTTCTTATCTCTCCTTGCTATTCTTTGGAACTCTGTATTCAAATGGGTATACCTTTCCTTTTCTCCTTTGCTTTTTGCTAAAATTCTTTTAAATCAATAATTCTTTAAATCATTGGACAAGATGACATCAGCAGATACTATCATACAACAGTGATACACATAACCACACTTAAGGATGCACAGCATGATATATGGTAGTTAAACATAACCTGGTCTGTTGCATATGTGTGTGCATCTCTGTGTGTGAAAATACTACCTTGGATGCTATCCTTATTCAGTGTATCTTTATTGTTACAATTATCAGCACCAACTTCAAAACATCTCAGGACTGGCTGTTCATTGTGTGTGTCTGACTTTTACTCACAAAATAAGTAATTTACCATTTGGGATGCAAGTCAATGTCTGTAAGTGTTTTCATGGTGTCAGTTCATCTATATTGCAGACAAAATTGAATAGAGGAAGTAAAGTGGGCAATGGAAATTACTCTCTCAAACCCAGATGTGAAAGGATCATCCCATACAAGAGGCATTCACTGTTAAAGAATTATTTTTATTTTTTGAAAATTAACTTTCATTTAAGATGATGAATAATTAGTATTAGGTTTATGATTAGTATTAACATGTAGCATTAGCAGTTAGGATTCAGCACTGACACAAAAACACATATAATGAACAACTGACCTATTGTTTTTGGAAACTGGAATATCTTTCCCAGTAATTTATAATTAAGAAAAATTCATTGATTGTGTTCTATATAACTTCTGGTGATGATAAAGGAAAAATTCCACAACAAAAGTTTTGAAAGTTAAGGATGAGTTTTCATGTGCTTGGAGTTAAATATGTCAAGGTGAAATACAGTTTATCAACATGTTTGAAAGTTAAATTGATCAAATTAGTCTATGTTCCTTCTAAATATACTAAAAATATGAGAATATGAGTCAATTGCACAGAAAAATAACACTATTGAGATAATTATAATGGTATTCTGAACAATTTTGCCTTGTGCTTCATATCTATTGACTCATCAAGCTTCACAGTAAACCTTAGATGTGAGAAACTATAAAACCCCCTTTCACTGATGGCAGATTTAAAAGTAATATTCCCACAGTCACACATGATGTTGGTGGCAGGGATTTTTGAACCAAGTGGTCTCAATTCATTCTGTGTTCTTATAGCCCAGAACAACAAATAGACATTATTCTGGCTATCAAGTAAAGTATGCCCAAAATGTGAATTGTTAAATGTGTATAGTTAAATTTTTAACTATAGGTAATCATTAATGGATGGCATCACTGACTCAATGGACATGAGTTAGAGCAGGCTCCAGGAGTTGGTGATGGACAGGGAGGCCTGGAGTGCTGCAGTCCATGGGATTGCAAAGACATAACTGAGCAACTGAACTGAACTGAATCATTAATGTGACTAGTGAAAATTAGTCATAATCAAGAGAATATCATCTTAATTATTATAATTTAGACTGTTGATTTTTAAGAAGGTAAACTCTGTTTTTCTCCTTTTCTACTTTATTTTCTTGCTAATTTTAAAATCTTTGGTGCCAAATATCATATATTTTCCTGACACTGTGTATGATTTTATTATCATTTCAATTGGCCATATTTTTCTTTGGCTGTTAAATTTCCAATTAATGAATACTACTAAACTATGCATCTAAAGGAAAAATTCTGTCCAGTTTATGGAAAAGCCTAAACATTAATAATGTTTTAGCTGCTTTCACAACTCCCATATTTTTTTCCCCCTCTTGTACTAAGGCACTATAAACAGAGAGGAAGTTATGTATTGCTTTACAAAATCAAATAGATCTCTTTGCTCTCCATTCACATTCATTTCTAAAACTTTTAAACATTTTCTGCTGCCATATATATATGTTTTTTTTTTCCTACCTGGCCTTATATTTCAAGCAATAACATAGGCAACTCCAAAGACTTCTTCCTTTATCAGGAAACTGGTATTACCTTTTTAATTGCATGTTAAAAAGCCTAAGTTGTTAGAGAACAACCCCATTTGATTAAATTTATTATCTGCAATCTCATTATGGGGTAACATAATGAGGCTATAAGTGAATTTCTTCTGCGCACAGATTATATTACTTTGTTTTGATTTAGTAAAAATGAGAATAATTATAAAATGCCTGAAATGATTCTGTCACTTTATAGAGGACCTCATTTCTGAAAGGATGTGATATACATACAGTAAAACAAAATTTGGAATCAAATGAATTGATTTCTCCTAACAATGACATTTTCTTCATGGCTCACAGCCTTGTAGTGGTGAAGGGACTTGCAAAATTCAATGAAGCTATGAGCCATGCTGTGCAGGGCCACCTAAGAAGGATGGGTCATAGAGGAGAGTTCTGACAAACAAGTGGTCCACTGGGGTAGGGAATGCAAAAATTCCAATAGTAGTGTCACAAGAACCTCATCAACAGTATGAAAGGCAAAAAGATATGACATCAGAAGATGAGCCTCAAGGTGGAAGGATCATTGGAGAAGGGAGGAGGGCAATTACTAACAGCTCCAGAAAGAATGAAAAGTCTAGGCCAAAGCAGAAACAATGCTGAGTTATGAATGTGTCTAGTGGTGAGAGTAAAGATCAATGCTATAAAAAACAGTATTGCATAGGAACCTGGAATGTCAGATCCATGAATCAAGGTAAATTTGAAGTGGTCAAGCAGGAGACAGCAAGAGTGAACATTGACATCTTAGGTATCAGTGAACTGAAATGAGCTGGGAGAATTTAATTTACATGACCAATATGTCTACTGCTGTGGGCAAGAATCCCTTATAAGAAATGGAGTAGCCATCATAATCAACAAAAGAGTCTAAAATGCAGTACTTGGGGGCAATCTCAAAAATGACAGAATGATTTTGGTTTGTTTCCAAGGCAAACCAGTCAACATCACAGTAACCTAAGTCTATGCCCCAACCACTGATGTTGAAGAAGCTGAAGCTGAATAGTTCTATGAAGGCCTACAAGATCTTTTAGAACAAACACAAAAAAGATGTCATATCACCATAGGGGACTGGAAGGCAAAAAGGAAGTCAAAAGATACCTGGAGTAACAGGCAAGTTTGGCTTTGGAGTACAAAATGAAGCAGGACAAAGGCTAACAGAGTTTGTCAAGAGCAAACTTGACAAAATAAAGCACACATAGGAAAGATCATTTTCCAAGAGCACAAGAGATGTTCCAACAGCACAAGAGATGATTCTACACATGGACATCACCCGTTGGTCAATATCAAAATGAGATTGATTATATTCTTTGCAGCCAGTGATGGAGAAGCTCTATATAGTCAGCAAAAACAAGACCTTGAGCTGACTGTTGCTCAGATCGTGAGCTCCTTATTGCAAATTTCAGGCTTACATTGAAGAAGGTAGAGAAAATCACTAGGCCTTTCAAGTATGACCTAAATCAAATCCCTTATGATTATGCAGTAGATGTGACAAAGGATTCAAGGGACTAGATCTGGTAGACAGAGTGCCAGAAGAACCATGGATATGGAGGTTCATAACATTGCACAGGAGGCAGTAACCAAAATCATTCTACAGAAAAAAAAAATGTAAGAAGGCAAAGTGGTTGTCTGAGGAGGTCTTACAAAAATACCTGAGTAAATAAGAGATTTGAAAGTCAAAGGAGAAAGGGAAAGATATACACAACTCAATACAGAATTCCAGAGAAAAGGAAGGAGAGATAAGAAGACTTTCTTCAATGAACAATACAAAGGAGTAGAGGAAAACAATAGAATGGGAATGACTAGAGCTCTCTTCAAGAAAATTGGAGATATCAAGGGAACATCTCATGCAAGGATGGGCATGATAAAGGACAGAAATTGTAAGGACCTAACAGAGGTAGAAGAGATTAAGAAGTGGTGGCCAGAATACATAGAAGAACTATAAAAGAAAAGGACTTAAAGACTGGGATAACCACGATAGTGTGGTCACTCACCTAGAGCCAGATATCCTGGAGTTTGAAGTCAAGAAGGACTTAAGAAGCATTACTACCAACAAAGCTAGTGGAGGTGATGGAATTCCAGCAAAGTTATTTCAAATCCTAAAAGGTGATACAATTAAAGTGCTGCACTCAATATGCCAGTAAATTTGGAAAACTCATAAGTGGCCAGAGGACTGTAAAAGGTCAGTTTTCATTCCAAACCTAAAGAAGGGCAGAGCCAAAGAATGTTCAAGCTACTGCACAATTGCACTCATTTCACATGCTAGCAAGTTAATTCTCAAAATTCTTCAAGCTAGGCTTCAGTAGCATATGAACCAAGAACTACCAGATGTGCAAGGTAGATTTAAAAGACAGAGGAATCAGAGATCAAATTGCCAACATCCACTGGATCAAAGAAAAAGCAAGAGAATTCCAGAAAAATATATGCTTCATTGACTATGCTAAAATCTTTGATGGTGTGGATAACAAGAAACTGTGGAAAGTTTGTAAAGGGAATACCAGACCATTTTACATGCCTCCTAAGAAACCTGCATGCAGGTCAAGAAGTAACAGTTAGAACCAAACATGTAACAATGAACTAGTTCGATATTGGGAAAGGAGTATGTCAAGGCTGTATGTTATCATCCTGCTTATTTAACTTATATGGAGAGTACATCATGTGAAATGCTGGACTGGATGAAACTCAAGCTGGAAGCAAGAAAGACAGGAGAAATATAAAAAATCTCAGATATGGAGATGATACCACCCTTATGGCAGAAAGGGAAGAGGAACTAAAGAGCCTTTTGATTAAGGTGAAAGAGGGAAGTGAAAAAGCTGGCTTAAAACTCAACATTCAAATGACTAAGATCATGGTATCTGTTTCCATCACTTCAGGGAAAATAGATGGGGAAACCATGGAAACAGTGACACACTTTATTTTCTTGGGCTCCAAAATCACTAGGGATGGTGACTGCAGCCATGAAGTTAGAAAGACACTTGCTCCTTGGAAGAAAAGCTATGACAAACCTAGACAGTGTATTAAAAAACAGAGACATCACTTTGCTGACAAGCATCCATATAGTCAAAGCTATGGTTTTTCCAGTAGTCATGTACACATGTGAGAGTTGAACCATAAAGAAAGCTGAAGAATTGATGTTTTCAAACCATAGTGTTGGAGAAGACTCTTGAGAGTCCCTTGGACTTCAAAGAGATCAAATCAATAAATCCTAAAGGAAATCAGCCCTGAATATTCATTGGAAGGACGGATGCTGAAGCAGAAACTCCAATACTTTGGGGAACTGATGAGAAGAGCTGACTCATTGGAAAAGACCTTGATACTGGAAAGGTTGAAGGCAGGAGGAGAAAGGGATGACAGAGGATGACATGGTTGTATGGCATCATCAACTCAATGGACATGGGTCTCAGCAAACTCTGGAAGATTGTGAAGGACAGGGAAGCCTGAGTGCTATAGTTCATGAGGTTGTGAAGAGTCAGACGTGCCTGAACAGTGGAACAACAACAAAGGTTATGCACAAAATTCTTCAAGCTAAGCCTCAGTAATATGTGAATAGAAAACTTGCAGATGTACAAGTTAGGTTTAGAAAGGTAGAGGAACCAGAGATCGAATTGCCAACATCCGTTGGATTATAGGAAAAGCAAGGGAATTCCAGGAAAACATTCACTTTTGCTTCATTGACTAAGCTAAAGTCTTTGTGTGGATTACAACAAACTGGAAAATTCTTAAGGAGATGGGGATATCAGACCCCCTTATTTTCTCCTGAGAAGCCTGAACACAGGTCAAAAATCAACAATTAGAACCTTACATGGAACAATTAACTGGTTCAAAATTGGGAAAGGAGTACGTCAAGGCTATATATTGTTACTCTGTTTATTTAACTTTTATACAGAGCGTATCATGTGAAATGCAGGACTGGATGAATCACAAGCTGCAATCAAGATTTCTGGGAGAAATATCAACAATCTCAGATATACAGCTGATACCACTCTAATGGCAGAAAATGAAGAGGAACTAAAAAGCTTCTAGATAAGGTTGAAAGAGGAGAGTGAAAAAAGTGGGTTAAAACTGAACATTTAAAATACTAAGATCATGTCTTCCAGTCCATTACTTCATGGCAAACAAAAGGGGAAAAGTTAGAGTTAGTGACAAAGTTTATTTTCTTGGGTTCCAAAATCACTGCAGATTGACTGCAGCCATGAAACTAAAAGATGCTTGTTCCTTGAAAGGAAAGCTATGACAAACCTAGAAAGCATGTTTAAAAGCACAGACCTCACTTTGCAGAAAAAAGTTCATATAGTCAAAGCTATGGTTTTTCCAGGAGTCATGTATGTATCTGAGAGTTGGACAATAAAGAAGGCTAAGTACCAATGAACTGATGCTTTCCAAATGTGGTGTTGAAGAAGACTCTTGAGAGTCCCTTAAACTGCAAGGAGAGCAAATAAATTAATACTAAAGGAAATCAACACTGAATATTCATTGGAAGGATTTATGCTGAAGATGAAGCTCCAGTACTTTGACTACCTTATGGGAAAAGCTGACTCATTGCAAAAGACCCTGATGCTAGGAAAGATTGAAAGAAAAAAAAAAAAAAAGAGGGTGGAGAGGATGAGATGGTTAGATAATATCACTGAGTCAGAGAACATGAATTTGAGCAAACTCTGGGAGATAGTGAAGTACAGGGAAGCCTGAAATGCTGCAGTCCGTGGGGTTCCAAAGAGTTAGAGAGGACTTAGCAACTGGACAGCAGCATCAACCCATGACAAAAATTAATTTTGTGTATCTGGTTCTGTCCCTACATTGTCTAATCTTTGCTTTTCATTTGTAGTAAATTTAGATGACAACATTCAAGATTACCCTATAGATAAAATAAGAAATCCATTGTTCAGTTCCTAAGTTGTGTCCCACTCTTTGTGACACCATCATTGCAGCATGCCAGGCTTCCCTGACTGTCACTGTCTCCCAGAATTTGCTCAAACTCATGTCCATTGAATTGGTGATGCTATCCAACTATCTCATCCTCTGTTGCTCTCTTCTCCTCCTGCTCTCAATTATAGGTGAAAATATTTTATACAATTGCAAAGTAAAAAATTAATGCTATACATATATATCTTATTTTAAAATAATTGGTAAATGTGTAAAAATCCCTAACTTTTCTTTAAGCTATCTACACATAGATCTAAAATCCATGAATTTGAATTGTAAATACCTTTTGAATGTCAAATCTAAGAAATCTGGCACTCTGGGTGAGAATAATTCAGCATTTAGATTCTGTATTTTTTCTTCAGATATCTCTTAGGTTGAAGGAAATACTCTGTTGTATATTCTCAGAAAAGTGTGTGCATCACACTGATGAGAACCTAATAATTTCAAGAAGCATATTTATGCTCAACCTGCAAATTATGATATCACAACAAAGAAAAGTTATTGAGCAAAACTGGCAAGTTAAATTATCTTTAAGGCTTACTTAAATTCTTTTTTATTATACTTACCACCCATTAAGTGAAAGTGATGCATTTATTACATCCAGAGGCAGTTGCTACTAGTAGCTCCTATTTTTTCGGGGTATAGACATTTGGTTGAATCGGGATGGTTGCAAATCACTTTTTCCTACCCAGTTTGAATGATCACCAAGCCTGTCCTTTAAATCAAGTGACATTGGTATCTCAACGTTGTAAATTACAGCCTTCTGCTTATATGCGACCACTGATGAACTTTCTACCAAATTAAAAAGCATACTCCATGGTCCTTCAGGGCAACAGCCCCTTTGCTATGAAATTCTGTGTTCACTTGAACTAAAAGCTGCTCATAAATCCTCCTGCTTTGTCCTCTAGGTCCACTCAGACGCAGTTTCTTTACTTTGTAACATTCAGCCATTCATAATGAGAACAAGACTTTAGAGTCGGAAAAGATAGACTGAAAAAGAACATGACTAGAAAGTGGAAAAACACCCTTCTTTGTGTCAGTTTATGCTTTCCAATGCTTATGTGCATTAATCTATACATTTCTTGCCAAAGGACTCCTTTCCTGTATTCATTTGGGATGATCTTTGGCAATATCTGTTTTAAAATTCAGTATCTCAATTTCAAGACATTACACTAGGAATTATATGTAATCTTATTCTGTATTTTCCAAGTCTCCTGTAAATGTGTTATCATACTCTAGAAATATAAAACAATTAATTTCCTTAAGTAGTAAGAAAAAAAAAAAAAAGACATTATTCTAGGATTGAATTTTCCAGAACCAAATACCCTGGAAATATTTTTGTTTGTTTGTTTTTATATCCGGTTTATATCTGTGCTCTGTAAACTATGATACTGTGCAAGTTTTTCATTTAGCCCTTCAAATAGTTCTTTCCCTGTCTTCATCTAATTCATAAGGCTAAATTTTACTTAAACTATTAAATTTACTTAAAAAGGAGAGTAAAGATTTTGCCAAGGTTAAACACAGAGATAGATAAATAGTTTATAAAAAGAAAATTCTTTGCACAGTTCCACTTAATAGTACTCCCAAACCTAAGATTTGTAATACATATTCTAGATCACTCCCAGAAAGAAAGTGAAGTAAGTAATCTTCTTCTCAATGTACTTGCAGTTGGGATGGAGGGCCCGCATTGAGCTTGTAACCTGAGATTTGCAGTTTCTGAGTTGTTGATAACCCAGCCTTTATAGCTCAAGATTCAGCTTGCATAAATTTTGTTTATATCATGCAATGAGAATCTATTCAGTCAAACTCCTAAGATACGCTATGGAAATTCAGCCATTTCCTTATTCACCAGATATTTAACGTGTCATTGAGAAAAACTAGGCTACGTGCTCATCAGAGTTTGATTTGTCATCTGTTATCTTACTGCACAATTTCAAAAGACTTGAATTTTCATTAAGATAATAGGTAAGGAGGAATGTACAAAGTTGTTTTAAATATTGCAGAAGCTTCTAGATGATTCATTGAATTGCTTAATTTAATCAAGGATTTCTTGTTGTTTAGATAAAACCTTGAACCTCTAAATCCAATTATTTACTTTTAAAAAAGTCATAAACTGATTCATTTTGCCTTGATTCATCCCTCCTTGTTTAACCTCATCAACTCACATTTCTCAAATCTTTTCTCAATAATTTAATCTGAATGCTACCTATTAAAAGCAGCATGTTACATGTCTCCTGGTATGCTTAAAGGAATGAAACACACTTCATTGATATAAAAAGATCACCAAAATGTTTAATATTATTGTAAACTTTATTCTAACTGTATAAAAATATCTCTGTCACTTACATAGAGTTGAATCCTCTCCAGACTGTCATTCAAGGTAGGGTAGGTCCTTCAAAGGTGGAGTGTATGAGTGAGTTCTTGATCACTAAGCCATCAAATGTGGAGATAGTCATACAAAATTTAGTAAAATCAAAATTCAGCAAGCTACAAGAACTTTAAATAGCTAAAAGAGATAAGGAACAAAGAGATTTTTCATAAAATAGAAGATATGTTACTAGAAAAGAAGAAATTATATTTAGCAGATTTAATTTTTCTCAAGCTTATATTGAGAAGGAAAAAAAAAAAAACACTAAGAGACTCATAGTCCTGAATATCCATAACAGGAAAGATTTCAAGTTCTGACTTCTGTGCCCAGGTTTCCTCTGCATATTACCCATGATGATCCAAAACATAGAGATTTAGGTTTATGAGCTTGAATTTACTGAATTGTAAACTAGAGGTATCCTTAGCAACTGATGATGGAGTTAGGTCAAAAAGAGACATGCAGCAAGTTATTAAGAGAAATTTTGTAATATAAATTGGCAAAAGGAATTTTCTTTTTTAAAAATGCCGCATTAAAAATCTTTGAAATATTTTTTCATTGTCAGAACAGATTGCACAAATCCTCCAGCTTTCTAGACATGTGTGTTAATGCTTAACCTATTTTAATAAGAAATTTTAGAAACCTATGAGGGACAATTATGAAAAACTGAAAAGGCAGAAAGAAAGTTGCAGACCATTAAAGAATGCTTAACTGTCTCTTGGTTTTCCATGTTTAGGTTTCCTGGAGCAATGGGAAGTGCTCAGAAGTGAGAAGAGGTAGGAGTTTATATAGTTTTCTGAGAAGGCAATGAAGTGAAGTTTTCTTGTAAAAATCAAGTCTCTTCCCTGTGGACCTTGCAGACTGTAATGAGACAGATTTGGCACAGCTAATGGGTAGTGTATTTTGGGGATGAATGTCACATGGACTTTGAGAAAACTGTTTCCACTGCTAGGCTCCAAAGTGCAAGACTGTGAGTTTTCTATTCATGAGAAATTTCCTTTGGCAGCTAATCCTCCCAGTGAAATGTGGGAACTAATTTGAAGAGACATAAAAATGATAGAAGGTAGCTCAACTATCATTTTTTTTAGCACTTTATTGGTAGTCCAATGAGTTAGTGCAGTCACTCAGTCTTACTCTTTGTGACCCCATGGACTGCAGTACGCCAGGCGTCCCTGTCTTTCACCGTCTGCTGGAGAATGCTCAAACTCATGTTCATTGAGTTGGTGATGCCATCCAACCATCTCATCCTCTGTCATCCCCTTCTCTTCCTGTGTTCAATCTTTTCCCAGCATCAGGGTCTTTTCAAGTGTCAGTTCTTCACATCAGGTGGCCAAAGTATTGACGCTTCAGCTTCAGCATCAGTCCTCCCAATGAATATTCAGGACTGATTTCCTATAGGATTGACTGGTATGATCTCCTTGCAGTCCAAGGGGCTCTTGAGAGTCTTCTCCAATGCCACAGTTGAAAAGCATCAATTCTTTGGTGCTCAGCTTTCTTAATGGTCCAACTCTCACATCCATACACGATTACTGGAAAAACGATACTTTTGACTATATGGACCACTGTTGGTAGTCTAACAATAATTATTTTTTCTGAGTTTTGAGTACTGGATACATATACTTGAGGAAATGTGAAAAATTTCTGAAAATGAAAAATGCCCATAATACTAAATGATAGTCACCAAAGCATATCATATAGATAGCTATTCATATAAAATTAAATTTGTATTTTACACACACACACACATTGAAGTAGGAAATGGCAACCCACTACAGTATTCTTATCTGGAAAATTCCATGGACAGAGGAGCCTGGCAGCCTACAGTCAATGAGTTCTCAAAGAGTCGGACATGACTGAGCAGCGCCAGCAGCATAAACACATATACGTATGTGGAAAGTATATATATATATATATTTATATATATACATTTATATATATTTATATATATATACATATACACATTATATAATCCTCCATTTGAAGGATTTACAGCCAGAAAAACAGGGTAAATAGTCTTTTTCTCTTACCTCAAGGGAATGAAGGCTTCTCTGGTGTCTCAGCTGGTAAAGAATCCGCCTGCAATGTGGAAGAACTGGGTTTGATCCTTAGGTTGGGAACATTCTCTGGCGAAGGGCATGACAACCCACTCCTGAAGGAGAAGGGGACAACAGAGGATGAGATGGTTGGATGGCCTCACTGACTCAATGGACATGGGTTTGGGTGGACTCTGGGAGTTGGTGATGGACAGGGAGGCCTGGCATGCTGCATTTCATGGGGTCGCAAAGTGTTGGACATTACTGAGTGACTGAACTGAACTGAACTTACCTTCTGCCTCCTTGCCTGAATCCATTCGTGACTAGGCAGGAAGGACTAGGGACCTTAGCCCTAACTGCTGGCCCCTGTGGTCCAGTGGTTAAAACTCCCTGTCTAGAAAACTAAGTAAGACCTTGCTTCAGCTACCACTCACTGCTGCTTGTTGGAAACTGCACTTATGGCTGCGTGTGTTCAAAATCACTATTAGCATTTTGACGTATGACTATGTGTCAGTCATGTATACCTCAAGTACATTTTCATTTCCTTGTTTTCTTAAATTTCATTCATTTTTTATTATCCATGATATATTTTTAGTTATTGTAGCAAGGCATATCAACATTGCTTCTTTAGCTCCCCCCCTGTTTTATGCTTAGAAATGATTATAATAGCTTAAAATAGAAAAATTTTAACTTACCTTATTTTTCACTTGTGTATCTTGTTGAAGTATGCTGCTGCTGCTGCTGCTAAGTCGCTTCAGTCGTGTCCAACTCTGTGCGACCCCAGAGACGGCAGCCAACCAGGCTCCCCTGCCCCTGGGATTCTCCAGGCAAGAACACTGGAGTGGGTTGCCATTTCCTTCTCCAATGCATGAAAGCGAAAAGTGAAAGTGAAGTTGCTCAGTCGTGTCCGACTCTTAGCGACCCCATGGACTGCAGCCCACCAGGCTCCTCTGTCCATGGGATTTTCCAGGCAAGAGTACTGGAGTGGGGTGCCATTGTAGATAAAAGTAAAAGATCATCATATAGTCCATTTTTTTTTTTTAAAACATGAGTGCTGGTTACAAACATATCTGGAAATCTGGAGGAAAAAAGCAAAACCTGAGCATGTGTATGTTATAAAAAATTTCAAGATAATCCTGATATGCATCTGGATTTTAAAAAGTGATTACAGGTTTTTCTATTCAGTTCAGCTCAGTTCATTTACTCAGTCATGTCTGATTTTTCTCGAGCCCATGGACTGCAGCACACCAGGCTTCCCTGTCCATCACCAACCCCCTGAGCTTGCTAAAACTCATGTCCATTGAGTTGGTGATGCCATCCAATCTTCTCATCCACTATTGTCCCATTCTCCGCTTGTGTTCAATCTTTCCCAGCATCGGGGTCTTTTCAAATGAGTCAGTTCTTCCCATCAGGTGGCCAAAGTGTTGGGGCTTCAGCTTCAGCATCAGTCCTTCCAATGAATATTCAGGACTGATTTCCTTTAGGATTGACTGGTTTGATCTTTTTGCAGTTCAAGAGGCTCTCAAGAGTCTTCTCCAATACCACAGTTCACAAGCATCAATTCTTCGGCACTCAGCATTCTTTATGGCCCAACTCACATCCATATGTGACTACTGGAAAAACCATAGCTTTGATTAGATGTATCCTAGTTGGTAAAGTAATGTTTCTACTTTTTCTTAATATGCTGTGTAGGTGTGTCATAGCTTTTCTTCCAAGGAGCAAGCATCTTTTAATTTCATGGCTACAGTCACCATCTGCAGTGATTTTGGAGCCCAAGAAGATAAAGTCTGTCACTATTTCCATTGTTTCTCCATTCATTTACCTTGAAGTGATGGGACCAGATGTCATGATCTTCATTTTTTCAACATTGAGTTTTAAGCCAATTTTTTTACTCTGCTCTTTCACTATCATCAAGGGGTATTTTAGTTCCTCTTTGCTTTCTGCTATAAGGGTAGTGTCATCTGCATATCTGAGGTTATTTATATTTCTCCATGCTATCTTGATTTCAGCTTGTACTTCATACAATTGGGCATTTCACATGATGTGCTCTGCATATAAGTTAAATAAGCAAGGTGACAATATACAGCCTTAATGTACTCCTTTCACAATTTGGAAGTAACAAATAGATTCAAGGGGATAGATCTGATATACAGAGTGCCTGAAGAACTATGGATGGAGGTTCATAACATTGTACAGGAGGAGGTGATCAAAACCATCCCCAAGAAAAAGAAATGAAAAAAGGCAAAATGGTTGTCTGAAGAGACCTTAAATATGGCTGAGAAAAGAAGAGAAGTGAAAGGCAAAGGAGGAAAGGAAAGATATACCCATCTGAATGCAGAGTTCCAAAGAATAGCAAGGAGAGATAAGAAAGCCTTCCTAAGTGATCAATGCAAAGAAACAATAGAATGGGAAAGACTAAAGATCTCTTCAAGAAAATTAGAGCTATCCAGGGAACATTTCATGCAAAGATGGGCATAAAAAAGGAGAGAAACAGTATGGAACTGAGATGCAGAAAATATTAAGAAGAGTTGGCAAGAATACACAGAAGAACTATACAAAAAAGATCTTAGTCACCTAGGTAACCATGATGATGTGATCATTAACCTTGAGTCAGACATCCTGGAGTTGAAGTCAAGTGGGCTTTAGGAAGCATTACTACGAACAAAGCTAGTGGAGGTGACAAAATTCCAGCTGACCTATTTCAAATACTAAACGATGATGCTGTGAAAATGCTGCACTCAATATGCCAGCAAATTTGGGAAACACAACAGTGACCATAGGACTGGTAAATGTCAGTTTTCATTTCAATCCCAAAGAAGGGCAATGCCAAAGAATGTTCAAAGTACTGCACAATTGCACTCTTTTCACAGGCTAGCAAAGCAATTTTCAAAATTCTCGAAGCTAGGCTTCAATTGTATGTGAACCAAGAACTTCCAGTAGTTCAAGCTGGATTCAGAAAAAGCAGAGGAACCAGAGATCAAATTGCCAACACCTACTGGATCATAGAAAAAGAAAGAGAATTCCAGAAAAACATCTACTTCTGTTTCATTGACTACACTGAACCTTTTGACTGTGTGAATCACAACAAATTCTGGAAAATTCTTTAGGAGATGGGAATACCAGACCAGTTTACCTGCCTTGTGAGAAACCTGTATGCAGGTCAGGAAGCAGCAGTTAGAACCAGACATTGAACAATGGACTGGTTCAAAATTGGGAAAGGAGTATGTCAAGGCTATATATTGTCCTCCTGTTTATTTAATATATGCAGAGTATATCATGGGAAATACCAGGCTGAATGAAGCACAAGCTGGAATCAAGATTGCAGGGAGAAATATCAATAAACTCAGATATGGAGATACCATCCTTATGGCAGAAAGCAAGGAGGAACTAAAAAGCTTCTTGTTGAAAGTTTAAGAGTGAAAAAGCTGGCTTAAAACTTAACATTCAAAAAATGAAGAGCATGGCATCTGGCCCCATCCCTTCATGGCAAATAGATGGGGAAACAATGGAAACAGTAACAGATTTTATTTTGTTGGGCTCCAACATTATTGTGGATCATTACCGCAGTCTTGAAACTAAAAGATGCTTAGAAAGGCTGTGACACACCTAGACAGTATATTAAAAAGCAGAGACATTACTTTGCCAACAAAAGTCCGTCTAGTGAAAGACATGGTTTTTCCACTAGTCATGGATGGATATGAGAGTTGGACCATAAAGAAGGCTAAGTACAAAAATTGATGCTTGTGAACTGTGGTGCTGGAGAAGACTCTTGAGAATCCCTTGGTCTGAAAGGAGATCAAACCAGTCAATCCTATAGGAAATCAGTCCCAAATATTCACTGGAAGGACTGATGGTGAAGCTGAAGCTTCAATATTTTGACCACCTGATGTGAAAAGCCAACTCATTAGAAAGGACTCTGATGCTGGGAAAGATTGAAGGCAGGAGGAGAAAGGGATGACAGAGTATGAGACAGTTTCATGGCATCACCAACTCAATGGACATGAGTTTGAGCAAGCTCTGGAAGATGGTATAGGACAGGGAAGCCTGACATGATGCAGTCTATGGGGTCATGAAGAGTCAGACATGACTGAACAACTGAACAATAACAACAACAAATTTTGTCATTTTTCCAGAATGTTATATAGTTGGAATCATATATCACATAAGATTTTCAGATTGTTTTTTTTTTTTTTTTTCCAGTTAGTAATATACCTTGAAGATTCTTCCTTTACTTCATGGCTTATTGGATCATTTCTTTTCATTTTAATTTTTTGTTTTGTTTAATAATATTCAAGAGTACTGATACATCACACTTTACTTATCTGTTTATCTACTAAAGACATCTTGATTAATTATTGATGACTATGAAAAAATTGCTCCAAATGCAGTTTTTTGTTTATTATTATTTTTTAATGTCAGTAGGATAAATCCTGGGAAGCACTATTGCCAGATTATGTGGTAAGACTAGGCTTAGTTTTGTTGGAAACTGTCAAATTCTCTTCCACAGGGATTTGTCTTTACATTCCCACCAGCAATGAATGAAGCTTCCTGTATTTTACAGTAATTTCAATTGTAACCACTCTAATAAGTATGCAGTAGTATCATATTGTTGTTTTAATTAGTACATTTTAAAAGTATGCATTAGTTACTCTTTCCCTAATTTCCTTACAGATTTATTTTTAATCCTTACAATTGGATTTTTTTAACCCATTATCAATCTTTCTTAGTATAATTAATAAAGCAGCATGCTTATATGTGTGAAGGATAGAAAGATGAATGATAAATGGGGTGATTTTTTTTTCTAAATCAAAAATATTAGGAACATGAAAGGCAATTACCCTCATTACCAACAGAAAAAATAATGACCAGTGTTTATTGCATTTATCACATTGGCTGTTTCAAATCTTATAAGGAAAGCCATTATACTACCTCACTTCTCACAAAAGAGGAAATTGGGCCTTAGTTACATAGAGAATGGACAGAAGTTCACATGATCTTTAAAAATGGACCCCAAATTGATGTTCAGTTCTCAGGATCATTCCCCACCTCTTCTGACTTATTGTTTTCTTGTACCTCACTATCTACTGTGTTGGAAATTCTTCTTCCTAATGCCTAGCATGTGGTACTTTCCAAGCCAGGTGGACAAGATTGAAGGAGATGAACCTTCCAGAAAGAGAGCTTCAAAAAGGCTGCCTTTGGTAACAACTAAAACTACCACTAAAATAAATGGAAGGAAGTCCACTTTCTTGGTTAGTCAGTCCAATCTATAGGGTCCAACATAAATTTTTCCATTTGGTTAAAAATTACCACTCAGTTCCTTTCTCCAGTGCAATAGGAGGTGTGCTTATGTTTACGATCATCAGTGTCTGTCAGAAGTAGAATATTACTGAACCCAGCTAGGGTTTTGAGAGCACAGAATCTGGCATAGCCTCATTACAGAGAAGGTTAAGAGGCTTGGGATTTGGTCCAGGTTTTTACAACTGAGTCTATAATTTAGGCTAAAGACATTATCTTTAGGGACCCAACATCCTAAAAAGAAATTATCTAAGTCATTTCCCTAGGAAATTTTTTTTTTGTTCCAACTTTGCCGATGGAAAGCCAATTATTTTCTTCCCAATTTGTAATGTTATACAATGTAAAACTTAGTACCATAGATGAGGGAAAATAGGCTGTCCACAATAGGCTGTGTTTACTTCTTTGGAATAAAAATATTCATACCACTATAATATCTAGAGTAGGATTCCAGAAATTTAATAATTCTGATGGATTGGAGTAAAAACTGAAAAGTGATTACTGAATTTACAAATTCATAAAGCACTCTTTTCTCTCCTGCCTATTACTCTGCCTTCTGATATAATGATTATTTACCATATAACATATATAACATTATAGAATCCTTGCCCAGAAGAATATTAGTCTCTATTTCTGCAAAAACATGTGGTTTATTATTTTTTTTCCAGCCCCAGATTTAGATAAGGGAGGAATGTTTTCAGTTGTTACTCAAAGAAAAGATATTTAACTTTTCTAAATCCTGGTGTGAGTTTATGTATGTATTTCCTTCGAAGTTTTATGATGCTATAGCTTCTTTTAAATGTTTGCACCTCTAACCTTTTCATAAACTCTGTCTATGATTCATTTAAACAACGTAATCAAAATTGCCATTCTTATGAGGTTCCTGAGAGTGGATAGAATTTGTAATATTAATCAGACAATTTGGGGCCCTTATATACATAAATTGCACTCATAGAATTGATATAAGCGAAGAATTAGAATGGGTGGCCACAAGGAAGAAATACTGTTGTTTATGAAAGCAAGCAGGACTCTGTGGGGACTTCCTGGGTACAAACGCCCCTCTGTGTGCTTTTTGTGATTTGTTGAAAAAGGCTCTAGTCTCCTAGGCTTTCCCTGAGTTCCAAAGAGCAAACTCACTACTAATTAGAGAAGTGAGTGAATTCAGAAACAAATGAAAGACAGAGAAGCAAGAAAATTAAAGATAGCTGAAACACTAGTTCAACAGTAAAGCAAAATCACAGAACCACCAGTTCTTTCTCAAGTATTTAACCAAAACTTTGAGTCATTCTGTAGAAACAAAGAGCCTTGTCAAGGTAAAGAATGGTGATTACATGCTGACCCTAAGTGCCTGTGTCCTAGAGTGATTGTAACCAGAAGGCTGGTGATCAAGATTTCTGAAACATCACCCTGTTACCTCACCGTCAACAAATCAGAAGAATGTCCATGAGCTAATCAGGTACCCTGTAATCCTCAACCCTAATGTTGCCTTTAAAAACTCTTGCCTAAAAGCCATGAGGGAGTTGTTTTGTTTTTCTTTTGAGCACTAGTTGTCCACTGTTCTTACTTGATGCCCTTCAGTAAATGCTGTACTTTCCTTCACCACAACTTGGTGTCAGTAGATTGGCTGTTTGCACAGTGGGCAAGTAGATATGAGTTAGTTTGGTAACATTTATAACACTGGCATTATTCATGCATGGATGTTTCATCTTTTTGATAAAAGTATGGCTGATGTACTTTTTGGCATAACTGGCAGTGGTGGTTGCTGCAAGCATTATCTATATTATCCGTGGCAAAACCCCATACACTCCTGAGCAGACATGGAGGATTTAGACTGTCAGAATTCTCCCCTTGTCATAAAATGGGTCCCTAGACATCTTGCCAAAACCCTCTTAAAGGCCTCAGCCACATCCCTGTTTCTCAAACTGTAAATGAGAGGGTTTAACAAGGGGGTGATGATAGTGTAAAAGACAGAAAAGACCTTGTCTTTAGTTGGAGTGTGGTATGATTGGGGAAGCATATATGTGTACAGGGCAGCCCCATAGAATAAGATCACCACCATCATGTGTGAGGAGCAGGTGGCAAAAGCCTTCTTCTTCCCTTCTGCTGACTTCATCTGGTGCACTGTGATGAGCACTCCAGCGTAGGAAGCAATCACTACAGAGAAGGGGATCAGCAGCATCATGACACAGCAAATATACATCACCATTTCATAGGCAGCTTTGTCACCACAGGCCAGCCTCAGCATGGTGGGTGCCTCACAGAAGAAGTGGTTGATCTTGTGTGAAGCACAGAATGGTAGAGTCATTGTTATAGGGGTGAGGAGGAAGCTATCCAAAGCACCACCAAACCAAGAGCTGGCCAAGATCATCCAACAGACCCGATGGCTCATGAGGACAGGATAGCGGAGAGGGTTGCAGATGGCCACGTAGCGGTCATATGCCATGAGTCCCAGGAGGAAAAATTCGGCCCCTACAAAGCCCATATAGAGAAAGTATTGGGCTGTACAGGCAATAAAGGATATGGTTCTCTCACCCTCAAGGTAATCGGCCAGCATCTTGGGCACAATGGTGGAGATGTACATAATGTCAATGAAGGAGAGGTGGCTGAGCAGGAAGTACATGGGGGTATGGAGGTGAGGGTCTATGTAGATCAGGAAGATCACGACCCCATTAACTATTATGGCCATGAAGAAGATGGCACAAATGATGCTGAAAAGGAAGCCAGAGGCTTTGTTGTTAGTGAAGAGCCCTGCAAGGGTGAAGTCACTGGAAAAGGTCTTATTATTTCCATTCATGGTTTTGAGTTAGACCTGGAGGCCTAAGAAGAGAAATATGGGGTCAATGAAAATTGCAGTAGATAAGATGAACCATTAAAAATGTCTATGTAAGTATGATTAAATTAAAATTATTTATACACTAATGTCAATTGTTTTATGTGGGGCAGATTTGCGGTTTATTCTGTCTTGGAAATTTCTTCTTGTTGAAGAGCAATTTTCATGTTAGGTACCATGGCATGAAGACAAATGATCATTTGGAAATTTATCCTTGATTTAAGGGAGTTTGTTATTTTAGAATATGGGCTATAGATAAGATCTTCTCCTGGAGTTGGCTCCACTTGTTTGAAATATGGATACAACTGAAAAACAATTGAGTCAATTGATTCAGTTCAAATAAACATACAGTTCAGTAAGAGGTTTTGTTGATATGAGAATTTTTGTGACAACTTTAAAGCCAATCAGTGTCATCAAAAAACAACCATTAAGTTGTAGCTATGACTGTAGATTTTGAAGTATTGAGTTGGATCACAGCATTGTTCATATGACCATTGAATGACAGTCATTTGCTTTTTCATTCATTTGTTGATTCCTCAGCCACTCATACGCCAACCTTTATTCATGGAGAATAACTTTTGCAGTGTTCTAAGCTCTAGAGAAATTGTTGTAAACAAAAGAGGAATGTCTCATATGACTTATGGCTCTAATTGTGACAGAGAGTAAACCAAAGGAAAATGATGGTGCTAGATAATGAGAAATGCTTCATTAACATGGATAAAATAGGATAACAAATGAGAGTAGACAGGTGAAGATTTGAGGGAAAGTTGTTCCTGCATAATAAATAGCAAATTTAAGAGTCCTAAAGCATAAAGGAGTTTGTTATGTTCAGGACAGTTCATGCAGAGCATTGCATCATGCATGAGTCGGGTAGTAAGGTATTTGAAGCAAGATTCTTAAGATGTTTGGACCAAGGTAAAGAGGTCAACAATAAACTGTGGAAAATTCTGAAAGAGTTGGGAATACCAGACCACCTGACCTGCCTCTTGAGAAACCTATATGCAGGTCAGGAAGCAACAGTTAGAACTGGACATGGAACAACAGACTGGTCCCAAATAGGAAAAGGAGTACATCAAGGCTGTACATTGTCACCCTGCTTATCTAACTTCTATGTAGAGTACATCATGAGAAACGCTGGGCTGGAAGAAGCACAAGCTGGAATCAAGATTGCCTGAAGAAATGTCAATAACCTCAGATATGCAGATGACATCGCCCTTATGGCAGAAAGTGAAGAGGAACTAAAAAGCCTCTTGATGAAAGTGAAAGAGGAGAGTGAAAAAGTTGGCTTAAAGCTCAACATTCAGAAAACAGAAATCATGGCATCTGGTCCCATCACTTCATGGGAAATAGATGGGGAAACAGTGAAACAGTGTCAGACTTTATATTTTTGGGCTCCAAAATCACTGCAGATGGTGACTGCAGCCATGAAATTAAAAGACACTTACTCCTTGGAAGGAAATTTATGACCAACCTAGATAGCATATTGAAAAGCAGAGACATTACTTTGCCAACAAAGGTCTGTCTAGTCAAGGATATGGTTTTTCCAGTGGTCATGTATGGATGTGAGAGTTGGACTGTGAAGAAAGCTGAGTGCTGAAGAATTGATGCTTTTGAACTGTGGTGTTGGAGAAGATTCTTGAGAATCCCTTGGACTGCAAGGAGATCCAACCAGTCCATTCTGAAGAAGATCAGCCCTGGGATTTCTTTGGAAGGGATGATGCTAAAGCTGAAACTCCAGTACTTTGGGCACCTCATGCAAAGAGTTGACTCATTGGAAAAGACTCTGATGCTGGGAGGGATTGGAGGCAGAAGGAGAAGGGGACGACAAAGGATGATATGGCTTGATGGCATCACCGACTCAATGAACATGAGTCTGAGTGGACTCTGGGAGTTGGTGATGGACAGGGAGGCCTGGTGTGCTGCGATTCATGGGGTCACAAAGAGTCGGACATGACTGAAAGACTGAACTGAACTGACTGAAAGAGGTCAAAAGCTTTTTCTAAATATCTGTAGAACTGAGATGCCATTTCCATTTGTAATCATTTGTATAACATTTAAACATATGTTCATTCTGATTATTTTTGTTGTTTCCCTTTTGTGCAGTTGAGCCTGTTATTTTTTCCCCCTTGATTCTGCAATTTTGTGGACCTTGAAGGCTTTACTAGAGGAGAATCTCCATCCAAGTTAGTTTGGGGCAGTCCGGGTTATGTCTTCTGTCTCTGGGTCCCCTCTAGTTGAGCATGTGTCCTGACTCCTTTCACTATCAAGAGCATTCTGATTTGGTCAGTCATACTCCTTAGAGATAATACCTGAAAGAAGTGTCTGAAGAACCATGCAGAGTAGAGGACAAGTAAAAGAAATCCCCAGCAAAAGGAAATCCACACTCTGGGTGGTACATTTATGTACTGACTATATAATGAGAAGAAGAGAATTCTTTAAAAAAAATTCCTCATTAGATTTACCATCCTTCAAACATCAAATATAATTTTTGAAATATTTGGACAGAATATTAAGCCCTGTGCAATGTTATACTACAAAAAAGGGTAAATGATGTGACCATAAATGGACAGGATTACAGTCAGTTTCCTCACCTAGGAATGATATTTTGGGGTAAGACGTCTCTATGATTCCTTAATCTATGATTAAGGGTGATCCTTTCTTAACCATACAAGGTGTTTTCCTCTGTTTCTTCATCTGCTCTGTAGTGAAAGAAACAAGACAGTTTTCAAGGACTACATCAGTTAGTACAATCCATTTCTTAGTTTGGTAACTAGAATGTGTTATGTGCTTAATAAAAGCTATTGTCAATACTATTAGATACATACATACTGTCAATAATATATAAATCCAAAATGAAGATATTCTGAAATATGTTAATAGAAATATACACTAATATATATCTCAATATTATATAGATGAAAGAAAGTTGAGAAATAAGAATAGAAAAGAAACTACAAACTATTACTTATAGTGAACACTGAATTCACCTTAAATAAACATGTTTAAAAAGAATGTAAATATGATTGAAAACTTGAATAGAATTCAAAATAATGCTTAACATCAAAGTAATATTACAAGGTCTGAAAGTATTATGCAAAAAATATATATAAAACATACTTAATTTACATAGAATAAAATTATGAAGTACCAAAAAGTAGCTTGCATTCATTCACTCATTCAAATATTTATTGTGAACTACTGATCTAAGAGCTGATGATACAGCAGCAGTGCTCCCTTTCCTTTGGAACATATATTCAAATTGAAGGAGCCATTGATAAATAAATAAATATAAAATTATCAAGAGTCCAGCACTTTCTCCCTCAGTAAATGAGCCAGAGATGATAGATTTTCACTCATGATTGGCACAAAAAAGAGAACTATAAGGGTAAGAACATTTCTGAAAAGCACTAACAGAATCAGTACTAGTATTAAAACAAAGGAATATGTGTGTGTTCTAAAACACTGAAAATTATGAAATAAAAACACATAATATAAAAATGCAGGAGGTAAAGGCATATACCAAGATAGGATAGAAAACAGTTATTTTAATAACAACATCATGAGGGACAAATACTTTTAAAGAGAAGTTTCACTCTCACTAAGAAAACAAATCAGAAAAAGTTAAAAACAAAAGAATGATAGACTTAATAGATGCAAAAAAGAAGTGACAAGTATACAGAGACATCATACTGAATGAAGTAAATCAGACAGATAAAGATGGATATCATATGATACTGCTTATATGTGGAACCTATATAAAGGGAATAATTGAATTTATCTATGAAACGAAAATAGAGTTATAGATACAGAAAACAAACTTATGGCTATCAGGAGGTAAGTAGGAGGGATAAACTTGGAGATTGGGATTCACATATATTCACTATTATATATAAATAGATAACTATTAAAAACCTGCTGAATAGTAAAGGGAACTCTATTCTATACTCTGTAATAGTCTATGTGGGGAAAAAATCTGGGAAAAAAAAGTGAACATATGTATTTGTATAACTGATTCACTTTGCTGTACACCTGAAACTAACATGATGTTGACCTTGTAAATCAATTATACACTGATAAAATTTTTAAAAAGGCATAGAGTGACTTAGATGGAGAATATACTAAAGACAAGTTTAGTAAGTACAATTGGCCATCATGTGGTTAATTATTCTTAAGTAAAAATAAAAGGACAAAGGCTCTAAAAAGAATGTAATTTATATCAGTATTATAAATGGAAAAAAGATAATTCTTCCATTCATTTTAAATAGAGATGCTTTAGCAGAATGTAAGCTATTTTACATGCATTGGATAAACAAAAGTCCTACTGTGTAGTACAGGGAACTATATTCAATATCCTATGATAAAACATAATGGAAAAGAATATTGACAAAATAATGTAACTGAATCACCTTGATGCATAGCAGAAATTAAAACAACTCTGTAAAACAACTATAAAATTAAATCAATTAAAACAACTATACTTCAACAAAAAAGAGGGGAAAAAAAATGAGGTGCTTTATATGCTCAATATGTTCAATTTGTTTTCAAGGGATTATGTCAAAGTAAAGTATATTAGAACTCTAAAATAATAGCAAGTTTATATCTAATTTAAAATATTTGAACATATGGCTCAAAAACTATTCAGGGCAAAAAGTTCGAAGCTCAAAGATGTACTTAAATCAAACGTAATGTGCATGGAAGCCTATAGGACATAGCCAAAGAGTTAGACAATATTTTATAGTACTTAATGCATATTTTATAAAAAATTATGTGGGGTAAACAAAGATTTAACCCAATTAGTTAGAAATAAATCCACAAAATAAATTTAAATAAGAGGAAGAGAAATTAAAACTTCAAATTAAGTATTAATGGATTCTAAAATATGTACACTGATTATACAAAGAACTGATTCTTTGAAACTGAAACAAATAAACCAACTTCTGGCTATGCTAAAGAAAGTTGAAAAGAAAAAGCACAAAAGTTTACTAAGAATAAGGATAATAGTCTAACCACACATATGAGAAAAGTGAAATATGTAATTGAAGAAAGTAGGGAAAACCACTAGACAATTCAGGTACTGCCTAAATCAAATCCCTTATAATTATACAGTGGAAGTGAGAAATAGATTTAAGGGACTAGATCTGATAGACAGAGTGCCTGATGAACTATGGGCAGAGGTTCATGACATTGTATAGGAGACAGGAATCAAGACTGTCCCCAAGAAAAAGAAATCCAGAAAAGCAAAATGGCTGTCTGAGGAGGCCTTACAAATAGCTGTGAAAAGGGAAGCCAAAAGCAAAGGAGAAAAGGAAAGATATACCCACTTGAACGCAGAGTTCCAAACAATAGCAAGGAGAAATAAGAAAGCCTTCCTCAGCAATCGATGCAAAGAAATAGAGGAAAGCAATAGAGTGGGAAAGACTAAAGATCTCTTCAAGAAAGTTAGAGATACCAAGGGAACATTTCATGCAAAGATGGGCTCAATAAAGGACAGAAATTGTATAGACCTAAAAGGAGCAAAAGATATTAAGAAGAGGTGGCAAGCATACACAGAAGAACTATACAGAAAAGATCTTCACAGCCCAGATAATCACAATGGCATGATCACTCACCTAGAGCCAGACATTCTGGAATGTGAAGTCAAGTGGGCCTTAGAAAGCATCACTAC
The DNA here is from genome assembly GCF_003369695.1 of Bos indicus x Bos taurus. Lineage (NCBI taxonomy): Eukaryota > Metazoa > Chordata > Mammalia > Artiodactyla > Bovidae > Bos > Bos indicus x Bos taurus. The sequence continues at coordinate 68,702,878 of NC_040082.1, forward strand.
GAACAGAGCTAGTGGAGGTGATGGAATTCCAGGTGAGCTATTTCAAATCCTGAAAGATGATGCTGTGAAAGTGTTGCACTCAATATGCCAGCAAATTTGGAAAACTCAGCAGGGGCCACAGGACTGGAAAAGGTCAGTTTTCATTCCAATCCCTAAGAAAGGCAATGCCAAAGAATGCTCAAACTACCACACAATTGCACTTACCTCACATGCTAGTAAAATAATGCTCAAAATTCTTCAATCCATGCTTCAGCAATATATGAACTGTGAACTTCCAGATGTTGAAGCTGGTTTTAGAAAAGGTAGAGGAACCAGAGATCAAATTTCCAACATCCACTGGATCATTGAAAAAGCAAGAGAGCTCCAGAAAAACATCTATTTCTGATTTACTGACTATGCCAAAGCCTTTGACTGTGTAGATCGCAATAAACTGTGGAAAATTCTGAAAGAGATGGGAATACCAGACCACCTGACCTGCCTCTTGAGAAACCTGTATGCAGGTCAGGAAGCAACAATTAGAACTGGACATGGAACAACAGACTGGTTCCAAATAGGAACAGGAGTACGTCAAGGCTGTATATTGTCACCCTGCTTATTTAACTTATATTTTGAGTACATCATGAGAAACACTGGGCTGGAAGAAGCACAACCTGGAATCAAGATTGCTGGGAGAAATATCAATCACCTCAGATATGCAGATGACACCACCCTTAAGGCAGAAAGTGAAGAGGAACTAGAAAGCCTCTTGATGAAAGTGAAAGAGGAGAGTGAAAAAGTTGGCTTAAAGCTCAACATTCAGAAAATGAAGATCATGGCATCTGGTCCCATCACTTCATGGGAAATAGATGGGGAAACAGTGGAAACAGTGGCTGACTTTATTTTTCTGGGCTCCAAAATCACTGCAGATGGTAATTGCAGCCATGAAATTAAAAGATGCTTACTCCTTGGAAGAAAAGTTATGATCAACCTAGACAGCATATTAAAAAGCAGAGGCATCACTTTGCCAACAGAGGTCCATCTAGTCAAGGCTATGATTTTTCCAGTAGTCGTGTATTGATGTGAGATTTGGACTATAAAGAAAGCTGAGCACCGAAGAATTGATGCTTTTGAACTGTGGTGTTGGAAAAGACTCTTGAGAGTCCCTTGGATTGCAAGGAGATCCAACCAATCCATCCTAAAGCAGATCAGTCCTGGGTGTTCATTGGAAGGACTGATGCTGAAGCTGAAACTCTGATATTTTGGCCACCTCATGCGAAGAGCTGACTCATTGGAAAAGACCCTGATGCTGGGAAAGATTGAAGGCAGGAGGAGAAGGGGATGACAGAGGATGAGATGGTTGGATGGCATCACTGACTCAATGGACATGAGTTTGGGTAAAACTCTGGGAGTTGGTGATGGAAAGGGAGGCCTGGCATGCTGCGGTTCATGGGGTCACAAAGAGTTGGACACCACTGAGCAACTGAACTGAACTGAAGTGAAATATGTATAGCTTAAGATGTTATTCAACATTATATTTATACAGTGGAAATTTTAATGGAGATTATTTAAAATAAATATTGCATCTTTTTACATATGTATATTTAACTATCAATACCTGTATCAGGAAGATCCCTTGGAGGAGGAAATTGCAACCCACTCCTTTTTTCATACCTGAAAAAAGCCATGGACAGATGAGTCTGGTGGGTTACAGTCTATGGGGTTGAAAAGAGTCAGACACGACTGAGCAACTGAACAAAAACAAACAGTAGCTTCTGAAAACAAAGCCCCTTGTAATTATAAGCTAATTTCACTCTTAAAAGTAGATTAAAACATTTCCTAAATTAATATTAGTTATTGAATACAGAAATACATTAAGACATATTTGCCAGCCTGTTCATATAAACCCACTCCTACTTAAAAACCTTCACGTGTCTGCATTGCTTGTGAGCTAAAGATAAAAGTCCTTAATATGGCTTGTTGTTGTTCAGTCCCTCAGTCGTGTCCGATTCTTTGTGACCCCATGGACTGCAGTTCCACGCTCTCCTGTCTTTCACCATCTCCCGGAGCTTGCTCAAAACTCATGTATATTGAGTCGTGAGAGACGCTCAAGCTCATGTCCATTTACGTGGTTTATCTGGCTCTCAGTGGATTGAATCCTCAGCCTGCTGCTGTCTACTGCTCTGCCAACTCCTGGCACTTGCCTCCCAGAAAATAGCCTAATTCAGGAGCTCCCTCTGCTTGGAGCACAAGTCTCCCCTTTTCATCAAAAGCCTTTCAGTGTCTCTTTTGTCAGCTCATGCATATGTTTTCTTCAGAAACAAACCTCTCCGGAGTCAGTATTAGCTAAAATGCCCTGTTTGTGTTTGTGTGCTCAGTCAGGTACAACTCTTTGCGACGCCATGGACTGCAGCCTGTCTGGCTCCTCTATTTATAGGATTTTCCAGGCAAGAATACTGGAATGGTTTGTCATTTCTTTCTCCAGGGAATTTTCCTGATCCAAGGATCGAACCTGGATCTCTAGCATCTCCTGCATTGGCAGGCAGATCCTTTACCTCTGCACCACCGGGAAGCCCATAAAATGCCCTAATGATGTTAACATATGTGTTCATAGTATCAACAAAATCTGAACAAAATATTTGTTCATAATATTAACAGAAATAAGGAAATAGCTAGCAATTTCTAAACATGAAGAAGAGTGTGAAGCTAATAAAATGCAATTCTAATTAAAATCTCAATAGGAATTCTTTTCTCTGGAAACTTGACAGAATGATTCTAAATTTGATCCAATATAATGAGTGTGTGTCACTTGTCCAGAGCAGAATGATGCTAAAATTGATAGTACTGTCACCTCTGTGGGACCAAAGTAAAACACAGATACTGAACAAGTAGTTAGAAAAGTGTGCTCAGAAATAAACATTCCTAACCCCTTTCATAGATAAGTAAATGAACAAACAAATAAAACACCTCATAGCACATAAACCAATGTTGCATGTAAGAAGTTTTAAAACAGAAAAGATGGATTTCACAATATGTATAAGAAGATGAAAGAAAACAAAATATGTCACCCCCAAATATGCCTCTTTGACATAAACATTGTGAACTGAAGTTAATTTAAGAGCAGCAAACTCAGGAAAAGCTCTTTCTTTTCTGCATAAAAGCTAGATACAAATTCTGTTACTGGAGACAGACTCTTATAACTCAAAGAAAACACCAAAGGAAATTTCAAACAAGCCTTACTCTGTTATTTTCTGTTATATTTCCTCCTTTATATGTACCTTCCCACAGGCATCAATCCTGAATATTCATTGGACAGATCTATGTTGAAGCTGAAGCTCCAATACTTTGGCCACCTGATGCAAAGAGCTGACTCATTAAAAAAGACCTGATGCTGGGAAAGATTGAAAACAGGAGAAGAAGGCAACAGAGGATGAGATGATTGGATGACATCATTGATTCAGTGGACATGAACTTGGGCAAACTCTGGGAGATAGTGAAGGACAGGGATGCCTGGCTCACAAAGAACTGGACACAACTTGACAACTGAACAACAACAGGTTACTATTCATGGAGACATCAAACTGCTTCCCTTTGTCTTATTTTCTCTACAAATGTTCTTTGCTGAAGATGCTATATGGCACAGTTCTAAGCCATCAACTGCCTTGAGTTACTTTTTTTGCTGAGTTTTCTTCCACGCATTGTAAGCTGCATGTATTAACAGCTGTTTTTCTTTTATTAATCTGTCTCTTTGCTAAAGAACCCCAGCTGAACACGTAACATTTGTAGAGGTAATGTTTTCTCCCCTACAGAGACAACAAAATTGCAATTTAGAGATGAATAAAACTTTCCTTTTAAGCTCATGATCCTTAGCCCAGGTGGCTCAAAAACTTAAAAAACACTTTTATAAAATGAAACATTTTGTATAATGTTTGAAACTCTAATAAATACATTGTTTTGTAATCAGAAAAGATATATTTAAACAATAATAGTAACATTTAGCAGAGAAGGCAATAGTACCCCACTCCAGTACTCTTGCCTGGAAAATCCCACGGAGGGGGGAGCCTGATGGGCTGCAGTCCATGGGGTCGCTAAGAGTCAGACACCACTGAACGACTTCACTTTCACTTTTCACTTTTCACTTTCATGCATTAGAGAAGGAAATGGCAACTCACTCCAGTGTTCTTGCCTGGAGAATCCCAGGGACGGGGGAGCTGGTGGGCTGCCGCCTATGGGGTCGCATAGAGTTGGACACGACTGAAGTGATTTAGCAGCAGCAGCAACATTTAGGACTTTCACTGGAGGAAATGAGCTTAGGAGCTGCCAGTGTGAGTGCAAATTAAATTATCTGGAAGTGTTTGGAAATATTTACCAATTTTAAAAAAATTTATCTTATCTCCTTTTTATTAATTTATTCTAAGGAAAAACACAGTATGAAGATGTGAGTATATGGGAAAGTTTTAAACTAATTATTGCTTTTGATAGGGAGAAAATAAGCAGAAAACAATCTAAATGATCAAGACTACGGGATTGACAAAATTAAACATTATGGTCCTTACTTTGAAACCAGTGATAATAATGACATAGGTTAGTTGGATTGAATATAAATATTTTTGAATAAAAAAATGATTACTATCCCTTTTCAGAAGTAATGTATAAGCATAGAAAAAATTGGTCACCCATAGTTGATATAGTGAGTTTTGCATTGAGTTAGAGAAGAATAAAACCAAGGGCAGAAATCAGATCAAGGCAGAAGAGCAATCCAGAGGATGTGCTGAACTGGAGATTGAAGAATCAGGAAGATACTTTACCAGGGCATCCTAGAATCTGGTTTGTTTTATGTATAGAATACTATGAACTTTGTATTTTATGCCTTTACAAATAAGATAGACTAGACCTGTTGGTCAGAGTTCCAGAACACCTTAAATCTCTGTGATGCTCTCAAATTTCTGACAGTGGAGAACACTGCTCCCTACTTGCCTCTATGACATATCTTCAACTAGCTTTCAGAACTTCTGGCAGCCTGCCTAATGCTTGCATTTGTTATGTATTTCTGTCTTCCCAACTACAATATGAACTATTTGAAGGTAGAGTCATTGTTTAAATAGTTTTTATATTCATGGGCAATAGCACAGTCTTTCATATATTATGAGTGCATGCATGTGGCTTCAGTGGCTTCAGTTGTTGCTGACTCTTTGCAACCCCATGGACTGTAGCCCACCAGGCTCCTCTGTTCATGGGATTATCCCAGCAGGAATACTGGAGTGCTTTGCCTTTTCCTCCTCCAGAAGATCTCCTTGGTCTAGGGATCAAACCTGCTTCTCGTGCAGCTCCTTCATTGGTAGGCAGATTCTTTACCACTGAGCCACCTGGGAAGTTTCATATGTTAAGTGGTCTATATGTCAATAGATTACTCCTAAAATTTAATGACTCCTATGCTTAATATTGGGGGCTTCCCAGGTGGCACAGTGGTAAAGAATCCACCTGTCAATGCAGAAGGCACAAGAGACACAGATTGGATCCCTGGATTGGGAAGATTCCCCTGGAGTAGGTAATAGCAATCCACTCCAGTATTCTTGCCTGGAAAATTGCACAGCCAGTGGAGACTGGCAAGCTACAGTCCATGGGGTTGAGAAGAGTCAGACATGACTGAGCATGCATGCAAGCATGCTTAATATTTTCCCAATTACAGGTTATACACAAGGGCACAAAAGGTATGAATATTCACTTTTATATCCTCTATGATCTCACACTGCATCAAATAGTCTTACTTTGAAGAACTCTTAAATAAGAATAAAACAAGTCTCTGGAAAAGAATGAAAGATCAAGACACCAATCAGACAGGTGACGCTGTCAACCATTTGTTCCCATCTAACATCAAAGAGTGCATTATATACATTCACTTTAAACACAGCCTAACAACATGTAACCAATCAATATCCACAGCCATTAGTGAAGAGTGCTCCCATCTTCTAGATACTGTTGCTTGATATGTCCAAACTGGTTCATAAAATGCAATCAATAAAATCAGTCCAAGAAATAGTGACTCACTCAGTCACAGTGCTAGCAGGATGATTTACCATTTGATCACCTTTTTTTTTTTTTTGAAAAAGTTATGTTTATTCTAAACAAGTATGTGGATAATTTGTAGCTGAAGCAACAGAAAATCTGAGGTCTTTCCCAGATGTGTCTCTGATTATTTATGCCCAAATGCTGACTCTACAACATTTAACTGTATATATTTCATTTTTACCTCAAAAAAAAAAAAAAAAAGTCTTTGTGCTTACTGAGTATTTTGACAGTGTTGTGAAACAGTTTAACTAGTAGCCTTTTTTTTTTTTTTTTAGGTTTAACTACTAGATTTTTGTCCACAATTTTGGGTTTATGTGATTCGGTCAAAGTTGTTTGCCTCTGTATTCCTTTCCTCCATTTCCAATTCAGTCTTCTTAAGGTAAAACATCTTATTTCCTCACACTTTCACCAAAATTTCTACTTTCCAATATTATTCAGTTGAATTATTTTTCACCACCTAAGTCTCTATGCTTGAAACTTATAAGACAGCAAGTCTGTGGAAAATGAACTTGCATGAAACATCTAAACTGTCACAAATCAGTAACCTTTCTTAGCGATTCTTCCTGTCCCCCATACATATTGTGCAAGAGAGCCAAGCGGCTTTCTTACCCTGAGCATGGAGGTGATGTCAGTATATCGCTTACAGGTATAATATATTTAGAGAGAGGAATATTAGTTATAGGCAAGGTTGGTTATGGACAATATCACAAAAGATAAGACCTTAGCAACTAAAAGATAAAACGAAACCTCCTTGGTTTTCTTTTCTGTCTCCATATTGGCTTCTTTTCTTCTTTGATAAGATGACAGGAAATCCAGGCTGAAAAGCTCAAAGCATCAAAAAGGAGATTGTTAGTTAGAACTATGTAAAGATGACGGTATAGCTGAAGCCATGGATTTCACTTCAGTGCCTCCAATATGTTGGGGCACACAGCAGTAGGGACTCAGAGGGGAGACTTTATATAACTTAAAGAATAATACCATAACCACCCTGAGATTTCTCATGGAGAGATCTCCTTCTAAGAATCCAGAGGGGATATCAATTAAACTGGCTCTGGTTAAAACTGAAAAAATTTACTCAAAATGTCTAAATGGCAAGCAAATTATGTGCTCTAAGACTGAAGTGATTATGCTGAATTCTGTTTTTTTTTTTTTCCAATTATCAACTTGAGAACAACTGTTTTCTGAATGTTTCATCACAAGCTTCCTTATGTATTTCACTTCCCTAGAGAGCAAATTAGCAATAGTGGGAATAGTGCCAAAGGAAAGAGAAGTTTTTTATGTGATCATTTTTTAAATCACTCTACTAACAATCATGAACTCTAATTCTTTTACTCGTTTTTTTCCATGAAGCAACCTCCTGTAAAGTAAAAATCCAAGGATGAAAATGATTGTTGTCAAATCCTCTTGAGTATCTGATCAGACATCAAGTTAATGAAAAGGGCTTCATCTTAAATTAGGACTTAAGAATTAAACTTTTGCTTTACAATGTTGAGTTGGTTTCTACCATAGCAAAATTCATGTAAAAATTTGAAAAACATATGCACTACTTCATCACTTAAGTATATAAGCAATGTGTGTCAGTCAGTTAGATAGTTTAGATATGCTTTTTTTTTCTGGGAACATCAGACTCTTGAGGTCTGGGATGAATACTACCTATGTCTTCCTGAAATGGGAAAAGTAATAAGTGTGGAAAGTTAAAAAAAAAATAACATCATATATCATTCCAACAACCGAAGAACTAGTGTTATATTTTGATCTATATGTTTAGGAATATGTATGGAATTTAGATAGGGTATATTGTTAAGCATAATATTTCTGAAGAGTGGTCCATTGCACTGCCATTCTTAATACCCCAAATGTGGAATCAGCCTAGGGAACTAGTTGCAATTGTTTCTCTTTATAATAATTTATATTCAGTTGCATGAGTGAACAAAAACAATATTTGCTTCATTCTTTCACTTTATTATATATCATATAATGTTGCAACCTGCAATCTGATTTTAATGATCTCATGATAAATTATTATAAAGAGAAACAATAGTAATGAGTTTACTGTGTTGATTCCACATTTGTGGCATTGAATATGGCAGTGCAATGGACTGCTCTACAGAAATATTTGTGTTCAAATCTTTTTCTTTGGAAGAGTTTTCAAGAAGTGGAGTTGCTAAGGGAAAGCAGAGAAATCCCTATTGCCAAACAAACCACCAAATAATTTTATAGCACTTAGTAGCAATATATATTGGTAAGACAATGTCTATTTCACCAGCCTTAGAGCTTCTCTTTTAATTCTGATATATGCTGCTAAGTCGCTTCAGTCGTGTCCGACTCTGTACGACCCCATAGACGGTGGCCCACCAGGCTCCCCCGTCCCTGGGATTCTCCAGGCAAGAACACTGGAGTGGGTTGCCATTTCCTTCTCCAATGCATGAAAGTGAAAAGTGAAAGTGAAGTCGCTCAGTTGTGTCCGACTCTTCGCGACCCCATGGTCTGCAGCCTACCAGGCTCCTCCATCCATGGGATTTTCCAGGCAAGAGTACTGGAGTGGGGTGCTTCATGCAGCAAACTTGCATGGGTCATCTATTTTACATATGGTAATATACATGTTTCAATGCTCTTCTCTCAAATCATCCCACCCTCGTCTTCTCCCACTGAGTCCAAAAGCCTGTTCCTTATCTCTGTGTCTCCTTTGCCGCCCTGCATGTAGGATTATCAGTACCATCTTTCTAAATTCCATATATATGCATTAATATACAGTATTTGTCTTTCTCTTTCTGACTTACTTCACTCTATATAATAGGCCCCAGGTTCTTGAAGATACTATTCTCCATATGTAAAATCTATCAGCTATCATCTCCTGATATGCCTTTTCTCTCTGGGGATATCAAACTATAAGTTATGGGATGAATTCTTATGACAATGAGAGAAAGTAAGAATATGTAAATAGTGTATTGTATGATGAAGCATCGTTATTTTATATGAAAATCTGAGATTACTGATATCAACTGACAAAACACCCAACAAACAAATTTAAGTGTGTACAATGTGCTAGGCATTATATTAAGAACCATTGACCTACTAGTGATCAAGGTATAAACTCTCCATGGCAAATTAGAGCTAATAGGTTTGTGACGATGAGATTAGTAAATGCATTCAAAGTAAAAAGTTATGACTATCATTAGTTTATATTATTACCAGATAAACGATCTTTTCCCTAAAATTTGTTTCTATCAGTTTCTACTTCTCAGAATTGAATCTTGTAACCCCAGACCACTCTTATCAATCCAAGTTTGTCAAGGAAGAGCAAGTTTAGAGTGACTGGTGCACTTTTCTCTATTAAATTTGACATAAGCTCAGTTTCCTAAACACCACTTATAGTTGTCCATGGTATAAATTCAGAAGATTTGTACTCTATGACTGTCAATAACCTGTTTCTGTGTGGAAGCCAGAGAAAAATGTTATATACTCTGTTTCTATACATTTTTCTTTGTCTAATACACTACTACTAATTTATGAGCCTGGTTTGTTGACACTTCATTTAAAATACCCTAAATTGAACCATTTTCTCCCCATCTTACTCTATCAACTGAGTTCAATTCATCAACAGTCTTTTAACCCCAACCACATTCTCTAAATATATTGCTATCAATCATTTATAATTTTTTTCTCATATTATATTACTATGTATGTTTGAAAATTATGCTGTATTAACTGACTTATCAATTTCAAATGATACACTGATGCTTTTTAAGAATGATGAGAAAATTAACAAATGCTGCCTCCCAACATTCTGTTTCCCTTGACTCTATAATTTGGTTTCTTATGTTTTATTTTTAATATAAATTTATTTATTTTAATTGGAGGTTAATATTAGGACAGATGATAACATATACACTAATTATTTTTTAGGCAAAAAATAGTTTCATTATTTTAATATTTAAGAAATACTATTTTAATGGGTGATACAGCATAATGGTTTTTTTAAATTTATTGAAATATGACTGATTTCAGTCAAATTTATTGACTGATTTAAATTCAGTCAAATTTATTGAAATACGACTGATTTCAGTCAAATTTATTGACTGATTTAAATTCAGTCATATTTATTGAAATATGACTGATACGATATTAGTCTCAGATATATAGCGTAGGGCTTCCCTGATAGCTCAGTTGGTAAAGAATTCATCTACAATGCAGGAGACCCCAGTTTGATTCCTAGGTCAGGAAGATCCACTGGAGAAGACATAGGCTACCTGCTCAAGTACTCTTGGGCTTCCCTTGTGCCTCAGCTGGTAAAGAATTGCCCTGCTATGCAGGAGACCTGGTTCGATTTCCAGGTTGGGGAAATCCCCTGGAGAAGGGAAAGGCTTCCAGTATTCTGGCCTGGAGAATTCCAGGCAAACACGACTGAATGACTTTCATGTATAGCATAGTGATTCAATATTTTTTAAGATTATACTCCATTAAGATTATTATGAGATATGGCTGTAATCCCCTATGATATAAGATATATTCTTATTGTTTACTTATTTTATATATAGTAGCTTCCATCTCTCAATATGCCTACCTTGTACTTCCTCCCTCCCCTCTCCCCTCTAATAACATGTTAGTTTTCTATATCTTTGAGTCTGTTTCTGTTTTGCAATAATATATTCCTTTGTATTACTTTTATTTCATGTATGAATGATGTCATAAACTATTTTTCTTTCTCTGTCTGACTTATATCACAAAGCATATTTCCAGGTCCATCCATGTTGCTTCAAATTGCAACATTTCATTCCTTTTAGGATCAGATCAAACCAGATCACATCAGTCGCTCAGTCGTGTCCAACTCTTTGCGACCCCATGAATCGCAGCATGCTAGGCCTCCCTGTCCATCACCAACTCCCGGAGTTCACTGAGACTCACATCCATAGAGTCAATGATGCCATCCAGCCATCTCATCCTCTGTGGTCTCCTTCTCCTTCTGCCCCCAATCCCTCCCAGCATCAGAGTCTTTTCCAATTAGGATATATAGTATTATTTTGTATATATTTACCACATCTTTTTTTTTTTTAATTTGAGTAACATTGCATTGCATATACTACATCATCTTTATCTATTAATCCATCAATGGACATAGGACATCTAGGTTGCTTCCATGTCCTGGCTATTGTAAAAAGTGCTGCAATGAACATGGAGGTACATGTGCCTTACTGAGTTATGGTTTTCTCAGGGTATATATCCAGTAGTGAGTTTGCTGGGTCATATAGTAGTTCTATGTTTAGATTTCTAAGGAAACACCATACTTTTCTCCATACTGGATGTATACATTCTCACCCACAGTGTAAGAGAGTTCCGTTTACTCCACATCTTCTCCAGTATTTATTGTTCATAGAGTTTTTTTTTTTAATTTAATTTAATTTTTTAACTTTACAATATTGTATTTGTTTTGCCATGTATCAACATGAATCTGCCACAGGTATACACGTGTTCTCCATCCTTGACCCTCCTCCCTCCTCTCTCCTTGTACCATCCCTCTGGGTCGTCCCAGTGCACCAGCCCCAAGCATAGATGAAGGCCATTCTGGCTGATGTGAGGTAATATCTCATTGAAGTTTTGATTTGCATTTCTCTAATAATTTATGATGTTGAGCATCATTTCCTGTGCCCTTAGTTTCTATATATCTTTTCTGGAGTGATGTCTATTTAGGCTTCCCACTCATTTTTTATTGGAATTTTTTTTTTTTTATATTGAGCTCAATGTGCTGTTTGTATATTTTGCAGATTAATTATTTGTCTGTTGCTTCATTTGCAAATATTTCCTCCCCTTCTTAAGGTTGTCTTTTTTGTATTATTTATCATTTCCTTTGTTGTGCAAAAACTTTAAAGTTTAATTAGGTCTCAATTTTTTATATTATTTTCATTATTCTAGGAAGTGGATCCAAAATGGTCTTGCTGTGGCTTATATCAAAGAGTTTTTTCCCTATGTTTTCCTCTAAGGGTTTTATAGTGTCCTGTCTTACATCATGTCTTTAATTCATTTTGAGCTTATTTTTGTGTATGGTGTTAGGCAGTGTTCTAATTACATTCTTTTAAATGTAGCTGTCCGGATTTCCTGTGACCACTTATTGAAGAGGCTGTTGTTTACTTTATTGTGTATTCTTGCCTCCTTTATCATTGATTAGATGACCATAGACGTGTGGCTTTATCTCTATGCTCTAGGCTTTCTAACCTGTACTATATATATATATATACATACATTATATATATATATATATATTGCCAGTACCATTTGTTTGATTACTGTAGCTTTGCAATATAGTCTGAAGTTAGAAAGCCTGATTCCTCCAGTTCCATTTTTCTTCCTCAACCTTACTTTAGCAATTTGGAGTCTTTTGTGCTTAAATAAAAATTGTAAAATGATTTGCTCTAATTCTATGAATAATGACATAGGTAATTTGATAGGAATTGCATTGAATCTATAGATTGCTTTGGGTAATATAGTCATTTTCAATATTTTTTTTCTTCTGATACAAGAACATGGCATATTTCTCCATCAATTTATATCCTTTTTGATTGCTTTCATCAGTGTTTTACAGTTTTCTGAGTACAGTTATTTTCCTTTATAGGTAGGCTTATTCCTATGTATTTTCTTTTTTGTTGTGATGGTAAATGGGATTGTTTTCTTAATTTCTGTTTCTATTCTTTCATTATTAGTATATAGGAATGCAAGAGATTGCTCTGCAATAATTTTGTATCCTGCAGCTTTAACAATTGCATTGATTAGGTCCAGTCATTTTCTGGTAGAATCTTCAGGGTTTTCTGCATATGGTAACCAGAGATCAAATTGCTAACATCCTCTGGATCATCAAAAAAGCAAGAGAGGTCCAGAAAAACTTCTATTTTGATTTGTTTACTATGCCAAAGCCTTTGACTGTGTGTATTACGAAAAACTGGAAAATTCTTAAAGAGATGGGAATATCAGACCACCTGACCTGCCTCTTGAGAAACATGTATGCAGATCAGGAAGCAACAGTTAGAACCGGACATGGAACAACAGACTGGTTGCAAATCGGGAAAGGAGTATGTCAAGGCTGTATATTGTCACCCTGCTTGTTTAACTTTTATGCAGAGTACATCATGCGGAATGCTGGGCTGGATGAAACACAAGCTGGAATCAAGATTGCTGGGAGAAATATCAATAACCTCAGATATGCAGATGACACCACCCTATGGCAGAAAGTGAAGAGGAACTCAAAAGCCTCTTGATGAAAGTGAAAGTGGAGAGTGAAAAAGTTGGCTTAAAGCTCAACATTCAGAAAATGAAGATCATGGCATCTGGTCTCATCACTTCATGGGAAGTAGATGGGGAAACGGTGGAAACAGTGTCAGACTTTATTTTTTTGGGCTCCAAAATCACTGCAGATGGTGATTGCAGCCATGAAATTAAAAGATGCTTACTCCTTGGAAGAAAAGTTATGACAAACCTAGATAGCATAATGAAAAGCAGAGACATTACTTTGCCAACAAAGGTCTGTCTAGTCAAGGCTATGGTTTTTCCTGTGGTCATGTATGGATGTGTGAGTTGGACTGTGAAGAAAGCTGAGCGCCGAAGAATTGATACTTTTGAACTGTGGTGTTGGAGAAGACTCTTGAGAGTTCCTTGGACTGCAAGGAGATCCAACCAGTCCATTCTGAAGGAGATCAGCCCTGGGATTTCTTTGGAAGGAATGATGCTACAGCTGAAACTCCAGTACTTTGGCCACCTCATGCGAAGAATTGACTCACTGGAAAAGACTCTGATGCTGGGAGGAATTGGAGGCAGGAGGAGAAGGGGACGACAGAGGATGAGATGGCTGGATGGCATCACTGACTTGATGGACGTGAGTCTGAGTGGACTCTGGGAGTTGGTGATAGACAGGGAGGCCTGGCGTGCTGCGATTCATGGGGTTCCAAAGAGTTGGACAAGACTGAGCGACTGAACTGAACTAATGAGCTGGTGATGGACAGGGAAACCTGGTGTGCTGCAGTCCATGGGTTTGCAAAGAGTCAGACATGACTGAGCGACTGAATTGAAATGAACTGATGTATAGTAACATGTCATATACAAACCGTGAGTTTTACTTCTCTTTTTCCAATTTGTATTCCTTTTATTTCTTTTTCTTCTGTATTTGCTGTCTAGGACCTCCAATACTATATTAAAAAAGCATGGCAAGTGTGGGCATCCTTTTCTTTTTTCTAATCTTAGGGGAAATGTTTTCAGTTTCTTACCACTGAAAATGATGTTTTCTGTGGGTTTACCATGAAAGTGAAAGTCGTTCAGTCATGTCCAACTCTTTGTGACACCATATAGTCCATAGAAATCATCAGGCCACAATACTGGAGCAGATAGCCTATCCCTTCTCTAGCGGAACTTCCCAACCCAAGAACTGAACCAGTGTCTCCTGCATTGCAGGCAGATTCTATACCAGCTGAGCTACCAGGGAAACCCCTTCCCTAGGTTTACCATATTTAGGGAGGTTTCTTCTATGCCAATTTTTATGGAGAGTTTTTATATAAATGGGTGTTGAATTTTCTCAAAGGCTTTTTCTGTGTCTATTGAAATGACCATATGGTTTTTGTTCTTTACTTTGTTAATATGGTCAGTCGGTCAGTTCAGTCACTCAGTCATGGCTGCAGTCACCATCTGCAGTGATTTTGGAGCCTAAAAAAATAAAATGTGTCACTGTTTCTATTGTTTCCCCATCTATTTGCCATGAAGGGATGGGGCCAGATTCCATTCTCTTCCTTTTTTGAATGCTGAGTTTTAAGCCAGTTTTTTCACTCTCCTTTTTCACCTTCAACAAAAGGCTGTTTAGTTCCTCTTCACTTTCTGCCATAAAGGTGGTGTCATCTGTGTATCTGAGGTTATTGGTATTTCTCTCAGCAATCTTAATTCTAGCTTGTGCTTCATCCAGCCTGGCATTTCTCATGATGTATTCTGCATACATCACATTAATTGAATTTGGTATATGGAAGTACCCTTTCATTTCCTGGGATAAATCCCACTTGATCATGGTGTATGATCTTATTGATACGTTGTTGGATTCTGTCAGCTAGTATTGTGTTGTTGATTTTTGTGTCTATGTTCATCAGTTATACTGGTCTATAATTTTCTTTTTATGTGGTATCTGTGTCTGATTTTGGTATCAGGGTGAGGGTGAACCTGTAGAACAAATTTGGGAGTGTTCTTCCCACTGTAATCTTTTGGAAGCATTTTAGAAGGATAGATTTTTGTTGTTCCCTTCATGTTTGGTAGAACTCACCTGTGAAGCCACCTGGTCCTGGACTTTTGTTTGCTGGAAGATATTTAATTACAGTTTCAATTTCAATGCTTGTGATTGGTCTGTCTATATTTTCTAATTTTTCTTGATTTGGTTTTGGAAGATTTTACCTTCTCAATAATTTGTACATTTCTTATAGGTTTTCCATTTTATTGGCTTGTACTTGGGCTTCCCTCATAGCTCAGTTGGTAAAGAATCTGCCTGTGATGCAGGAGACACCAGTTCAATTCCTGGGTAGGAAAGATCCGCTGGAGAAGGGATAGGCTACTCATTCCAATATTCTTGGGCTTCCCTTGTGGCTCAGCTGGTAAAGAATCCACCTGCAATGTGGGAGACTTGGGTTTGATCCCTGGTTGGGAATATCCCCTGGAGAAGGGAAAGGCTACCCACTTCAGTATTCTGGCCTGGAGAATTCCATGAACTAAGTCCATGCGGTTGCAAAGAGTCAGACATGACTGAGTGAATTATACTTGCTTGCAGTAGTCTCTATGGTGTCAGTTGTGATTTCTTCTTTTTCATTTCTGGTTTTATTAATATGAGTTCTCTCCCCCCCCCCCTTTTTTTTTCTTGAGGAGTCTGACTAAAGGTCTATCAATTTATGTTCTCATAGAATCAACTTTTACTTTTATTGATCTTTGCTATGGTTTTCTTCATTTCTATTTTAATTATTTCTGCTCTGATATTTATGATTTCTTTCATTCTACCGACTTTGAATTTTCTATGTTCTTTTTTCTCTAGTTGCCTTAGATGTAAGATTAGGTTTCCATTTGAGATTTTTCTCATTTCTTGAGGTGAGATTGAATTGCTATAAACTTCTGTCTTAGAACATTTTTGTCATGCCCCATAGGATTTGGGCCATAGTGTTTTTGTTGTCATTTGTTTCTATTTATTTTTTATTTCCTCTTTAATTTCTGCAATGATCACTCAGTTATTTAGCAGCTCACTGTTTAGCCTCCATGTGTTTGTGCTTTTTACAGTTCTTTTCCCCCCCTATAATTAATTTCTAACATCATAGTCTTGTGGTTGGAAAACAAATTTGGCACAATTTCAATTTTCTTAAGTTATCTAATGCTTGATTTGTGACCCAAGATGTAATCTATCCTGGAGTATGTGCTATGCACTTGAGAAGAAAGTGCATTCTGCTGCTCTCAGATGGAACATTCTGTAATTATCAATTAAATCTATCTGATCTGTTGGGTCATTTAAAGTTCTGTTTCCTTACTTATTTTTTTGTCTGAATAATCTGTCTGTTGGTGCAGGTAGGGTGTTAACGTCCCACACTATTACTGTCTTACTGTCGATTTCTCCTTTTATGATGGTTACCATTGTTAGTCTTATGTGTTTAGGTGCCTCCGGCAGGCGCGGAGTGTGAGCTGGCCCGGGAGCAGCGGGATGCCCTGGAGGTGCAGGTGAAGAAGCTGCAGGAGAAGCTGGAGTGGCTGCACTCGGGCCCTGACCCACAGGCCCTGCCCACCTTCCCCGGCCTGGAGGCCCTCTCACTCTCCACCCTCCACTCTCTCCAGAAGCAGCTGCGGGCTCTCCTGGAGCAAGTGGACAAGGTCAGCACCCCAGGGAGCACAGGTGAGGCTGCACAGTGGCCTTGGCCAGTGCTGGGACTCAGATGGGTCCCTGCCTCTCGGGGCTGGCTACCCTCCTCTGAGAGCCTCTGCTGCAGCTGAGCTGACCCAGGACGCCCGCACTGGGGAGGGGAGAGTGGAGGTAGGGGGCGCCAGGGCCCACCCCGGCTCTTTGGAGTGCGGGCCTGAGCTGAGCTGAGTTAGTGCGCCTGTGCCCTAGGCTTCATCCCGACCACTTCCCTTTCTGTAAGCTCTGTGGAGGCCAGCAGACTTTCCAGAATGTTAGGCCCCTGGGGCTCTTGTCTGCATTCCTCAGTCCCCTGCTGGGTCCTGGGAGCACGACCTAGCAGGGAAGAGCTTTCTTCCCTTCACTAGACTTCCGGCAGCCAGGCACCACATGTGGCCCTGTCACCTCAGGCCCAGTGGTACCCCCTCCAGACCCCAGAGTTCTCACGGGGGACCTAGGGTCACTACAAGATCTAACAAGACAAGAGGCAGGAAGCCTTGGTGCGAGGAAAGGCCTGACTCAGCGGGAGCTGCAGAGCAGCCCTGGCCTTCCCACACCCCACCGGGCCCCACTGGGCCCACTGGCAGCTGAAGGCAGAGATTGGGTGCCTCAAGGCGATGAGCCTGGCCTCTGACCCTGCCCTCTTGTGGGCTGTGAGCAGGCTGTAGAGCTCTGTGCCCAGTTTCCACACCCAAAGGGGCTGAAGTGAGAGTTGAGGGAGCTCCTTGTCCCACAGGGGCCCAGGCCACTGACTGTAGTATCCCTTCCTCCGCAGGCCGTATTCCACATGCAGTCGTTGAAATGCCTTAAGTGTCAGGAGCAGAACCGAGCAGTGCCTCCGTGCCAACAGGCCGTGCTGTGTGAGCTCTGTGCTGAGGGCAGTGAGTGCCCCATCTGCCAGCTGGGCCGGGCCCATTCTCTCTCTCGTGAAGGTCAGGAAGGGCGGCAGTGAGGAGATACCCCTCGTCCAAGGAAAGGAGCAGTGGCTGCGCTTTGCTGGAGCAGCCATGAAGAGATACCCCACACTTAAGGTAAGAGAAACCCAAGTAAGACGATAGGTGTTGCAAGAGGGCATCAGAGGGCAGACACACTGAAACCATACTCACAGAAAACTAGTTAATCTAATTACACTAGGACCACAGCCTTGTCTAATTCAGTGAAACTAAGCCATGCCCCTGGGGGCCACCAAAGACGGGCAGGTCATGGTGGATAGATCTGACAGAATGTGGTCCACTGGAGAAGGGAATGGTAAACCACTTCAGTGTTCTTGCCTTGACCCCATAAACAGTATGAAAAGGCAAAATGATAGGATACTGAAAGATGAACTCCCCAGGTCAGTAGGTGCCCAATATGCTACTGGAGATCAGTGGAGAAATAACTCCAGAAAGAATGAAGGGATGGAGCCAAAGCAAAAACAATACCCAGCCATGGATGTGACTGGTGATATAAGCAAGGTCTGATGCTGTAAAGAGCAATATTGCATAGGAACCTGGAATGTCAAGTCCATGAATCAAGACAAATTGGAAATAGTCAAACAAGAGATGGCAAGAATGAATGTCGACATTCTAGAAATCAGCGAACTCAAATGGACTGGAATGGATGAATTTAACTCAGATGACCATTATATCTACTACTGTGGGCAGGAATCCCTCAGAAGAAATGGAGTGGCCATCATGGTCAACAGAAGAGTCCGAAATGCAGTACTTGGATGCAATCTCAAAAATGACAGAATGATCTCTGTTCATTTCTAAGGCAAACCATTCAATATCATAGTAATCCAAGTCTATGCCCCAACCAGTAACACTGAAAAAGATGAAGTTGAATGGTTATATGAAGACCTACAAGACCTTTTAGAACTAACACCCCAAAAAGATGTCCTTTTCATTATAGGGGACTGGAATGCAAAAGTAGGAAGTCAAGAAACACCTGGAGTAACAGGCAAATTTGGCCTTGGAATACAGAAAGAAGCAGGGCAGAGACTAATATAGTTTTGCCAAGAAAATGCACTGGTCGTGGAACACACCCTCTTCCAACAACACAAGAGAAGACTATACACATGGACATAACCAGATGGTCAACACCGAAATCAGATTGATTATATTCTTTGCAGCCAAAGATGGAGAAGCTCTCTACAGTCAGCAAAAACAAGACCAGGAGCTGACTGGCTCAGATCATGAACTCCTTATTACCAAATTCAGACTTAAACTGAAGAAAGTAGGGGAAACCACTAGACCATTCAGGTATACTTAAATCAAATCCCTTATGATTATAAAATGGAAGTGAGAAATAGATTTAAGGGCCTAGATCTGATAGATAGAGTGCCTGATGAACTATGGAAAGAGGTTCGTGACACTGTACAGGAGATAGGGATCAAGACCATCCCCATGGAAAAGAAATGCAAAAAAGCAAAATGGCTGTCTGGGGAGGCCTTACAAATAGCTGTGAAAAGAAAAGAAGCAAAAGCAAAGGAGAAAAGGAAAGACATAAGTATCTGAATGCAGAGTTCCAAAGAATAGCAAGAAGAGATAAGAAATAGAGGAAAACAACAAAATGGGGAATACTAGAGATATCTTCAAGAAAATTAGAGATACCAAGGGAACATTTCATGCAAAGATGGGCTCGATAGAGGACAGAAATGGTATGGACCTAAAAAGCAGAAGATATTAAGAGGTGGCAAGAATACACAGAAGAACTGTACAAAAAAGATCTTCATGACCCAGATAATCATGATGGTGTGATCACTCACCTAGAGCCAGACATCCTAGAATGTGAAGTCAAGTGGGCCTCA
Source organism: Bos indicus x Bos taurus (assembly GCF_003369695.1). Taxonomy (NCBI): domain Eukaryota; kingdom Metazoa; phylum Chordata; class Mammalia; order Artiodactyla; family Bovidae; genus Bos; species Bos indicus x Bos taurus. Next base: position 68,722,596 of record NC_040082.1, read on the forward strand.
GAAAGCATCACTATGAACAAAGCTAGTGGAGGTGATGGAATTCCAGTTGAGCTCTTTCAAATCCTGAAAGATGATTCTGTGAAAGTGCTTCACTCAATATGCCAGCAAATTTGGAAAACTCAGCAGTGGCTACAGGACTGGAAAAGGTCAGTTTCATTCCAATCCCAAAGAAAGGCCATGCCAAAGAATGCTCAAACTATCACACAATTACACTCATTTCACAAGCTAGTAAAGTAATGCTCAAAATTCTCCAAGCCAGGCTTCAACAGTATGTGAACCGTGAATTTCCTGATGTTAAAGCTGGTTTTAGAAAAGGCAGAGGAACCAGAGATCAAATTGCCAACATCCGCTGGATCATGACAAAAGCAAAAGAGTTCCAGAAAAACATCTATTTCTGCTTTAATGACTATGCCAAAGCCTTTGACCGTGTGGATCACAATAAACTGTGGAAAATTCTGAAAGAAATGGGAATACCAGACCTGCCTCTTGAGAAATCTGTATGCAGGTCAGGAAGGAACAGTTAGGACTGGACATGGAACAACAGACTGGTTCCAAATAAGAATAGGAGTACGTCAAGGCTGTATATTGTCACCCTGCTTATTTAACTTCCACCCAGAGTACATCATGAGAAACGCTGGACTGGAAGAAGCACAAGCTGGAATCAAGATTGCCAGGAGAAATATCAATAACCTCAGATATGCAGATGACACCACCCTATGGCAGAAAGTGAAGGGGAACTAAAAAGCCTCTTGATTAAAGTGAAAGTGGAAAGTGAAAAAGTTGCCTTAAAGCTCAACATTCAGAAAACGAAGATCATGGCATTGGGTCCCATCACTTCATAGATGGGGAAACAGTGGAAACAGTGGAAACAGTGTCAGGCTTTATTTTTTGGGGTTCCAAAATCACTGCAGATGGTGATTGCAGCCATGAAATTAAAAGACACTTACTCCTTGGAAGGAAAGTTATGACAAACCTAGATAGCATATTCAAAAGCAGAGACACTTTGCCAACAAAGGTCCATCTAGTCAAGGCTATGGTTTTTCCTGTGGTCATGTATGGATGTGAGAGTTGGACTGTGAAGAAGGCTGAGCACCGAAGAATTGATGCTTTTGAACTGTGGTGTTGGAGAAGACTCTTGAGAGTCCCTTGGACTGCAAGGAGATCCAACCAGTCCATTCTGAAGGAGATCAGCCCTGGGATTTCTTTGGAAGGAATGATGCTGAGGCTGAAACTCCAATACTTTGGCCACCTCATGTGAAGAGTTGACTCATTGGGAAAGACTCTGATGCTGGGAGGGATTGGGGGCAGGAGGAGAAGGGGACGACAGAGGATGAGATGGCTGGATGGCATCACTGACTTGATGGACGTTAGTCTGAGTGGACTCTGGGAGTTGGTGATAGACAGGGAGGCCTGGCGTGCTGCGATTCATGGGGTTCCAAAGAGTCGGACACGACTGAGCGACTGAACTGAACTGAACTGATATTTATAGTTACTATATTTTCTTCTTCAATTGATCCATTGGTCATTATGTAATGCCCTTCCTTATCTCTTCTAACATTTTTTATTTTAAATTCTATTTTGTCTATATGAGTATTACTATTCTGGCTTTTTTAATATTTCCATTTGCATCGAACTTCATTTTCCATCCCCTCATTCTCAATCTGTATTTATACCTAGGTCTGAAGTGGGTCTCTTGTAAGCAGCATATATACAGGTCTTGTTTTTGTGTCCATTGAAACAGTCTGTGTCTTTTGGTTGGGGCATTTAATCTATTTATATTTAAGGTAATTATTGATATGCATGTTTCTATTTCCATTTTCTTAGCTCAGATGGTAAAGAATCTGCTTGCAATGCAGGAATCTAAGTTCAGTCCCTGGCTTGAGAAGATGGCCTGGAGAAGGGAGTGGCAACACATTCCACTATTCTTGCCTGGAAAATCCCATGGGCAGAGGAGTCTGGTGGGCTACAGTCCATGGGGTTGCAAAGAGTCAGACATAGCTGAGCAACTGACATTTTCACTTTCACTTTCAATTGTTTTTTGTTTGTTTTTGTTAGTTTTTTTTCTTCTCTTTTGTTTTCTGCCTAGACAAGTGTTTATTGTAAGACTGGTTTGGTAGTGCTGAATTCTCTTAGCTTTTGCTTGTCTGTAAACTTTTGATTTCTTTGTCAAATCTGAATGAGATACTTGCTGGGTAGTGCAATCTTGGTTGTAGGTTTTTTCCTCCTTTCATCATTTTAAATATATCATGCCTGCAGACCTTCTGGCTTGCAGACTTTCTGCTGAAAAATCAACTGATATGTTTATAGGGATTCCCCTGTATGCTATTTTTTTTGTTTGTTTTTCCATTACTGCTTTTCATATTTATTCTCTGTATTTAATTTTTGTTAATTTGATTAATATTTGTTTTTGTGTGTTTCTCCTAGAATCCTGTAAAGGATTCTCTGTTCTTTCTGTACTTGTGTGTCTATTCCTTTCCCATGTTAGGAAAGTTTTCTACTATCTCCAAATATATTCTCACACCCATTCTCTTTTTCTTCTGAGGCACCTATAGTCCAAATAGTGCTGTGTTTAATACTGTCTCAGGGTTCTCTGAGTCTGTCCTCAATTATTTTCGTTCTTTTTTTCTTCATTTTGCTCAACAGTTATTCCCACCATTTTATCTTCCAATTCACTTATCCATTTTTCTGTCTCAGTTATTCTGCAATTAATTGATTCCTTCTGAAGTATTTTTAATTTCAGTTATTGTGCTGTTCATCACAGTTTGCTTATTCTTTAGTTCTTCTAGAATCTTATTAAATGTTTTTGCATTTTCTCCATTCTAATTTCAAGGTTTGTAACATCTTTACTATAATTACTCTAAATTCTTTTTCAGATAGGTTTTCTATTTCCTCTTCATTTATTGGGGGTTTTAGGCTTTTATCCTGGCCCTTCATCTGTAACATATCTTTTTGTCATCTCATTTTCTTTGATGGGTAGAACTGTGTTCTGTGTTACTAGTTGTTGGACCTGCGGTTTCTAGCAGTGGATTTGCAGGCAGTTGTGTAGAGCTGGATCTTGTTTGTTGAGATGTGGACTTCTGTGATACCTCACTCCAGTTAATATTCCTTGGGGCCTAAGGTTCTCTGATAGTCAAGTGGTTTGTACATTATGATTCTATCATAAGAGTTCAGGCCTGATCTGCAGCCCATGAACCAAGATCCCATAAGTACCATAATGTAGAAAAAAAAAAAAAAAACAGATACAGAACAGTAGCAAAGAATAAAACAGAAAATAAGTTTTGAAAATTGTATATATTAGAAAAAATAAGAATATATATGAAACAATCATGGCAGCAGTAAAACTGAAATCTAATAGCATGTAATGAAAAGAACAAAAGGCAAAAAAAAAAAACCCCAAAAAACAAAAAACAAAGAAACTTGGCTGTAGGGGGCAGGGCTTAGGTGGGACAGGGCTTAAGTGGGAATGGGTTTAGGATTAGGACCCATACCACTGGAAATGGCCTTGGGTGTGGGTGGGGGCTAGGGCCCAGTCTCAGCCCAGCTGAGGGGGCTCCAGAGTGCCTCTGACCTCTGGGTGTGGAGGATAAGGACTCATGCCTCAGCAGGCTCTCCAGGGCTGAGTGGGTGTGGGGGAACATCAAGCACATTCCCTCCGATCCTCTGACCCTCAAATGTAGCCCCTACCTAACCAATATCCCAGAGTTAAGCACACCTCTTCAGGCACGTGAACTTCTCCCTTTCCCTCCTTTACCCAGCCTTTAGGTGCATTGGTCCCTTCTGGACTCCACTTCTCTCCACTTGATCCCCTCCAAGTCCTACTGATCACTTGAGGATTCCTGTCATCTACCTGGTTATCAGAGGTCCCTCACTAGCATCTGGAAAATACCATAGTTTTGGGGAGACATCAATTTTGGGCTTTCTATCTCTATCCTCTTGTCTCCACTTCAACACATTTTCTATTTTTCACTCATATGTTGATGGACATTTATATCAATAACCTCAGATATGCAGATGACACCACCCTTATGGCAGAAAGTGAAGAGAAACTAAAAAGCCTCTTGATGAAAGTGAAAGAGTAGAGTGAAAAAGTTGGCTTAAAACTCAACATTCAGAAAATGAAGATCATGGCATCTGGTCCCATAACTTCATGGGAAATAGATAGGGAAACAGTGTAAACAGTGTCAGACTTTGTTTTTTGGGGCTCCAAAATCACTGCAGATGGTGACTGCAGCCATGAAATTAAAAGACGCTTACTCCTTGGAAGGAAAGTTATGACCAACCTAGATAGTATATTGAAAAGCAGAGATATTACTTTGCCAACAAAGGTCCGTCTAGTCAAGTCTATGGTTTTTCCAGTGATCATGTATGGATGAAAAAAGCTGAGTGCCAAAGAATTGATGCTTATGAACTCTGGTGTTGGAGAAGACTTGAGAGTCCCTTGGACTGCAAGGAGATCCAACCAGTTCATGCTAAAGGAGTCAGTCCTGAGTGTTCAATGGGAAGGACTGATGCTAAAGCTGAAACTCTAATACTTTGGCCACTTCATGTGAAGAGTTGACTCATTGGAAAAGACCTTGATGCTGGGAGGGATTGGGGGCAGGAGGAGAAGGGGATGACAGAGGATGAGATGGCTGGATGGCATCACCGACTAGATGGACATGAGTTTGAGTGAACTCCAGGAGTTGGTGATAGACAGGGAGGCCTGGCGTGCTGTGACTCATGGGGTCGCATAGAGTCGGATGTGACTGAGCGAATGAACTGAACTGAACTGATGGACATTTAGGTTGCTTCTCTATCTCAGTTTAATTCGGTTTAGTTGCTCAGTGATGTCCGACATTTTGTGACCCTGTGGACTGCAGCACGTCAGGCCTCTCTGTCCATCACCAACTTCCAAAGTTTACACAAACTAATGTTCACTGAGTAGGTGATGCCATCCAACCACTTCTTCCTCTATTGGCCCCTTCTCCTCCTGCCTTCAATCTTTCCCCAAACCAGGGTCTTTTAAATTCTTTGCATCAGATGGCCAAAGTATTGAGTTTCAGATTCAATATCAGTCCTTCCAATGAACATTCAGGGCTGATCTCCTTCAGAATGGACTGGTTGGATCTCCTTGCAGTCCAAGGGACTCTCAAGAGTCTTCTCCAACACCACAGTTCAAAAGCATCAATTCTTTGGTGCTCAGCCTTCTTCACAGTCCAACTCTCACATCCATACATGACCACTGGAAAAACCATAGCCTTGACTAGACAGACCTTTGTTGGCAAAATAATGTCTGTGCTTTTTAATATGCTCTCTAGGCTGATCATAACTTTTCTTCCAAGGAGCAAGTGTCTTTTAATTTCATGGCTGCAGTCACCATCTACAGTGGTTATGGATCCCCAAAAAAGAAAGTCTGTCACTGTTTCCACTGTTTCCCCATCTATTTCCCTTGAAGTGATGGGACCGGATGTCATGATAATAGTTTTCTGAATATTGAGTTTTAAGCCTACTTTTTCACTCTCCTCTTTCCCTTTAATCAAGAGGCTCTTTAGTTCTTCTTTGCTTTCTGCTGTAAGGGTGGCATCATCTGTGAATCTGAGGTTATTGATATTTATCCTTGCAACCTTGATTCCAGCTTGTGCTTCATCCAGTCCAGGGTTTCTCATGATGTACTCTGCATATAAGTTAAATAAGCAGGGTGACAATATACAGCCTTGATGTACTCCTTTTCTTATTTGGAACCAGTCTGTTGTTCCATGTCCGGTTCTAACTGTTGCTTCCTGATCTGCATACAGATTTCTCAAGAGATAGGTCAGGTGGTCTGGTATTCCCATCTCTTTCATAGTTTTCCACAGTGTGTTGTAATCCACACAGTCAAAGACTTTGGCATAGTCAATGAAGCAGAAATATATGTTTTTCTGGAACTCTCTTGCTTTTTCCATGAGCCAGCGAATGTTGGCAATTTGATCTCTGGTTCTGCTGCCTTTTCTAAAACCAGCTTCAAGTCTGGAAGTTCATGGTCCATGTATTATTGAAGCCTGGCTTGGAGAATTTTGAGTATTGCTTTACTAGCATGTGAGATGAGTGCCATTGTGCAGTAGTTTGAGCATTCTTTGGCATTACCCTTCTTTGGGATTGTAATGAAAACTGACATTTTCCAGTCCTGTGGCCACTGCTGAGTTTTACACATTTGCTGGCATAATGAGTGCAGCACTTTCACAGCATCATCTTTTACGATTTGAAATAGCTCAACTGGAATTCCATCACCTTCACTAGCTTTGTTTGTAGTGATGCTTCCTAAGGCCCACTTGACTTCACATTCCAGGATGTCTGGCACTAGGTGAATACGCCATTGTGATTATCTGGGTCATGAAGATATTTTTTGTATAATTCTTCTGTGTATTCTTGACACCTCTTCTTAATATCTTCTGCTCTGCTAGGTCCATACCATTTTTGTCCTTTATTGAGCCCATATTTGCCTGAAATATTCTTTGTTATCTCTAATTTTCTTGAAAAGATCTTTAGTCTTTCCCACCTCTGAGGAAGGCTTTCTTATCTCTCCTTGCTATTCTTTGGAACTCTGCATTCAAATGGGTGTATCTTTCTTTTTCTCCTTTGCCTTTCACTTCTCTTCTTCTTCACAACTATTTGTAAGGCCTCCTCAGACAGCCATTTTGCTTTTTTGGATTTCTTTTTCTTGAGGATGGTCTTGATCCCTGTCTCCTGTACAATGCTATGAAGCTCCATCCATAGTTCTTCAGGCACTCTGCCTATCAGATCTAGTCCCTTAAATCTATTTCTCACTTCTATGGTATACTCCTAATGAATTTAATTTAGGTCATATCTGAATGGTCTAGTGGTTTTCCCCACTTTTTTCAATTTAAGTCTGAATTTGACAATAAGGAGTTCATGATCTGAGCCACAATAAGCTCCCAGTCTTGTTTTTGCTGACTGTATAGAGCTTCTCCATCTTTGGCTGCAAAGAATATAATCAATTTGATTTTGGTGTTGACCATCTGGTGATGTCCAGGTGTAGAGTCTTCTCTTGTGCTGTTGGAAGAGGGTGTTTGCTATGAACAGTGTGTTCTATTGGAAAAACTCTATTAGCCTTTGCCCTGCTTCTTTTTGTATTCCAAGGCCAAATTTGCCTGTTACTCCAGGTGTTTCCTGAATTCCTACTTTTGCATTCCAGTCCTCTATAATGAAATGGAAATCTTTTTTTGGTGTTAGTTCTAAAAGGTCTCTTAGGTCTTCATAGAACCATTCAACTTCAGCTTCCTCAGCGTTGCTGGTCAGGGCATAGACTTCAATTACTGTTATATTGAATGGTTTGCCTTGGAAATCAACGGAGATCTTTCTGTCATTTTTGAGATTGCATCTAAGTACTGAATTTTAGACTCTTTTATTTACTATGATGGCTACTCCATTTCTTCTAAGGGATTCTTGCCCACAGTAGTGGATATAATGGTCATCTGAGTTAAATTCACCCATTACATAGATAGCTTGTCTATCTGGGCTATCATAAATAGTACTGCTATGAACACAAGTACATGTATACTTTTAGAATATTGTTTTCATGTTTTTAGATATATACCCAGGGATAGAATTTCTGGCTCATATGGTAGTTCTATTTTTAGTTTTTTTGAGGAACATCCATGCTTTTTTTCCATAGTGATACAATTTACATTCCCAACAAGTGTTCACATATTCCTTTTTCTTTATATCCTTACCATTTGTTATTTGTAGATTTTTTGTTGATAGCCATTTGGACAGGTGTGATGTGGTGTCTCACTGTGTGTTTGGATTTGCATTCTCTAATAATTTGCAATGTTGAGCATATTTTCATGTGCCTGTTGCCCATCTATATGTCTTCTCAGAAAAAAATGTCTATTCTGCCCACTTATTTTATTGAGTCATTTTTTTTTGTATTAACTTGTGTGAGATGTTTATTTATTTTGTATATTAATCCCTTGTAGGTCATATCATTTGCAAAAATTTTCTCCCAGTTTTTAGTTTGTGTTTTTGTTTTGTGAAGTTTTACTTATTATTATTTAAAAAATTTTTACAATATGTGTTAGTTTTTGCCATAGCACAGCATGAACCAGCTATAATTATGCATATATCCCCTCCCCCTTGAGCCTCCCTCCTTTTTTATTAGCTTCCATTTGTTTACTTTTGCTTTCATTTATTTTTCCTTAAGAGACAAATATAAAATATATTGCTATAATTTATGTCAGAGTGTTTTGCCCATTTTTTTTCTAGGAGTTTTATGATTTTAGGTCTTAAATTTAGGACTTTAATCAAACTTGACTTTTTTTCTTTTTTTAATGTGGTGTGAGGAAATGTTCTAATTTCATTGCTATTCACATAGCTGTCTAATTTTCCCAGTATCAATTATTGAAGAGACTGTCTTTTCTCCATTGTGTATTCTTGCCTCTATTGTTGTAAATTAATTGACCATAGGTCTGTGGGTTTATTTCTGAGCTCTTTCTTCTGTTTCATTGCTCTATATGGATACTTTGTGCCACTGCCATACTCTTTTGATTACTGTAGCTTTATAGAACATTCTGAAGTCTGGGTACATGATACTTCCAGATTTGTTCTTTTTTTTTTTTTTTTTAAATCAAGATTGCTTTAGTAATTTGGGATCTTATGTGACCCCATATGAATTTCAAGATTATTTACTCTATTTCTGTAAAAATGTCCAAGGGCATTTCTGATACGATAGAATTAAATTTTGATTGCTTTGGGAAATATGGCCGTTTAACGATATTAATTCTGCTTATCCAAGAACATGGAGTATCTTTCATTTCTTTATACCATCTTCAGTTTCCTTCATCAATGTATTATAATTCTTAGAGTATAGGTTTTCATCATATGAGGGACTTCCCAGGTGGCAGTGATGGTAAAAAACTAGCCTGCCATACTGGAGATGTAAGAGATGTGGGTTCAATCTGTGGGTCAGGAAGATCCCCTGGAGTAGGAAATAGAAACCCACTCTAATATTGTTGTCTGGAGAATCCAGACACCATACAAGGACACCATACAACAGTGTTAACTACTGTCATAAATATTGTTGGTGTGTGTATTACATTCATGGCACTTATTTTTCTTGTTCCTTTTGACTCTCTTCAACCGATTTCTGCCCCCATGCACCTCTGATAACAACAAATCTGATCTCCTTTCCTATGAGTTTATATTTTTGTTTTTGTTTTAGATCCCATGTAGAAGTAAGATCAAACAGTATTTCTCTTTGACTTATTTAACTAGGCATAATACCTGTTAGCTCTAACTCTATTGTCTCACATGGTAAGATTTCCATCTTTTTTTTTTTTTTCTTATGAAATGAATTTTGCTAAGATTACATTCTGTAAATATGCTCAGGATTTAAGAGGGTTCTACTGTGAAAAGTACGGCACTAAGATTGATCTTAATAAGGAAAGAAAGTAATTTTGGCTTATACTTTGCAACATTTTGTATACTTTGCATTCTCCGTGTCATCATTAAATAATAAATATTATGGGGAAAAAAGTGGTTTCCCATGTTATGCTGCTGCTGCTGCTGCTGCTAAGTCACTTCAGTCGTGTCTGACTCTGTGCAACCCCATAGACGGCAGCCCACCAGGCTTCCCCATCCCTGGGATTCTCCAGGCAAGAACACTGGAGTGGGTTGCCATTTCCTTCTCCAATGCATGAAAGTGAAAAGTGAAAGTGAAGTCACTCAGTCGTGTTCAACTCTAGCGACCCCATGGATTGCAGCCTACCAGGTTCCTCCATCCATGGGATTTTCTAGGCAAAAGTACTGGAGTGGGGTGCCATTGCTTCCTCTGCATGTTGTGCTAGTGGTAAAGAATCTGCCTGTCAACACAGTAGATGTAAGAGACATGGGTTTGATCCTGGGTTGGGAAGATTCCTGGAGAAGGGCATGACAACCCATTCCAGTATCTTTGCCTTGAGAAACCTGGCAAGCTACAGTCCATAGGGTCGCACAGAGTCGGACACCACTGAAATAACTTAGCACACATGGAGAAAATGAAAACAAAATATATTGAAGACTAAATTTCTGAACAGTAATGTTTTATTACTAATTAATGTTAGGTTCCATTTTTTTAAAAGATTTTTCTTTATGTAGATCATTATTTATTTATTTATTTGGAATATAATTGCTTTACAATGTTTGTTAGTTTTTCTATACAACAAAGTGAATCAGCTATATGTATACATATATCCCCTCCCTCTTGAGCTTTCCTTTCACTTCACCATTCCACTCCTCTAGGTCATTACAGAGCACTGAGCTGAGCTCCTGTGCTCTACTGCAACTTCTCAGTAGCTATCTATTTTACACATGGTACAATATATATATCAATGCTACCTCTCTCAATTTGTTCCTCCCTCTCTTTTGCTTCTTGTGTCCACAAATTAGTTCTCTAAGTCTGTGTCTTTTTTCCTGCCCTGAAAATAGGTTCATCTAGTATTTTTCTAGATTCCATATATGTGTGTTATGGTAATATACAATGCTTCTTTTTCTCTTTCTGATTTACTGCACTCTGTATGACATATTCAAGTTCATCCACATCACCACAAATGACCCAATTTTGTTCATTTTTTGGCTGAGTAACATTAAATTGTATACAATGGAATAGCACACTTGTTGTTGTTATTCAGTTGCTAAGTGGTGTCCGACTCTTTGCGACCCTATGAACTGCAGCGCCCCAGGCTTCCCTGTCCTTCATTATCTCCCTGAGTTTGCTCAAATTTACATCCATTGAGTCAGTGATGCCATCCAACTATCTCATCCTCTGTCACCCCCTTCTCCTCTTGCCCTCAATCTTTCCCATCATCAGGGTCTTTTCCAAAGAGTCTGCTCTTCACATCAGGTATGTTGCATAAAACACAGATTCTATCTCATTTTGGAGATGAGGGAACATTCAAGAGAAATCGCATCAACTGTGCAGTCCTAAAGATACACAGTTCACATCTGCCAAGGTTGGACAGAAAATATGGATCTCCTTTATCTGTGTTATCCATCTATTTTGTTCAGTTTTTTTTTTTTTTTAATACTGAAGAAAAAAATGAAGTGGATATGCTTTTAATTGAATTAAACCTAGTGCTGAAATAAAAGAAAACTCTGCTACAAGTGTTGAGCACTGCTGGGGCTCAGAAGTAAGATTTACTGGGGCATGGGTTCACAGATGCTACCAATGATTTCAGAAAAATTTCAAATTTTCTGGCTTACCTTTCCCTTCAAAGTCAGGTTGTATGGTTGATTCAATGTAGGGTAATAAGGAAACATAGGGGAGGTGCAGGGCTTGGTGGATAAGGACCATGAAAATTCACAGTACTGGTGGTTTTTGTGTGGACAACAAGATAACATCTTTCTGCTCAAGAACTGCCCTGATTCTGGATCTTTCTGAGCACAAGCTGGAAGGGTGGCCTTGGGCAAGTAACTTCAACTTTCTGCGTTTCAATTCTGTCTCCTCCAAGGAGGGGACTGGAATAATAATAATGATGATTTCCTAGTGTTTTTATAAAGACAGATGAGTACCTTTTAAGAGAACAAGTTTTCTCTGGAGAACAGTTCCTTCATCTTTTTAATAAATACTAAAGTTTAGAGGAAAGCAAGGAAGCAGAGTCAAAGCTGAACAAATTACCTGCAGGACTTCTGCCCCTAGTACCTTACTGGCAGATGAGATGTACATACTTTTGGTCAAGGAGCCTGGACAAGGAGGTTTAGATGAAGGCTTTGGCCAAATTTCAGGAGAGTCCAGGACAGACTAGGTTAGGTCTTTTAAATGTGGATGCTTATACTACTTGGGTAATTTTTAAATAGCCTCAAAATCTTTTCATGTGCAGTATTAAATTAAATTCCTACAACACACCTATATATTAAGAATATGTTCTCATTTTTACAGTTAAGGAAACCAAGTCTTACAGGAGATATTTTTTCATCCAATACTTGAGACTAAGAGAGGTCAATGATTTGTTAAATTTACTCAGTGAATAAATGGTAAAGACAGGCTATGGAAGCAATGGTTTGAAATCCAAGGACATTGTTGATTTAGTCATGAATTAAAGGAAACAATTTCCTTGAAACCGCTGGAAATTTGAAATTCAGAAGAGAAGAGACATAGAACTAGGACAAAATACTCTCAGTCCTACCTGCAGCATTTTCCTCTGAGAAACAGGCTGCTCTTGGGAGGTTGCACAGTCAGGCTTTGCCTGGAGTATCAGCAGCACTAACCCTCAAAACCACTAGATGACAGCATTGACCGACCAGTATGGTTCCCCTCAGGGCCTGACGTAGCTCCTTTTCCAATCTGGATAGTCATGGGACCTGTTCTCACTGCTGTAAAATGGATGTTGGGAGACTTGGACAAACACCTCCTCTAAGATCTGGACAGTTGCTCCGTGTGGATGCTAAGGCTGCTCATGTACCTGCATTGGGCTCAGAGCTCTTCCCAAGACTGGTAGCCACCATACACAGCAAGCACAAGGCCTGGAGGAGAATTTTTCTATAGAGACAAGGAGTACTGGAGAAGGGAAAGAACCTGAGGGGAGCATGCGTTGTCAACAGGCTGCCTAACTGAGAGCTGCTGACCGGATGGAGGGTTGCTTTATAGTCAACAGGGGATTTGGCTGCAGAGGACAGAGATGACAGGACAGAGATACCAATAAGGCCAGGATATTTCAACACTGAGAGGTCACTGAGCACTCTGAAAATATTCCCAGAGACACAGGACATACTCTGTCCCAGTTCACCAGGGAGTGCCCAGTTCAGATACAAGGCCTTAATGTCTCCATCTCCATTGGCAAGAGAGGGCAGTAAAGATCTTAAATGTTCCATTTCTCTGCCTATTTTATTCCCAGAAGAGCAAGACTGATGTGGTCTTAACAGCAATGAAGAGGTACCTTTTAAGAGAACAAGTTTTCTCTGAAGAACAGTTCCTTCATCCACTTAATAAACACTGAAGTTGAGAGGAAAGCAAGAAAATGGAGTCAAAGCTGAACAAATTACCCACAAGAATTCTGTCTTCTAGTACCTTGCTGGCAGATAAGCAAATGTATATACTTTTGGTCAAGGAGTCTGGACAAGGAGTCTTAGATGAGAGATCTGGCCAGAGGATACTCTGTGGATAGACGAGCTCTCTAGGGAAGGGTGTGAAGCTGATGCTGAGGGACAGGTGGCATACCTGAAAAATATATATGTAAACGAGAGAACAGGCAGGATGGGTATTCCAAGTGCAAAGGATAAACAGGAGGCCCAGAGAGAAGGATGTTAGTGTCTTCTAGAAATTTGGGGAAGAAAATGAAGTTGACACTGGATAAGTGGTGAGAGTTGAGGGGTAATGTCACTATGAAGGGGAGCATGGAAAGAGGCTCCAGGTAAAGAAAAGCTATAATTCACTGGGTTTAGAATCTTCAGGTGTTATACAATGTGAAGCTTTTCCCTGAATAAAACTCCCTATAGGCCTTGTGAAACAGCTACAGGTTGACTTGTTGTCTATGGAGTATGTATCTGGTCCCTGAAACATCACTGAATGAAGCCATTTCCTCTTTAATTCCTCTCCTCCCATTTTCTCTTAAATTCATTCTGATTAGACTGTTGTACCCATCCCTACTCTGAGTCCACTTCCCAAAGGCCACAACGACATTAACATTTCCAAATATAATGATTAATTTTCAGTATCCATCTTTGTTAAGCAATGGCTTGAGGTGAGTACCATAGATTCCTCCACCTTGCTTAGAACCCTAGCTTCATTTGATTTCTGGGATACTGCTTCCCCGCCCCCTCCTTCTTCAGCAAATGCTGTCCTTTTGGTTACCATTGTTGAAAAACAGCGTTGGTCAGAAGTGTCCCTGACTTGGTTTGTGCTGAGGCAGAACAGCTGTTACTGAAGTTTGGGGATGATGTGTTAACATTGATATGGTCTTCTCAATATACCACTAGCTGTGAAGCCACCCACAAGGTAGTTGAGTAAATTCTGGATACCTTATATGCCACAGTATGTTGTGGGGATAAATGAATGTGTGAGTGTGTTTTATGTGGAAATTAATTGAATCATTGACAAGGTAATATTTCTAGTAATATAACATTGAAAAATAAAATTGCATGTCTATCTCATAATATACTAAAAATATTACATGCTGATGAAAAAGTTGTATGTATTTTTTTAACCTGAAAAGAATGTAGAAGACAACTTCTACAGTAATAGAATGGAGAAGGCCTTTGTAAACAAAATAGGCATTTCCAAACCAAAAATAATTGACACCATAAAAATCTACAAAACACAGAAAAATATAGGCATATGTTGAAATCTCACTTTTTGGAAAGACATTACATATATAATAAAAGATTAATAATAATGGTACATAAATGAAATTAGTCAGACAGAAATGGAGTCAAAAAGTGTAATCTTTTAATTAACTAATTCAGAGCTTAAGAAATACTCTAGAACAGTGAACATGGAAAAACTAAATAAAAAGCTTTGGAAAGAATCTAAATCAAAATTTGTCAGAAAAATCCAAAGATATAACCTCGATTGAATTGATATGTTGGGGAAAACATGCAAAGTGTAGCTAATATTGATGAATAATTACGTCAGGATATAAGTAGAAAAGATTTTTATCTAGGGATGGAGAATGACTCAAAGACATCAACAAAAGGAAATTCTCTCCAGCCCTGGTTCCAAGAAGCAATGGAAGAATTAACCATTTCCAGGATCTACAGTAGTTGAAGCTGCAGAGGGTAGGACCACTGGTGAGACCTGGGCCTGAGCTGGGGGAGCTTGGTCACTGCCAGTCACAAGTAAGCAGAGAAGGTGCTGAAACAGTATTCAGACCTGAGTCTGCTGCTACCCTTCAATCTCCTTCTGGAGTCTCTCACTGGCCAATCTAGAAGGCAGAGGGACAGGTGGCACACTCTGATTACAGAGAGAAATAGAAGATAAGCCATGTATGAAAGACAGGATCAAAGTGCCAACACAGTGGGGATGTATGAAACCGATCCTCTTTCTTTTCAGGAAGTGGGGGGCTAATTAGTCTAAATTATAAATTAGAATTTCATAGCATGCAGATTAATACTTTGTATTAAAATTCAAAAATCATTGATTATTTGAACTGATTTACTTGGGATTCTGTCCTCTGAAAGTAATATATGTGAAGAAAGGTGTTTGTATGAGACAATTATTTTTCAAATAACAGTTACTATGATTGAACAATGGCATCACCAAGTCCATTATTAGGCTATTTAATTCAAAGTTACTGACAAATCCATCTTTTGGAATATGATCCAGTTCCATGCACTGAAGTAGTAAGATACTTGAAACAACTTACTGAGCTAAAAAAGCATGTTGGAGGTCAATGTTTGATTTGTTTCTTTAAAAAGAAGTGTGAATTATAGGACTCCACATTTCTGGTCATGACATTAGATAGAGGTCTACATTTTTCAAAGACAGTGTCAAGCAGGACAGAAAACATTTGTTTACAGATAATAGCCTAAGAGGTGAAAAGGCAATCAAAACTATGCATGTCAGTTTTAATGTCTCTCAGTTCAGTTCAGTTCAGTCGCTCAGTCGTGTCCGACTCTTTTCGACCCCATCAGTCGCAGCACACCAGGCCTCCCTGTCCATCACCAACTCCCAGAGTTCACTCAGACTCATGTCCATCGAGTCAGTGATGCCATCCAGCCAGCTCATCCTCTGTCATCCCCTTCTCCTCCTGCCCCCAATCTCTCCCAGCATCACAGTCTTCTCCAATGAGTCAACACTTTGCATGAGGTGGCCAAACTACTGGAGTTTCAGCTTTAGCATCATCCCTTCCAAAGAAATCCCAGGGATGATCTCCTTCAGAATGGACAGGTTGGATCTCCTTGCAGTCCAAGGGACTCTCAAGAGTCTTCTCCAACACCACAGTTCAAAAGCATCAATTCTTCAGCACTCAGCCTTCTTCACAGTCCAACTCTCACATCCATACATGACCACAGGAAAAACCATAGCCTTGACTAGACGGACCTTTGTTGGCAAATTAATGTCTCTAGTTATGCTTAATAAACCCCTTTCTTTTAGCCATTCTTAGAAAATGATTTAGATTGTCTGTTTCTTCAGATTTCATTCTTTGAACACATTAAAGAAAGCAGAAGATTTATGAAAATGATGCATGCTTCTCTATTTAATCCAAGTTGACTAACTCCTATATTTGGATGAAGAATTCCAATCACATTCCTTTATGTACTTTATAAGAAGGAGAAGGCTGATGCCTTGTTAACATGGAATTTAAGTGATTTATTTGCCCAAATGTGAAATGCTGTCATTCCTATCATAAGCACATGAATAAATAAGAAGTTTGAAAATTTTAAATAACTTCAGAAGACAGCTACCTATGTAGCATGGTAAGCGAATGGATTTGAGTGCCAAAAGTTCTTCCATTTCAATTTTTAACTCTATATAAAAGAAATTTTGAGTAGCAACTGGTTCTCTGTGTCTAAGAATTCTGATTATTAAATATTATATATAATTGATATTTTTATGAAGAATTTTCCATTACATCGTTCTTACAAATTATTACTAGTAGGGATTTTGGAAAATTGTATTTCAGACACATTATCTAAAAAGATAATTTGATTTTCTTAAAATACACTTTTAAACACTTTTCTTCAGTTTGGTAGAGGGAAAAAAATCTTTGGAAGAATATAATTCCACACCACATTTTGTTTTATTTTGTCCCCTATGTTTATGTTGTAAATAGAGCTATCAAATGTGGATTATTGTAGTTGAGCAAATTAAGGGGTGATGAATACACTTCTCAATTACTTTAAGTTCAGAACGCATATTTTACCCATTTGTTTTCACTACAATAGAAATATTGCAAACTTATTTTCTGAAATTGTTTCCAAAAACACTGGGATATATTTATTTTACAGTCATTAATTATTTGTATCAAGAGGAAAAAGGAATATGCATTTTTAAAACCACAAGCTGGACATAGCCAGTTGGAAAATGAGAATACATGCAACCATGTCTATGGCTTTATGCCACAGGTTCAACAAGGCCCCTCTTACTCCAAATCTTCTCCATTGGGATTCTTCTGTTGTCAAAGCACAATGCATGCCACTTATTAATAGAGAAACACTATTCCCGCTTCATAGAACACAGCCTTGTTGTGGCAAAGGGGCTTGTGTAATTCAACGAAGCTATGAGCCATGATATGCAGAGTCACCCAAAGTGGATAGGTCATAGAGGAGAGTTCTGAGAAAATGTAGTCCACCAGAGAAGGGAATGGCAAACCACTCCAGTGTTCTTGCTTTGAGAATCTCAGGAACAGTATGAAAATGCAAAAAGATATGTCAATGGAAGATGAGACTCCTGCCTCAGAAGATGCTCAATAAGATACCAGGGAATGGAGGAGAAATAGCTCCAAAAAGAATGAAGAGACTGGGCCAAAGCAGAAATGACACTTACCTGTGGGTGTGTCTGGTGGTGAAAGTAAAGTCTGATGCAGTAAAGAATAATATTGCATAGGTACCTGGAATGGTAGGACCACGAATCAAGGTAAATTGGGCATAGTCAAGCAGGAGATGGCAAGAGTGAACACTGACATTCTAAGAATCAGTGAATTAATAATGGATAGGAATGGGTGAATTTAGTTCAAATGAACATTATATTTACCACTGTGGTCAAGAATGCCCTAGAAGAAATGGAGTAGCCTTCATAGTCAATAAAATAGTCTGAAAAGCAGTACTTGGGTGTGATCTCAAAAACAATAGAATGATCTTGGTTTATTTCCAAGGCAAACCATTCGACATCACAGCAATCGAAGTTTATGCCCCAACCACTAACACTCAAGAAGCTGAAGTTGAACAGTACTATGAAGACCTCCAAGACCTTCTAGAGCTAATGCCAAAAAAAGATGTTTTTGTCATCATAGGGGATTGGAATGCAAAAGTAGGAAGTCAAGAGATACCTGGAGAAACAAGTAAGCTTGACCTTGGAGTACACCGTGAAGCAGAACAAAAGGCTAACAGAGTTTTGCCAAGAGAACACATTGGTCATAGAAAACACTCTCTTGAAACAACACAAGAGATAATTCTGGACATGAACATCACCAAATGATCAACACTGAAAGCAGACCGATTATATTCTTTGGAGCCAAAGATGGAGAATCTCTTACAGTCAGCAAAAACAAGACCTAGAAATGACTGTGCATATTGCTGACCCTGCTTGCTGCATCAGTGGTATTGCTGATCCTGTACGTTACGGCAGTTGTCTGCTGTTCACACTGTCTGCACTATTTGCTGAACCCAGGGCAGGTAAGGAGTGAGCTAAGAGGTCAGAAGAAGACTCGAGGAGCCAGGAACCATAGGAACTGCAGACACGTTTATTCTCTCCTGGCTGACACAGCAGTTGTAGCAGCAGACACACAATATTCTCTCATCTTGTGGCTGACCCAATGGACACAGCTGTGTTACAGCAGTAATTCCCCCTCTTTCTAGGTGGAGCCCGTATATCCCTACAGCATAAAGTAGCTCATGACCAAGTGAGTTCCTTGTGATGCGCATGCACAGTGATATAAATGATCTCAGCTGTTACATAGTCATTTTTTATAAAATGTGGGGTGAGAGAGCCTGAGCATGCTATCTTGGCTAATTTGATCTTTCCCTACACTGTGGCTCAGATCATGAGTGACTTATTGCAAAATTCAGGCCTAATTTGAAGAAAGTAGGGAAAACCACTAGACCATTCAGATATGACCTAAATCATATCCCTTATGATTATACAGTGGAGGTGACAAATAAATTCAAGGGGTTAGATCTGGTTGATGGAGTGCCTGAAGAACTATGATGGAGGTTCATAACATTGTACAGGAGGCAGTGACCAAAATCATCCCAAAGAAAATGAAATGCAAGAAGGCAGAATGGTTTTCTGAGGAGGCTCTATAAATAGTTGAGAAAGGAAGATAAGTAAAAGACAAGGGAGAAAGGGAAAGATATACCCGTCTGAATACAGAGCTCCAGGGAATATCAAGGAGAAATAAGAAAGCTTTATTAAGTGAACAATGCAAAGAAGTAGAGAAAAAAAATAGAATGGGAAAGTCTAGAGATCTCTTCAAGAAAATTGGAGATAGTGAGGGAAAATTTTGTGCAAGGATAGGCACAATAAAGGGCAAAAATTATAAGGACCTAGTGAGCAGAAGAGATTAAGAATACACAGAAAAACTACACAAAAAAGGTCTTCATGACCCAGATAGCCACGATGGTGTGGCCACTCAGCCAGAGCCAGACATCCTAGAATGTGAAGTTAAGTGGGCCTTAGAAAGCATTACTACATACAAAGTTAGTGAAAGTGATGGAATTCCTCTGGAGCTATTTCTAATCCTAAAAGACCATGCTGTTAAAGTGCTACACTGAATATAGCAGCAAATTTGTAAAATGCAGCAGTGGCCACCACAGGACTGGAAAAGGTCAGTTTTCATCCCAATCCCAAAGAAGGGCAATGCTAAAGAATGTTCAAACTATCTTAAAATTGCACCTCACACATGCTAGCGAGGTGTTGCTCGAAATCCTTCAAACTAGGCTTCAGCAGTTTGAGAACCAGCAACCTCCAGATACACAAGCTGGGTGTAGAAAAGGCAGAGGAACCAGAGATTAAATTGCCAACATTCTCTAGATCATAGAGAAAGCAAGGGAATTCCAGGAAAACATCTACTTCTGCTTCACTGACAACAATAAAGCCTTTGACTGTGTGGACCACAACAAACTGTGGAAAATTCTTAAAAAGATATGACTACCAGACCACCTCATATTTCTCCTGTGAAACCTGTAGTCAAGTCAAGAAGCAACAGCTAGAATCGGACATGCAACAATTAACTGGTTCAAAATTGGGAAAGGAGTATGTCAAGACTGTATAATTTAACCCTGCTTATTTAATTTGTATGCAGAGTACATCATGTGAAATGTCAGGTTGAATGAGTTACAAACTAGAATCACAATTTCCAGGAAAAATATCAACAATCTCAGGCATGCAGATGATACTATCTTAATGGCAGAACATGAAGAGGAATTAAAGTGCCTCTTGATGAAGGTGAAAGAGGAGAGTGAAAAATCTCATTTAAAACTCAGTACTCAAGAAACTAAGTTCATGGCATCTTTTTCCATCACTTTGTGCCAAATAACAAGAGAAAAAATGAAAACAGTGACCCATTTTATTTTCTTGTGCTTCAAAATCACTACAGATGGTGACTGCAACCATGAAATTAAAAGATGTTTGCTCCTTGGAAGAAAAGCTATGACAAACTCAGACAGTGTATTAAATAGCAGAGACATCACTTTGCCAACAAAGGTTCATGTGGTGAAAGCTATGGTTTTCTAGCAGTCATGTATGGATATGAGAAAAGTGAAAATGAAAGTCGATCGGTTGTGTCTGACTTTTTATGACTCCATGGACTATACAGTCTGTGGAATTCTCCAGGCCAGAATACTGGAGTGTGTAGTCTTTTCCTTCTCCAGGGGATCTTCCCAACCCAGGGATCAAACTCAGGTCTCCTGCATTTTTTACCAGCTGAACCACAAGGGAAACCCAAGAACACTGGAGTGGGTAGCCTACCCTTCTCCAGAGGATCTTCCCGACCCAGAAATCGAACCAGTGTCTCCTGCATTGCAGGCAGATTCTTTACCAACTGAGCTATCAGAAAAGGCCATGGATATGAATTGGATCATAAAGAAGATTGAGCCCGAAGAATTGATATTTTCAAACTGTGGCACTTGAGAAGATTCTTGAGAGTCTCTTGGATTGCAAGAATATCAAACCAGTGAATCCTAAAGGAAATCAACCCTGAATATTCATTGGAGGGAGTGATGCTGAAGCTAAAGCTCCAATACTTTGGCCACCTGATGCAAAGAGCTGACTCATTGGGAAAGACCTTGATTCTGGGAAAGATTGAGGGCAAGAGGTAAAGGGAGTGACAGGATGAGATGGTTGGTAGCATTGCCAACTCAATGGATTTGAGTTTGAACACACTCCAGGAGATAGTGAAGGACAAGGAATCCTGATGTGCTGCAGTCCACGGGGTCACAAAGAATCAGACATGACTTAGCAGCTGAATAGTAGTAACAAAACACCATTCAATTCTCATTCTCACTCACCTCATCTTCCCATCTCAATGTTAAACTTCCCAGTTGATTTCCACTGATTTAACATTTCACAAAGAATAATCTCATTGTTTGGTTGATATTTGTAAAACTGGATCACAGAAGGTCAAGAAATTAGTCTATAAAGTAAGGCAGGAAAGGAGGAGCCATTGGAACATTTTCCTCTCCTCCTTGGTAAACTGTCTGACCTTTGTGCTCTTCTTTTTCTGTGTCCTTGAACAATCCCCTCCCTCCCTCCAGTTGTTTATACTCATCTGAAATTAACATCTGGTCACCATTCAACACTGAATTCCAGGGGCTGCTCTCAACCTTTTATTTTACCCAACTTACATGTCACAGATAGAACTGATATCTCTTTATGAGCTGTGCCCATTCTTCATGAACATCAAGACACAGCAAATACTTTATAGCACCCATTTGTGTGTGAAACTACAGCTACAGATCCAGATCCCTTGGGAACAGCAGCCATGTAGTAGTCAGATTTTACTCTCATTTAGCTTTTATTTTGGATTATAGTATAGTATAGGAAATATTAATTGAATAATTGAATAAATAAATGAGTTTGAAATTTGATATCCTGCCTCTTTTTGTGTAATAAATTACATACTTCAAAACTTGGTTCAGATGCCACCCCATGGAGGAATCTTCTCTAAATCTTTCTGCCACTTTGAATTTATATATTTCCCTCTGTCCTTTGTGCAGTTCTGCATTCTAAACCTACTACTTGCAGAGAACAATTAACCTCCACTAAATGCCTTCAGAATTCACCCACGTGGAACAAAGAAGGCCATATAAAGTTGGGCAGAGACAGGATTATCTCAGTAATAATTAACCACATTAAAATGAGCATGTTTTCTTAGGTATTATGCCATTTACATTGCCACAAAGCAGAAGACAAATTCAATAAAGGAGTGAGGATTGATACTTTAACTGTTTATGTTGAGTAAGTGTTTATTTATAGAAAAGTAGCACAAATAAGAATAGTACAAACCACATACCCTTTCCTCAGAATCCCCAGTTGTTAATATTCTATAGGTTTTGCTTCATTATCCCCCATTTAATCAATTTCATAGCATCTTGTAACTTTTTTCCTTTAAACATTGTTATTATGGGTTTCCAAAGAATATATATATTCATCTACAAAGTCATAGTGCAGTTATCAGCTTCAGTAAATAACATTGATACAGTATAATTGTATAATGCATTTTGAGTGGAGAAGGATTGGAGAATTTGAGAGTTTTCTCATTCAAGGAAGGACTTCTCTAAAAAGGTGTGAAAATGAGATATCATAGTATAAAATTCTAAGCGGTGCTGTTGGCATAAGAATCTAAACTTATGAAATGTAAAGAGAAGGCAAAACAAATTAATACAAAGTTTCTTACTTTATAGTTTCTTGAAAAACAATTCCCATGTTTAACATTTTCTTCAGAGCCCCCGTAACATCCTTATTCCTTAGACTATAGATTAAAGGGTTTAGTACAGGAGTGAGTATGGTGTAAAAGACAGATACCATCATGTCCTTCTCAGGTGTGTGGTAGGAGTTGGGAAGCATATATGTGTATATGGCAGCCCCATAAAAGAGGATGACCACAGTCATGTGGGAGGAACAAGTTGCAAATGCCTTCTTCCGACCCTCTGCTGAGTTCATCCTGTGAATGGTGAGGAGGATAAAGTAATAAGAGCCTGAAATGATTGTCACAGGAATGAGGAGCATGAGGACACAACACAGGTACATGAAAATCTCATAGAGGGAGGTGTCTGAGCAGGAAAGCTTTAATACAGCAGGAACTTCACAGAAGAAATGATGGATCTCCTGGGATCTGCAGAAGGGGAAGGTCATGGTGATGGGAGTAAACAAGAAGCCATCCACTGAGCCCAGAAACCAGCAGCCAGATGCCAGGAAGAGACACACCCTGTGGTTCATGAGGACAGGGTAATGGAGAGGATGGCAAATGGCCATGTAGCGATCATAGGCCATGGAGGCTAGAAGGAAAAATTCTGAACCTGCTAGTGTCACATAGAGGAACATTTGAATCCCACATTCAGGAACTGAGATCTTATTTACACCTGTGATCTGGTCCGTGAGCATCTTGGGTACAGTAACAGAAATGTACATCATGTCCATGAAAGACAGCTGACTGATGAAAAAGTACATGGGGGTGTGGAGGTGAGCATCAGAATATATCAAAAACATCAGAATGATATTTCCAGACAAGGCCATCAGGAAAATCACAGAAATGACCAAACAAAGGAGAGCAGGGTGTTGTGATTGACTGAAGATTCCCACCAGGGTGAAATCTAATCTTTCAGTGTAGCTGGTCATCCAGGTGTTATTGTCCATGAGGTTTCACCTAGACCACCAAGGAGAACTTTGAAGTTAATGAATTACTTATAGGAATCTACCAACTGAAAGGAGTGTTTACGGAGAGTGTGCTCATATGTATATATGTGTATGTGAGTGTGTATGTGTATGTGTGAACCACTCAATTGTGCTAACAAGAGGAAATTCTATGACTCTATAGATATGGAGTTTTAAAAGTATCTGTAATTTTACAGATTACTAGAAAACTAGTATTTCACAACTGTGGGTCTAAAAAATTGCTAACTTACAGCTATGTTGCTGCAGTTGAAGTTTATGACATCTGATGATGTAATGTCCTTCATGGACAAGAATAGAAATTTATGTAGTGTCTGGCCTATGCAAACACAAAAAGTAAATTACTTTTTTAAAAAAAGATATCACACTCTTCTAAAATGCTTTTATAGAACTTGGAATTTTATTATCCCCAGTTTAAGGATCCAACTGGGAGTTTTAAAACTCTTGGAGGTGTATTACATGTAAGAAAGGTTTATAATAGCCAGGACATGGAAGCAACCTAGATGTCCATCAGCAGATGAATGGATAAGAAAGCTGTGGTACATATATACAATGGAGTATTACTCAGCCATTAAAAAGAATACATTTGAATCAGTTCTAATGCTGCTGCGTCACTTCAGTCGTGTCCGACTCTGTGCGACCCCATAGACGGCAGCCCACCAGGCTCCCCCGTCCCTGGGATTCTCCAGGCAAGAACACTGGAGTGGGTTGCCATTGCCTTCTCCCAGTTCTTCTCCATTCATGAAAGTGAAAAGTGAAAGTGAAGTCACTCAGTCGTGTCTGACTCTTTGCAACCCCACAGATTGCAGCCCACCAGGCTCTTCAACCCATGGGATTTTCCAGGCAAGAGTACTGGAGTAGGGTGCCATTGCCTTCTCCCAGTTCTAATGAGGTGGATGAAACTGGAGCCTGTTATACAGAGTGAAGTAAGCCAGAAAGAAAAACACCAATACAGTATACTAATGCATATATATGGAATTTAGAAAGATGGTAACAATAACCCTGTATATGAGACAGCAAGAGAGACACTGATGTATAGAACAGTCTTTTGGATTCCTCCAGAGAGGGAGAGGGTGGGATGATTTGGGAGAATGGCATTAAAACATGTATAATATCATTATGAAACGAGTCGCCAGTCCAGGTTTGATGCATGATACTGGTTGCTTGGGGCTGGTGCACTGGGACGACCCAGAGGGATGGTACAGGGGGAGGAAGGAGGGAGGAGGGTTCAGGATGGGGAACACGTGTATACCTGTGGCGGATTCATGTTGATATATGGCAAAACCAATACAATACTGTAAAGTTAAAAAAAAGTTACTGAAATATAATTTAAGGAAAATCGGTACAAAACATTTGAATCTCTTTTGTCTACAGGACTGGGTGATACTGTGAGGCACTGTGGTTATGTGGAGTGTACATATACATATAATTATGTATATATTTAAATTTTAAACAAATATATCTATGTGGTGTGTGATAATTCTATATAAATATAAATAAATATGGATAAATGTATAATATGTTTTTTAAATGGTATCCTGTTTAAGCAGAGCTTTATCTAGAAATCCATTTTATTTCTGTCTGGTACATGTGTTTCCAAGTTGAAAATTCATCTGCTTTAAAGGGTTACTGACATCTATCAGACTAAATTTTGGTTATTTCCCCAAATGTTATCTGCTTTCATACGCATCAATTAATTATTCTTGGAAACTGAGATGAAGAAAGGAAAACTGAACAACACTGTGATATTTCTGACACTAATTCATTGTTTCTTCTTCTATCTTGCTGCTTATAGCCAGCCTTGTACTAGTCACTGAACATGAACCAAAGGCAAATTAAACTTGATTAGATTTAAGGAAATCACATTCGTCTATTCAGGGGAAATACTATATAAATGTGATTTAAAGTATACAAAATAAATAAAAAGAAAAATAGACAAAGAAAAATAGACAAAAAATACAATCTGACCTTTCTTAGGGAATAAGGAGTAGCTTCTTATTCTACTTTTTTCTCTTATAAAGATTAAACCTTTAAATTTCTCAATTTCAGACATGTAAAATGTTAAATTGCAAAAGATATTGCCAATGAGAATGAAATATTGGCTCCTCTTTCTGGGAAGAGTTTAGAGCATGTTATGATGCAGGGATATTTCAGGAATCATGTTCAAGTTTCAGATATACTTTGTAATAATTCTCAAGGCTAATTATAATATTCAACTCATTATCAGTTCTGAGTTCCAGAGTACTAAAAGAAGTAGATAACACTACAAAAGATTTCTTGATTTCTTGATATCATTATAAATGTCTAGCAAACCTAGGATGCATTTCATTAAAAATATAACTTTTATGTTAAATTCTACCTTCAGTGGCAGAAGAAATCTGGCTCTGAGCAAAATTGAAAAACAGTTAAATAAATTTCAAAACAATGCATACTGATCAAGTTTATACTTGTGATTAAAGGAAATCAAGGACTGGAGAAGTGATAAATACATGTGAAGACCTTGAAGCTATTTACTAAGCAGATGGAGGGAGACCAAGGAGGGTACTTGCTGGGCTCTGGACAAATCCCTGCTGCACTTTGGTAAATGGAGCGGTCACTGCTATTAAACCACACTAACAACCCACCCAAGACACCAGACAGTGTTTCCTTCTCTGTCTGTATAGCAACTTTGCCCCTTATTCATTCTCAAATTATCTAATCTAATTCCTTGAACTTCATGTAAACAGTTTTGTGCATATTTAAATTGGGAAATTATTGCCAGTAGTGGTAGGATAATATACAACCTTTATATGAAGCTGACAGCATTCCAGGAATTGTTCCAACTCTACTACATTTGATCTTTCCTGAGAGCCTGTGAGCCTACTTACTCATTTTACTTTCTCCTTTTAAAAGTTAAAAAGATCAGGTTTCAGGGTATCTGCTTAAACACTACACAACTAAGTTGAGTGAGAATCCTTATCTTAGCTCAAGAGTTGAACCCACAGACTTTAATTCTGCCTCTTGTCTCTTGGGGACATAGTCTTTCCTCTATAGCAGACAATTTGGGTGGTGGGTCAGCCATTGCCAGTTTCATTAGGAAAGTGTAAATATGACTGAGACATTTATTTGCAGTGTTTTCTAACCCCCAGAAAACATCCCTATTCAAAGTAAAATGAGTAGCTCTTACTTTGTAAAATTTTAGGGTCAGGAAAAAAAAAAGTATATTTAATAACATAGGAAGAATATATATTACTTTCTCTACAAATAATTGAAAAACAAAGAGCCACTCTCTAACATATTGCAGTAAATGCATGCTACATAAAGAGATTCAAAAAGATAAAGCACCTTTTCTTTCCTCTTTAAAAATAGCTAGCTAAAAATAGGAAAAAAAATATCTTTAAGAACTAATAGAATGTATCAGAAACAGAACACATCAAGAAAAATCATTACCTTTGGCTCTTGCAGTTCTGTCTGCTTGTCTGGTTGAACCCAGCATTAAGTGATGTTGGTAGTTTCATCCAGATGAGATAATGTAGTATTTTAGGTTAGGTGTACGAAGAGAAGTAGAGGAATGACATCACCCCTGGTTATGCTATGCCCATTTAGGAAGTGGTTGAAAGTTATCTGTTGATAAATACCTCTGAGACTATAAAAAGGAATGCAATTAAGAAATCTAAAGAAGCTAATAGGTCTCCGCATTGCACTTTTCTGAGTCTTTTTCCTCATCTATTTTTATAAACACCTTAAAATTTTTTTCAATCTTAATATTTATTAACATTTTAACCAGTATTAACAATAATCACAAATTTCAACATCACCAATAAATTATTTAGATATGGAAGTATACAAGTTAGTTTCTAAGTAAACTTTTCATTAAAATGTATTTTCATATATGTGTAAATTACATTTTTCCTCATTTAAATTCAAGCAA
This sequence comes from Bos indicus x Bos taurus, assembly GCF_003369695.1. Classification (NCBI taxonomy): domain Eukaryota; kingdom Metazoa; phylum Chordata; class Mammalia; order Artiodactyla; family Bovidae; genus Bos; species Bos indicus x Bos taurus. The sequence goes on from NC_040082.1 coordinate 68,750,003, forward strand.
AATTTGTGAAAAAAATACTTTTCATTTTTTGATTGAAGGATAATTGCTTTACAATATTGTGGTGGATTTTGCCAAATATCAACATGAATCAGCCACTGGTACATATATGTTCCCTCCCTCTTGAATCTCCCTCCCACCTCCCAGTCCATTCCACCTCTCTAGATAGTCACAGAGCCCTGGCTTGAGTTCCCTGAGTCATCTACCAAATTCTCACTGGCTATCTATTTTACTAGGGTAGTGTATAGGTATGCATGCTACTCTTCCATTCACCCCACCCTCTCCTTCCCACCCCCCACCCCCAGATCCATAAGTCTGTTCTCTATGTCTGCAGCTCCATTGCTGCCCTGCAAATAGGTTCATCAGTACACTCCTTCTAGATTCCATATATCAATTCAGTTCAGTTCAGTCGCTCAGTCGTGTCCGACTCTTTGCAACCCCATGAATTGTTGCATGTCAGGCCTCCCTGTCCATCACCAGCTCCCAGAGTTCACTTAAACTCACGTCCATCGAGTTGGTGATGCCATCCAGCCATCTCATCCTCTGTTGTCCCCTTCTCCTCTCGCCCCCAATCCCTCCCAGCATCAGGGTCTTTTCCAATGAGTCAACCCTTTGCATGTGGTGGTCAAAGTATTGGAGTTTCAGCTTTAGCATCAGTCCTTCCAAAGAACACCCAGGACTGATCTCCTTTAGGATGGACTGGTTGGACCTCCTTGCAGTCCAAGGGACTCTCAAGAGTCTTCTTCAACACCACAGTTCAAAAGCATTAATTCTTCAGCGCTCAGCCTTCTTCACAGTCCAACTCTCACATCCACACGTGACCACTGGAAAAACCATACCCTTGACTAGACGGACCTTTGTTGGCAAAGTAATATCTCTGCTTTTGAATATGCTATCTAGGTTGGTCATAGCTTTCCTTCCAAGGAGTAAGTGTCTTTTAATTTCCTGTCTGAAATCACCATCTGCAGTGATTCCATTATATGTGTTAATATATGATATTTGTCTTTCACTTTATGACTTACTTCACTCTGTATAATAGGCTCTAGGTTCATCTACCTTATTAGCACTGCCTCAAATGCATTCTTTTTATGGTTGAATAATATTCCATTGTGTATATGTACCACAGATTCCTTATCCAATCATCTGTCAAAGGATATCTAGGTTACTTACATGTCCTGTGTGTGTTAATCTCTCAGTCATGTCCAACTCTTTGTGACCCCATGGACTGTGGCCTGCCAGGCTTTTCTGTCCATGGGATTCTCCAGGCAAGAATACTAGAGTGGGTTGCCATTCCCTTCTCCAGAGGAACTTCCCAACCCAGGGATCAAACCCTGGTCACCTGCATCACAGGCAGGTTCTTTACTGTTTGAGCTACAGGGAAGTCCTGTTTACATGTCCTAGCTATTGTAAATATTACTATAATGAACATTGGGGTACATGTGTATTTTTCAATTGTGGTTTTCTCAGGGTATATGCCCAGTAGTGGGGTTGTTGGGTCGTATGGTAGTTTTATTCCTAGTTTTTTAAGGAATCTTCATAATGTCTCCCAAAGTAGCTGTATCAATTTACATTCCCACCAACAGTGTAAGATGGTTTCCTTTATTCCATAGCCTCTCCAACATGTAGTGTATGTAGAAAATCTCCAGCATGTAGATTTTCTGATGATGGCCATTCTGACCAGGGGACTTCCCTGGTGGCTTAGCTGGTAAAGAATCCACCTGAAATGCAGGAGACCTGGATTTTATCCCTGGGTTGGGAAGATCCCCTCAGAAAGGGAAAGGCTACCCCCTCCAGTATTCTGGACTGGAGAATTCCATGGACTATAGTCCTTGGGGTCACAAAGAGTCGGACATGACTGACTGACTTTCACTTCACATTCTGACAGGTGTGAGGTGATATTTCATTGTAGTTTTGATTAGCACTTCTCTAATAATGAGCAACGTTGAACATCTTTTCATGTGTTTATTAGCCATCTGTAAGTCTTTTTTGGAGTAATGTCTGTTTAGGTCTTTTGCCCACTTTTTGATTGTGCTGTTTGTTTCTCTGGTATTGAGGTTGTATAAGCTGTTGTATCTTTTGGAAATTAATCCTTTGTCCGTTGTTTCATTTGTTATTATTTTCTTCCATTCTGAGGGTTGTCATTTCACTTTGTTTAGAGTTTCCACAAAAGCTTTTAAGTTTAATTAGGCCCCACATTTTTTATTTTTGTTTTTATTTCCATTATTCTAGGAGGTGGGTCATAGGGGATCTTGCTTTGATTTATGTCATTGAGAGTTCTGCCTGTGTTTTACATTAAGAGTTTTATAGCTTCTTGTCTTACATTTAGATCTTTAATCAATTTTGATTTTATCTTTGTGTATGGTGTTAGGAAGTGTTCTACTTTCATTCTTTTTCAGGTAACTGTCCAGTTTTCCCAGCGCCGCTTATTGAAGAGGCTATATAGATACACATTTTGAAACTCACAGTTCAACTGATTTGTTAAAACAGTAGCACTACTTAGTACTATAGTCAAAACTGAGAGCAGATCCTTCACATTATTGTCTTGGTCACTCGGTTAGATTACTGAATGCACACTTTCTTTTGTTCCTCATGTGGTATCAATGTTAGTTTAATGTTATATTTATTTTTTCAATGTTTCCAATTTCTTTTTAATTAAAAAATAGTTTCTAGCTTTAATCAAAATGTAATTTACATATTGCATCATGTAAGTTTAAGATGTATATGATGCTATATATTTCAAAATTTTTTTTGTTCAGTTGCTCAGTCCTGTCCAAATCTTTGCAGCCTCAGGGACTTCAGCACACTAGGCTTCTCTGTTCTTCACCTTCTTCCAGAGTTTACTCAAACTCATGTCCATTGAGTAGGGGATGCCAACCAATCATCCCATCCTCTGTCATCCCTTTCTCCTTCTGTTTTCAATGTTTCCCAGCATCTGCATCTTCTCCAATGTGTCGGCTCTTTGCATCAGGTGGCTAACGTATTAGAGCGTCAGCTTCAGCATCAGTCCTTCCAATGAATATTCAGGCTTGATTTCCTTTAGGATTTACTGATTTGATTTCTTACTGTCCAAGGAACTCTCAACAATCTTCTCCAGCACCACAGTTTGAAAGCATCAATTCTCCAGTGCTCAGCTTTCTTTATTGTGCAGCTCTCACATCTGTACATAATTACTAGAAAAACCATAGCTTTGACTATATGGACCATTGTAGGCAAAGTAATGTGTCTGCTTCTTAATACACTGTCTAGTTTTGTCATTGCTTTTCTCCCAAGGAGCAAGCATCTTTTAATTTCATGGCTGCAGTCACCATCTGCAGTGGTTTTAGAGCCTAAGAAAATAAATACTGTCACCATTTCCATTGTTTCCCTATCTATTTGCCATGAAGTAATGGGACTGGATGCCATGATCTTTGTTTTTTGAACGTTGAGTTTTAAGCCAGCTTTTGCACTGTCCTCTTTCACTTTCATCAGGAGACTCTTTAATTCCTCTTTGTTTTCTGCCATAAGGATGGTGTCATCTGCATATCTGAGGTTATTGGTATTTCTCCCCACAATCTTGATTCCAGCTTGTGATTCATCCAGCCCAGCATTTCACATAGTGTACTTTGCATGTAAGTTAAATAAGCAGGGTACAATATATAGCCTTGATGTACTCTTTTCCCAATTTTGAACTAGCCATTTATTCTATGTCTGGTTCTACCTGTTTCTAATTGACCTGCATACAGATTTCTCAGGAGACAAGTAAGATTGTCTGTCCCAACTCTAAGATTTTTCCACAGTTTGCTATGATCCACACAGTCAAAGGCTTTAACATAGTCAGTGAAGCAGCAGTAGATATTTTCCTGGAATTTCCTTGCTTTCTTTAAGATCCAGTGAAACTTGCCAATTTGGTATCTGGCTCCTCTGCCTTTTATAAATCCAACTTGTACATTTGAAAATTCTCAGTTCACATACTTCTTAAGCCCACCTTGAAGGATTTTTGAGCATAACTTTACTAGCACATGAAATGAACACAATTATACTTTCTTTGGTATTGGCCTTCTTTGGAACTGGAATGAAAGCTTTCCTTTTCTAGTCCTGTGAGCTTCCCTGGTGGTTCAAATGGTAAAGAATTTGCCTGCAGTGCAGGAGACCAGGGTTTGATACTCAGGTCAGGAAGATCTCATGGAGAATGGAATGGCTACCCACTTCAGTATTCTTGCCTGGAGAATCCCATGGACAGAGGAGCTGGTGTACTGTAGTCCATGGGTTCCAGAGTCTGATATGACTGAGCAACTAATACTTTTGAGTACAGCACTTTAACAGCATCATCTTTCAGAATTTTATATAGCTTGGCTGGAATTTCATCACTTCCACTAACTTTGTTCATAGTAATGCTTCCCGTGATGGCGCAGGAGCAAGGCGGCTGTGACGGTGCAGGAGTGTGGCCGAGAGGAGCTACCCCACGTTCAAGGTCAAGGGTGGTGGCTGCACTTTGCTGGAGCAGCCTGTGAAGAGCTCCTCCACGTCCAAGGTAAGAGAAACCCAAGTGAGAAGGTAGGCACTGAGACTGAAACCACAATCTCAGACAACTAGCCAGTCTGATCACAAAGACGGCAGCTTGTCTAACTCAATGAAACTAAGCCATGCTGTGTGGGGCCACCCAAGACGGACAGGTCATGGTGGAGAGGTCTGACAGAATGTGGTCCACTGGAGAAGGGAATGGCAGACCACTTCAGTATTCCTGCCTTGAAAACCCCAATGAACAGTATGAAAAGGCAAAAAGGTAGGACACTGAAAGATGAACTCACAAGGTTGGAAGGTACCCAAGATGCTATTGGAGATCAGTGGAGAAATAATTCCAGAAAGAATGAAGGGATGGAGCCAAAGCAAAAACAATACCCTGTTGTGGATGGGACTGGTGATAGGAGCAAGGTTCAATGCTGTAAAGAGCAATATTGCATAGAAACATGGAATGTTAGGTCCATGAATTAAGGGAAATTGGAAGTGGTCAAACAGGAGACGGCAAGAGTGAACATTGACGTTCTAGGAATCAGCGAACTAAGATGGACTGGAATGGGTGAATTTAACTCAGATGACCATTATATTTACTACTGTGGTCAGGAATCCCTTAGAAGAAATGGAGTAGCCATCAAAGTCAACAGAAGAGTCTGAAATGCAGTACTTGGATACAATCTCAAAAACGACAGAATGATCTCTATTCATTTCCAAGGCAAACCATTCAATATCACAGTAATCCAAGTCTATGCCCTGACCAGTAATACTAAAGAAACTGAAGTTGAATGGTTCTATCAAGACCTACAAGACCTTCTAGAACTAACACCCCAAAAAGATGTCCTTTTCATTACAGGGGACTGGAATGCAAACGTAGGAAGTCAAGAAACACCTGGAGTAACAGGCAAATTTGATCTTGGAGTACATAATGAAGCAGGGCAAAGGCTAACAGAGTTCCACTAAGAGAATGCACTGTCACAGAAAACACCCTCTTCCAACAACACAAGAGAAAACTCTACATATGGACATCAAAAATAGTCAACACCAAAATCAGATTGATTATATTCTTTGCAGCCAAAGATGGAGAAGCTCTATATGGTCAGCAAAAACAAGACCGGGAGCTGACTGTGGCTCAGATCATGAACTCCTTATTGCCAAATTCAGACTGAAGTTGAAGAAAATGGGGAAAACCACTAGACCATTCAGGTATGACCTAAATCAAATCACTTATGATTATATAGTGGAAGTGAGAAATGGATTTAAGGGACTAGATCTGATAGACAGAGTGCCTGATGAACTATGGATGGAGGTTTGTGACATTGTACAGGAGACAGGGAGCGAGACCATTCCCAAGAAAAAGAAGTCCAAACAATCAAAATGGCTGTCTGAGGAGGCCTTAGCTGAGAAAAGCTAAGAATAGCTGAGAAAAGAGAAGTGAAAAGCAAAGGAGAAAAGGAAAGATATACCCATTTGAATACAGAGTTCCAAAGAATAACAAGAAGAGAAAAGAAAGCCTTCTTCAGCGATCAAAGAAATAGAGGAAAGTAATAGAATGGGAAAGACTAGAGATCTCTTCAAGAAAATAAGAGATACCAAGGGAACATTTCATGCAAAGATGGGCTCAATAAAGGACAGAAATGGTAGGCAGCTAAAGAAGCAGGAAATATTAAGAAGAGGTGGCAAGAATACACAGAAGAATTGTACAAAAAAGATCTTCATGACCAAGATAATCACGATGGTGTGATTCCCTCACCTAAAGCCAGATATCCTGGAATGTGAAGTCAAGTGGGCCTTAGAAAGCATCATTATGAACAAAGCTAGTGGAGGTGATTCCAGTTAAGCTGTTTCCAGTTGAGCTCTTTCAAATCCTGAAAGATGATAATGTGAAAGTGTTGCAGTCAATATGTCAGCAAATTTGGAAAACTCAGCAGTGGCCACAGGACTGGAAAAGGTCAGTTTTCATTCCAATCCCAAAGAAAAGCAATGCCAAAGAATGCTCAAACTACTGCACAGTTGCACTCATTTCACATGCTAGTAAAGTAATGCTCAAAATTCTTCCAGTCAGGTTTCAACGGTACGTGAACTATGAAAACTTCCAGATGTTCAAGATGGATTTAGAAAAGGCAGAGGAACCAGAGATCAAACTGCCAACATTCTATGGATCATTAAAAAAGCAAGAGAATTCCAGAAAAAAAACCCATCTATTTCTGCTTTATTGACTATGCCAAAGACTTTGACTGTGTGGATCAAAACAAACTGTAGAAAATTCTTAAAGAGATGGGAATACCAGACCATTTGACCTGTCTGTTGAGAAATCTGTATGCGGGTCAGGAAGTGACACTTAGAACTGGACATGGAACAACACACTGGTTCCAAATTGGGAAAGGAGTGGGTCAAGGCTGTATATTATCATTCTGCTTATTTAACTTGTACACAGAGTACATCATGAGAAATGCTGGGCTGGATGAAACACAAGCTAGAATCAAGATTGCTGGGAGAAATATCAATAACTTCAGATAAGCAGATGACAGAAAGTGAAGAAGAACTAAAGAGCCTCTTGATGAAAGTAGAAGAGGAAAGTAAAAAAGTTGGCTTAAAACTCAACATTCAGAAAACTAAGATCATGGCATCTGGTCCCATCACTTCATGGCAAATAGATGGGGATACAGTGGAAACAGTGACAAACATCGAAGTCTGATGTCAAACACTGTTTGATGACAAACAGTGACATCACTGCAGATGGTGACTGCAGCCATGAAATTAAAAGACACTTGCTCCTTGAAGAAAAGTTGTGATCAACCTAGAGATCATATTAAAATGCAGAGACATTACTTTGCCAACAAAGGTCTGTCTAGTTAAAGCTATGGTCTTTCCAGGAGTCACCTATGGATGTAAGAGTTGGACTATAAGGACAGCTGAGTGCCAAAGAATTGATACTTTTGAACTGTGGTTTGGAGATGACTCTTGAGAATCCCTTGGACTGCAAGGAGATCCAACTAGTCCATCCTAAAGGAAATCAGTCATGAATATCCATTGAGGGACTGATGCTGAAGCTGAAACTCCAATACTTTGGCCACCTGATGTGAAGAAATAACTCAACGGAAAAGACCGTGATGCTGGGAAAGATTTAAGGTAAAGGAGAAGGGGACGACAGATGATGAGGTTGTTGGATGGCATCACCGACTCAATGGACATGAGTTTGAGTAAACTCTGGGAGTTGGTGATGGACATGGAGGCCTGGCATGCTGCAGTCCATAGGGTGGCAAACAGTCGGGAACTGACTGACTGAACCAAACTATCTGAACTAGGTTTCTCATAGTTTTTCTTCCTAGGAGTAAGTATCTTTTCATTTCATGGGTACAGTCACCATCTGCAGTGATTTTGGACCCTGATATAATAGAGTTTTGCCAAGAAAATGCACTGGTCATAACAAACACCCCCTTCCAACAACACAAGAGAAGACTCTATACATGGACATCACCAGATGGTCAACACCAAAATCAGATTGATTATATTCTTTGCAGCCAAAGATGGAGAAGCTTTATACGGTCAGCAAAAACAAGACCGGGAGCTGACTGTGGCTCAGATCATGAACTCCTTATTGCCAAATTCAGACTGAAGTTGAAGAAAGTGGGGAAAACCACTAGACCATTCAGGTATGACCTAAATCAATTCCCTTATGATTATACAGTGGAAGTGAGAAATAGATTTAAGGGACTAGATCTGATAGAGTGCCTGATGAACTATGGAATGAGGTTCATGACATTGTACAGGAGACAGGGATCAAGACCATCCCCATGGAAAAGAAATGCAAAAAAGCAAAATGGCTGTCTGGGGAGGCCTTACAAATAGCTGTGAAAAGAAGAGAAGCAAAAGCAAAAGGAGAAAAGGAAAGATATAAGCATCTGAATGCAGAGTTCCAAAGAATAGCAAGAAGAGATAAGAAAGCCTTCTTCAGTGATCAATGCAAAGAAATAGAGGAAAACAACAGAATGGGAAAGACTAGAGATCTCTTCAAGAAAATCAGAGATACTAAAGGAACATTTCATGCAAAGATGGGCTCGATAAAGGACAGAAATGGTATGGACCTAACAGAAGCAGAAGATATTAAGAAGAGATGGCAAGAATACACAGAAGAACTGTACAAAAAAGATCTTCATGACCCAGATAATCACGATGGTGTGATCACTGACCTAGAGCCAGACATCCTGGAATGTGAAGTCAAGTGGGCCTTAGAAAGCATCACTATGAACAAAGCTAGTGGAGGTGATAGAATTCCAGTTAAGCTATTCCAAATCCTGAAAGATGATGCTGTGAAAGTGCTGCACTCAATATGCCAGCAAATTTGGAAAACTCAGCGGTGGCCATAGGACTGGAAAAGGTCAGTTTCATTCCAATCCCAAAGAAAGGCAATGCCAAAGAATGCTCAACTACCACACAATTGCACTCATCTCACACGCTAGTAAAGTAATGCTCAAAATTCTTCAAGCCAGACTTCAGCAATATGTGAACCGTGAACTTCCTGATGTTCAAGCTGGTTTTAGAAAAGGCAGAGGAACCAGAGATCAAATTGCCAACATCCACTGGATCATGGAAAAGGCAAGAGAGTCCCAGAAAAACATCTATTTCTGCTTTATTGACTATGCCAAAGCCTTTGACTGTGTGGATCACGATAAACTGTGGAAAATTCTGAAAGAGATGGGAATACCAGACCACCTGATCTACCTCTTGAGAAATTTGTATGCAGGTCAGGAAGCAACAGTTAGAACTGGACGTGGAACAACAGACTGGTTCCAAATAGGAAAAGGAGTTCGTCAAGGCTGTATATTGTCACCCTGTTTATTTAACTTCTATGCAGAGTACATCATGAAAAATGCCAGGCTGTATGAAGCACAATCTGGAATAAAGACTGCCAGGAGACATATCAATAATCTCAGATATGCAGATGACATCACCCTTATGGCAGAAAGCAAAGAGGAACTAAAGAGGTAGGTTTTTATTGAGGTAGGTTTTGTAACAATGAAAAATGAGAAAGAGAAATTAAGGAATTAATGCCATTCACCATTGCAACAAAAATAATAAAATATCTAGGAATAAACCTACCTAAGGAGACCAAAGAACTGTATACAGAAAATTATAAGACACTAATGAAACAAATCAAAGATCACATAAACAGATGGAAAGATAGTCTGTGTACCTAGTTTGGAAGAATCAATATTGTGAAAATTACTATACTACCAAATGCAATCTGGTAATTGCATTTGACTATACTACCAAATGCTATCCCTATCAAATTACCAATGGAATTTTTCAAAGAACTAGAACAAAAAATATACAATCAACATGGAAACACAAAAGACCCTGAATAGCCAAAGCATTCTTGAGAGAGAAGAATGGAGCTGGAGGAATCAACCTTCCTGACTTCAGACTGTACTACAAAGCTACAGTCATCTAGACAGTTTGTTACTGGTACAAAACCAGAAATATAGGCAAATGGAACAAGATAGCCCAGAGATGAGCCCACACACCTATGGATACCTTATTTTTGACAAAGGTTGCAAGAATATGCAATGGGGCAAAGATAGTCTCTTCAATAAGTGATGCTTGGAAAAGTGGACAGCTATGTGTAAAAGAATAAAATTAGAACACTTGCTTCCTAACACCATACACAAAGATAAACTCAAAATTGATTAAAGCCCTAAATGTAAGACCAGAAATTATAAAACACTTAGAGCAAAACATAGGCAGAGCAGTTGATGACATAAATCAAAGCAAGATCTTCTGTGATCCATCTCCTAGAGTAATGGAAATAAAATAAAAAATAAACAAATGAGACCTAGTTAAACTTAGACAACCCTAAGAATGGGAGAAAATAATAGCAAATGAAACAACTGAAAAAGGATTAATTTCAAAAATATACAAGCAGCTTATACAGTGCAATACCAGAAAAAGAAACAATGCAATCCAAAAGTGGGCCAAAGACCTAAACAGACATTTCTCCAAAGATATATAGATAGCTAACAAACACATGGAAAGATAGTCAACATCTCTCATAATTAGAGAAATGTAAATAAAAACTGCAGTGAGATAACACCTTATACCAGTCAGAATGGCCATCCATCAAGAAGTCTACAAACTGTAAATGCTGGAAATGGTGAAGAGAAAAGGGAACACTTTGGCTCTGTTGGTGCAAATGTAAATTTATACAGCCTCTTTGGAACACGGTATGGAGATTCCTTAAAAAACTAAGAATAAAATCACCATCAGTTCAGCTCAGTCGCTCAGACGAGTCCGATTCTTTGCGACCCCATGAACTGCAGAACTCCAGGCCTCCCTGTCCATCACTAACTCCCAGAGTCTACCCAAACCCATGTCCATTGAATCAGTGATGCCATCCAACCACCTTAACCTCTGACATCCCCTTCTCCTCCTGCCCTCAATCTTTCCCAGCATCAGGGTCTTTTCAAATGAGTCAGCTCTTTGCATCAGGTGCCCAAAGTATTGGAGTTTCAGCTCAACATGAGTCCTTCCAATGAACACCGAGGACTGATCTCATTTAGGATGGATTGGTTGGATCTCCTTGCAGTCCAAGGGACTCTCAAGAGTTTTCTCCAACACCACACTTCAAAAGCATCAATTCTTCGGTGCTCAGCTTTCTTCACAGTCCAACTCTCACATGCATACATGACTACTGGAAAAACCATAGGCTTGACTAGATGGACCTTTGTTGACAAAGTAATGTCTCTGCTTTTTAATATGCTGTCTGGGTTGGTCATAACTTTCCATACAAGGAATGAGCGTCTTTTAATTTCATGGCTGCATTCACCATCTGAAGGGATTTTGGAGCCCAGAAAAATAAAGTCAGCCACTGTTTCCACTGTTTCCCCATCTATTTGCCATGAAGTGATGGGACCGGATGCCATAATCTTCATTTTCTGAATGTTGAGCTTTAAGCCAACTTTTTCATTCTCCTCTTTCCCTTTCATCAAGAGGCTCTTTAGTTCTTCTTTGCTTTCTGTCATAACGGTGGTGTCATCTGCATATCTGAGGTTATTGATATTTTTCCCGGCAATCTTGATTCCAACTTGTGCTTCTTCCAGCCCAGCGTTTCTCATGATGTACTCTGCATATCAGTTAAATAAGCAGGGTGACAATATATAGCCTTGACATACTCTTTTTTCCTATTTGGAACCAGTCTGTTTTTCCATGTCCAGTGCTAACTGTTGCTTCCTGACCTGGCTACACGTTTCTCAAGAGACAGGTCAGGTGGTCTGGTATTCCCATCTCTTTCAGAATTTTCCACAGTTTATCATGATCCACACAGTCAAAGGCTTTGGCATAGTCAATAATGCAGAAATACATGTTTTTCTGGAACTCTCTAGCTTTTTCAATGATCCAGTGGGTGTTGGCATTGATCTCTGGTTCCTCTGCCTTTTCTAAAACCAGCTTGAACATCAGGAAGTTCACAGTTCATGTATTGTTGAAGCCTGGCTTGGAGAACTCTAAGCATCACTTTACTAGCGTGTGAGATGAGTGGAATTGTGCATTCGTTTGAGCATTCTTCGGCATTGCCTTTTTTTGGATTGGAATGAAAACTGACCTTTTCCAGTCCTGTGACCACTGCTGAGTTTTCTAAATTTGCTGGCATATTGAGTGCAGCACTTTTACAGCATCATCTTTCAGGATTTGAAAGAGCTGAACTGGAATTCCATCACCTCCACTACCTTTGTTCATAGTGATCCTTCCTAAGGCCCACTTGACTTCACATTCCAGGATGTCTGGCTGTAGATGAGTGACCACAGCCAGACATTATCTGGGTCATGAAGATCTTTTTTGTACAGTTTTGAATATTCTGCCATCTCTTCTTAATATCTTCTGCTTCTGGTAGCTTCATACCATTTATATCCTTTATTGAGCCCATCTTTGCATGAAATATTCCCTTGGTATCTCTAATTTTCTTGAAGAGATCTCTAGTCTTTACCATTCTGTTGTTTTCTTCTATTTCTTTGCACTGATCACTGAAGAAGGCTTTCTTAGCTCTCCTTGCTATTCTTTCGAATTCTGCATTCAAATGGGTATATCTTTCCTTTTCTCCTTTGCTTTTTGCTTCCCTTCTTTTCATAGCTATTTGTAAGGCCCCATCATACAGCCATTTTGCTTTTTTGCATTTCTTTTTCTTGGGGATGGTCTTGATTCCTGTCTCCTGTACAATGTCACAAACCTCTGTCCATAGTTCATATGGTACTCTGTCTATCAGATCTAGTCCCTTAAATTCATTTCTCACTTCCACTGTAAGGGGCTTGATTTAGGTCATACCTCAATGGTCTAGTGTTTTTCCCCACTTTCTTCAATTTCAGTCTGAAGTTGGCAATACAGAGTTCATGATCTGAGCCACAGTAGCTCCTGGTCTTATTTTTTCTGGCTGAATAGAGCTTCTCCATCTTTGGCTGCAAAGAATATAATCAATCTGATTTCAGTGTCGACCATCTGGTGATGTCCTTGTGTAGAGTCTTGTGTTATTGGAAGAGGGTGTTTTCTATGACCAGTGAGTTCTCTTTGCAGAACTCTATTAGCCTTTGTGCTGCTTCATTCTGTATTCCAAGGCCAAATTTGCCTGTTACTCCAGGTGTTTCTTGACTTCCTATTTTTGCATTCCAGTCTCGTATAATGAAAAGGACATCTTTTTGGGGTGTTAGTTCTAGAAGGTCTTGTAGGTCTTCATAGAACTGTTCAACTTCAGCTTTTTCAGCGTTACTTGTTGGGGCATAGACTTAGATTACTGTGATATGGGATGGTTTGCCTTGGAAACAAATAGAGATAATTCTGTAATTTTTGAGATTGCACCCAAGTACTGCATTTCGGACTCTTTTGTTGACTATAACAGCTATTCCATTCCTTCTGAGGGATTCCTGCCCGCAGTAGTAGATATAATGGTCATCTGAGTTAAATTCACCCATTCCAGTCCATCTTAGTTCTCTGATTCCTACAATGTCAATGTTCACTCTTGTCATCTCCTGTTTAACCACTTCCAATTTACCTTGATTCATGAACCTTACATTCCAGGTTCCTATGCAACATTGCTGTTTACAGCATCAGACCTTGCTTCTATCACCAGTCCCATCCACGACTGGGTGTTGTTTGTGCTTTGGCTCCATCCCTTCATTCTTTCTGGAGTTATTTCTCCACTGATCTCCAGGAGCATACTGGGCACCTACTGACCTAGGCAGTTCATCTTTCAGTGTCCTATCCTTTTGCCTTTTAATACTGTTCATGGGGTTCTCAAGGCAAGAATATTGAAGTGGTTTGCCATTCCCTTCTCCAGTAGACCACATTTTGTCAGACCTCTCCACGATGACCCATCTATCTTGGGTGGCCCCACACAGCATGGCTTAGTTTCATTGAGTTAGACAAGGCTGTTGTCCATGTGATCAGATTGGCCTGTTGTCTGTGACTGTGGTTTCAGTCTGTCTGCCCTCTGATGCCCTCTCTCAGTGCCTACAGACTTACTTGGGTTTCTCTTACCTTGGATGTGGGGTATCTCTTCATGGCTGTTCCAGCAAACCTCAGCTGCCTCTCCTTACCTCAGACATGGGGTAGGCCTGAGGCTTGGGTTGGCAGCCGAGTGGAACTACCCCATGCCCAAGGTTGTGGGCGGCAGCTGAGAGGAGCTACCTCATGTCCAAGGTAAAATCACCATATGACTCAGCAATCCCACTAGTAGGCATATATCTTGAGGAAACCAAAATTGAAAAAGACACTTGTACCCCAGTGTTCATTGCAGCACTATTTACAATAGCTAAAACATAGAAGCAACCTACATGTCCATTGACAGATGAATGGATAAAGAAGTTATAGTACATATATACAGTGGAATATTATTCAGCCATAAAAAGGAACACATTTGAGTCAATTTTAATGAATTGGATGAGTTTATAGCCTATTATATAGAATGAAGCAACTCAGTTAATATATTATAGTATACAATATATTAATATAATATATATACTATATTACTATAGTATATTAATGTATATATATGGAATCTAGAAAGATGGTACTGATGAATTTATTTGGCAGTTCAGCATTGGAGAAACAGGGGACTTCCCTGGTGGCTCAGTCAGTAAAGAATCCACTTGCAATGTGGGAGACCTGGGTTTGATCCCTGGGTTGGGAAGATCCCCTGGAGGAGGGCCATAGCAACCCACTCCAATATTCTTGCCTGAGAATCTCCATGGACGGAGAAGCATGAAGGGTTGCAGTCCATGGAGTTGCAGAGTCAGACACAACTGAGTGACTAAGCACAGCACAGCACACAATGGAAAAACAGACATAAAGAACAGACTTATGGACATGGGGGTGTGGGGAAGAAGGAGAGGGTGAGATGTATGGAGGGAATAACATGGAAACTTACATTATCATTTTTAAAATAGATAGCCAATGGGAGTTTGCTGTATGACTCAGGGAATTCAAACAGGGACAATGCAACCACTAGGTGAGATGGGGAAGGAGATGGGAGGGACGTTCAAGAGGGAGGGGAGTTTTGTATACCTATGGCAGATTCATGTTGATATTTGGCAGAGAACAACAGAATTGTGTAAGGCAATTATCTTCAATTAAAATAAATTAATAAAATCAGAACAAAAAAGTCTATAGATAATAAATGCTGGAGACATATGGAGAAAATGGAATCTTTTTGCACTGTTGGTGGCAATGTAAACTGGTACATCTATTGTGGAGAATGGTACGGATTTTCACTTAAAACTAAAAATAAAACTATCATGTGATTCAGCAATTCTACTCCTGGACATGTGTCCGGAGAATCCCATAAGACAAATTACACATGCACTTCCACATTCACTGCAGCCGTATTATAATAGCCAAAACATGGAAGCAACCTAAATGTCTTTCGATAGAGGAATGTATTAAATGAACAATTTAGGACTTTAAATAGCTTTGCTGGAATTTCATCACATAGCTTTGTTCATAGAAATTATTCCTAACACCCTCTTGACTTCATACTCCAGGATGTCTAGCTCCCTAGGTGAGTGACTACACCATCATAGTTATCCAGGTCATTAAGACCTTTCTTGTAAAGTTCTATTTATTCTTGCCACCTCGTCTTAATCACTTCTGCAGATACTATTTTGTCGTTTTCCTTCCTTTAAGTAAAATTTTAAGTGGACAAAATTACAACCAATAAGATAAATCAAAATCTAAAAGGTTTATCATGTGACTCTTAGGATAAGATTTTTCTATATATAATACTATAACTGTCAGCAAGCTATAGGAAATACCCATGTAAACAGATATTTACAAATAGAGATCTTCAACAAGGAGTTGCTTAATTTTGTAATATTTTACAAGGGAGTCTCCTTAATTAGGCCATTAAAATTTTTTTCTTGAAGAGCATTCCGTATAAACCTTGCCATCTGATACAAAGAAGTCATATGAAGAGACACACACCAGATCTGTACCATAAGGTAGTATCTTAGGGGTGTTTTGGTAAAACACAAATTATTAGTTTCAAATGATTAGATTTGAAGCACAGTAGTGATTATTTGTTAATACTTGTTAATTGCACAGATGTACATTTTTGCTAATAATCCTTGTAAACTTCCAGGGTACTTTACTCATCCATCAAACATCTCTTTCAATGAGTTTGATTTATAAAATACTGAAATATTTAATGAAATATTAAAATAATTGATATTTTTAAACTGTGGTATTGGAGAAGACTCTTGAGAATCCCTTGGATTGCAAGAAGATTAAACTAATCCATCCTAAGAGAAATAAATCCTGAATATTCATTGGAGGGACTGATGCTAAATCTGAAGCTCCAATACTTTGGCCACCTGATACGAAGAGTTGTCTCATTGGAAAAGACCCTGATGCTGGGAAAGATTGAAGGCAGGAGGAGAAGGGGGTGACAGAGGATGAGACGTTTGGATGGCATCACTGACTCAATGGACATGAGTCTGAGCAAGCTTTGGGAGATGGTGAAGGACAGGGAAGTCTGGCATGCTGCAGTCCATGGGGTTTCAAAGAATCAGATACGATTGAGAGACTGAACAACAAAATGTTTGATATAAAAGAAAAGCTAAGTCTTCATGTAAAAATCAAAATTAGTATAGCTTATGTGATGTACACTACTGGGCAACTGAGCAACAATTTACATGTGAGGTACTATAAAAAAATTAATAACTCATTATCAGAGAAATGCAAATCAAAACCACTATGAGGTACCATTTCACACCAGTCAGAATGGCTGCGATCCAAAAGTCTACAAATAATAAGTGCTGGAGAGGGTGTGGAGATAAGGGAACCCTCTTACACTGTTGGTGGGAATGCAAACTAGTACAGCCACTATGGAGAACAGTGTGGAGATTCCTTAAAAAACTGGAAATAGAACTGCCTTACGATCCAGCAATCCCACTGCTGGGCATACACACGGAGGAAACCAGAAGGGAAAGAGACACGTGTACCCCAATGTTCATCGCAGCACTGTTTATAATAGCCAAGACATGGAAGCAACCTAGATGTCCATCAGCAGATGAATGGATAAGAAAGCAGTGGTACATATACACAATGGAGTATTACTCAGCCATTAAAAAGAATACATTTGAATCAGTTCTAATGAGGTGGATGAAACTGGAGCCTATTATACAGAGTGAAGTAAGCCAGAAGGAAAAACATAAATACAGTATACTAACGCATATATATGGAATTTAGAAAGATGGTAACAATAACCCGGTGTACGAGACAGCAAAAGAGACACTGATGTATAGAACAGTCTTATGGACTCTGTGGGAGAGGGAGAGGGTGGGAAGATTTGGGAGAATGGCAATGAAACATGTAAAATATCATGTAGGAAACGAGTTGCCAGTCCAGGTTCGATGCACGATGCTGGATGCTTGGGGCTGGTGCACTGGGACGGCCCAGAGGGATGGTATGGGGAGGGAGGAGGGAGGAGGGTTCGGGATGGGGAACACATGTATACCTGTGGCGGATTCATTTTGATATTTGGCAAAACTAATACAATTATATAAAGTTTAAAAATAAAATAAAATTAGAAAAAAAATAAAAGAAAAAAAAAAGAAAAAATGCAAAAAAAAAAAAAAAAATTAATAACCCCTGAACATATCTCTATTTCATCTAAAAGATTCAGTTGAGAATAGCTATCAAGGATAAATGACATTACATAAAGGAAAGCTTTTAACATTAAATTTTATTTTGATGCTCTCTTTGTTTGCAGAGGAGTTACCACCAAGGATTTTGCATTCAAATGGGAGATATAGTGGTAAAATATTTACTATAGGGTTGTGATAGTTCCCATCTCCTGATGCTATGAGCTGCTTTATTGTAAAATATCTTAGAGTAGAATAAAACACAAAGTTGTAATCAAGACTGATATCTACTAATAGTTCTAAATTGTTAACATTCAATTTGGGATTTTTTTTGCACATTAAATTAACACTTAATTTTTCTGATCACTTTAATTCATAAAAATTCCTTCACATGGGTATTCATCTATAAAACAATAAATGTATGAATTATATGTAAAACATGTAATATTGTATGTATGTATATATGTAAAATATATGTAAAAGTAGAGCTTGACCCATTTCTCTGAACTAAAGAAAGTCTTATTTATCTATCATGATACCTTTCTAACAATATTAACCTGATGCAATTTTAACAATTTCATTTAATGAAATTTCATTCTGTATTTGACTGCCCTAATAACTGATAATATTAGCTGCAATAGTGACATAATCTAGGCTCATTTTATTAATCAAATGATTTTGAGGACAAAGGTAAGATATAAAATAAATCTAGTTATATTTCTAAAATTGAGTTAAAGATCAACAGTGTTTTTATAATTATGTAACTACCTCAGTCATAATGCCACACAATTGTGCCTTTTATAATGGTCAACACGGTAGCTTTTATGTTGTTTATATTTTATTTCAATTAAAAAAATATAAACAGCAATAATGTCCTGGTTACAACAATTCTATCCTCAGTATGTTCGTTAGAAATTGTATTTACCCAAACAATTCTCCGTCTGTCTTTAACAACCACTAGAGAACAAAGTCAAATGGTGAGAGGATCTATCCATATAGAAATAGACTTAAATGCACTGGTTCAATATGGTCTAACTTCTTGCTAAATGCAAAAGAGTAAAAGTAGACTCTTAGGCAAGTTATGCCAATCATTCCACATTCATTGCAAGTTATTGCCCTGTTTCTAAGCCTCTCTGTAATAATAGTGCCAGAATCTTTCCCTTTAAAAACTAAGATGCTTCTATTCATTCCTGTGAAATATAATGAGAAAATTCCCTCTGTTTCCTCCTTTGTGATGTGTAAAGTTGAATTATTATGGAGAGATAGCAATACAAATTTAAAAAATTCTGTGGTAAGCTTAATGAAAAATTTTGAATTTCCCTCAGAATATAAATTGCTCAAATACCTGGAAATTCTTAGTGAATCCCACCAAGTATGAACTATACAGTCCACATTCTTGCACCACTTTTAATTAAAACAAGAAAACAGCCATCAGGTAGAAGCATCACAAGCATCCACCAAAAGATGAATGGATAAAAATTATGTGACATACATATAGTGAAATATTTTTCAGCTTTAAATAGGAGGAAAAGTCTAATACATGCTCCAGTATGGATGAACCTGGAGTTCAATATGCTAAATGAAATGTCACTCATAAAAAGGCAGATACTCCACAATTCCACTTATATGAAGTACTCAGAATAATCAAATCTGTAGAGCTAAAGAGTAGAATGGTGCACAAGTATATTTTGGCTATTTAAAAAGCTGTATTAAGTTATATATTCATTTTGCTTTCCTCATTTTTCAGCAATGTATCAAAGTGCAATTCATTTTCTGATATTTACCTTTCTTTTACCACTTAATGATTTTTATACAAATTGGTTTATTTCCCATTTTGTCTGTTATAGAAAATTCCTTAAGATAAATTAATTCTGAATGTACACCAAAGTGGTTGCAAACTAATGAGGCAAAATAATTTGGTAGTTTGGAAACAAAAATTTTAGAAAAAATTAATTTGTCTATTGAATATAAAGAAGTATTTATGAAAAAATTGGGACTACAGGTGGAGATAAGACTTTTATGTTATGGTTGCCAAATAAGCTCAAATAAATTTAAGAACTGACATAGGTTATCAATTAGGCCAAAAATTAGAGGTCATTTTTTCAGAATTGCCAGACATGACACTATACACAGAGAAAAAAGATCAAGTAACATATTGGAGGGAAAAAAAGAAAAAGGAACATTTACCTTCAGCCCAGGATCAAATTTTGTCCCTTGAAAATGGATCATTCAGAATGAAGTTGTTAAAACAATTGCAAAAAAAAAAAAAAGAAAAGAAAAAGAAACAAGCTTAGAGAATTAAAGCATGGTCACAAACAACAAATAGGAATTCCACAACCAATAAGTGAGGAAGAAAAAAAAAAATCACAGTTTACTTAGATTTTATTTTGTGGAATTTTTCTGCACTTTTCAGATGTATTGTATGTTAGTTTCATTCGATGAATGTCATAGACTATTTATTTGTACTTTTTACATAAATGAATATAATTAACTACCATATTTTTTATATACTTATTTCAAATTTTGCTGACTAAATACAGATAACGCAGCCTACAAATTACCTCCATATTGATTTGCTAAGAATTCTTTCAAGGAATTATTAATATTGTTAATATTTGATGAACAGCAAACATATAATCTAAAATGGTTCTGATCAAATATCTTGGATCATATTCATTTATTAAAATAGTTAATTTTTATAGAGAATAAATGGAAAGGGTAATATAAGGTACAACCATTATTGTATAAGATTAATTAAACAGATCTCAATAGAGTGAATTTGGAGTGAGCAGACTAACATATACAACCCAGGCAAGAAGCTATTTTATAGAAGTCTGGATCTCTTTCAGTGACATTGGGATAAAATTGAAATGGATTTTTATTATCATCCAGAATAAAACTCGGAGAAGGCAATGGCATCCCACTCCAGTACTCTTGCCTGGAAAATCCCATGGACTGAAGAGCCTGGTGGGCTGCAGTCCATGGGGTCGAGAAGAGTCGGACACGACTGAGCGACTTCACTTTCACTTTTCACTTTCATGCATTGGAGAAGGCAATGGCAACCCACTCCAGTGTTCTTGCATGGAGAATCCCAGGGACGGGGGAGCCTGGTGGGCTGCTGTCTATGGGGTCGCACGGAGTCGGACACGATTGAAGCGATGTAGCAACAGCAGCAGCAGAATAAAACTATCTTAATATTATTTTCCTTACAGCTTCCTTTACCTGTCTGTTTCTAAGACTATAGATAATAAGATTTAAGAATGCAGGAACTATGGTATAAAAGGCAGAAAAAATAATATCTTTAATTGTTTTAGAGCTTACTGAAGGCCTTAAGTATACACAGATGATAGAACTGAGAAAGGCAGATACCACAAGGATGTGAGGGACACAGGTAGAAATGGCTTTTCCTTGCTCTCATTGAAAACCTTAGCACAGTGAAAAATATGTGAACATATGACATAGTAATAAAGATAAAGCAGCCCCCACCAACTACAATGACAGATACAAGAAGTAAAAGAAAATTGCTGGAGGTGTCAGGGCAGGAGATCCTCAGCAGAGAGGGTACATCAGAGAAGAATCGATGGACTGACAGAAGGTCAGCTGGAATGATTTACATGTTTGCATACCTGCATACACAAGACCACTGACCAGGAAGGTGTGTCATTTGAACACAGAATTGGGAGTTCATGATAACTGGGTAGTAGAGGGGCTGGCAGATGGCTATATAGCAGTCTCGGGCCATGATGTTGAGGAACATCACCTCTACATAGGCAAAGTAAAGGACCAAGAATATCTGGATTGCACATGCAGCTCCTGAAATGGTCCTGTTACCAGGGAGAGAGTCGACACAGGCATTAAGGACAGTGACAGTAATATAGCACGTATCTAAAATAGACTGATTTCTGAGGAAGAAGCACAAGGGCCTGTGAAGTTTCTGGTCAAATATGGTGACCAGTAATGATGAGAAGATTCCCTAACAAGGTAACCCAGTACATCAGAAATAGCAACATGGAGTGTAGGTACCTTAGCTTCCAACTATCAGCAAAGATCACAGTGGTAGAATTGACCATATTTTTAAAAGGGTGATCGATCTGGAAAATAAAAGGGATAAACTGTGAGAAACAGGATTCAAAAAAAGAATGAATGAAATCACCTTAAACATTTTCTTAGAAAGTGTGTTCTTCTATTTCATACAGATGGTTTTTGTGTGTGGGAAATGTCCATAATTAGTATTTTCATGAATCTGTGCTATGTTGCTTCAGTCATGTCCAACTCTCTGCAACCCTGTGGACTGTAGGCCATCAGGCTTCTCTGTCCATGGGGATTTTCCAGGCAAGAATACTGGAGTGTGTTGCTATGCCCTCCTCCAGGAGTCTTTTCATATGTTTAGCTTATTATAACTACTGAGTAGTTAAAATGGGAAAGTGCTAAGGCTGGGGCTCTTCAATTCCATTTTCTGGTTATACAGGAAGTGTTATTACTTTACTCAATAATATCCAACTCACTGAAGTTTATTATTCTAATGAAGATTCATCAGTTCATAGATGGATAAATAGATAGAGATAGTTACTTCAAACAGAGTCAATTCTCAATTAAAGATTTTTAAGTTTTATTAGGAGTTGTATAACGCATTCAGTTGGATACCAACACCCTGTTGAAATTTACCTTAATGTTCTATGAAATACTGACCATTGATCACCAAGAGTCCATAATTTCTTGAAATCAGCCTTAAAAGATAAGCACAGAAATTTAGATTAAGAATGTAGATAATTTTGAAAATTCCCTGGCAGTCCAGTGATTAGGAATCTGTTCCATTACCAGGGACCTGGATTTGATCTCTGGTCAGGGAACTAAGAGCCTGCAAACCAGGTGGTGTGGTCTATGAAAAATTAATTAAATTAAATATTTTTAAAACATTTTAGACACTTTAACAAATAACATATGGTATCACTTATATGTGGAATATAAGATATGACACAAATGAACATATCTATGAAATAGACAAAGTCACAGACAGACATAGAGAGCAGATTTGTGAATGCCAAGGAGGAGAGGTGGGGGAGGGAAATATTAAAATTAAGTCGCCCAGTTATGTTCAACTCTTTGCAACCCCATGGACTTTAGCCCATCAGGCTCCTCTGTCCATGGGATTCTCCAGGCAAGGGCCACCAAGGAAGCCCTAGGGAAATATTGGGAGTTTGTAATTAGCAGATGCAAACTATAATATATAGGATGGATAAGCAACTAGGTCTTACTGGATAGCACAGGGAACTACATTAAATACCCTGTGATAAACCGTGATGGGAAAGAATATGAAAAAGAATATATATATATATATATATATATATATATATGAATCGCTTTACTATATATCAGAAATTAACACAACACTGTAAATCAACTACAGTTCAATTCTTAAACAGAAGAGTATAAATGTATAAACTTTTTTATTTCTAATTTTTCTTTTTTCAGATACATCGGAATGTAATTTTACTAATTTTATGTGAGAAATAAGCAGCTCAGGTTATCCCACTTGTGTCAGATATATTCTGTGAATTCTAATACTTTCTGCTTAAAAATACTCACATTTTGAAGTATTCATTTCATTTACAATAACTTAGAAAACATTCCACTCATGGAGAGCTCATTTCAGCTAAAAGTAGATTCAGAAACATCAAATGAATTGATCAAGAATAGAATACTGATAAGTAGCTTATGGATGATACAAATCACATATTTTCCCCAAAACTGATTCTTCAAATTCTATATCATCTATTTTGATAATCACCATAATATACGAATTATAGTCATTTTGTTACTGTGAAATAAATATAAGTAGGATCATTGTTAAGATAATTATTCTTTTCATTCAAAGCTGGTCATATAAATTTATCTTTATGTGATATTAAGGAGGGGCTTCCCTTGTAGCTCAGTCAGTAAAGAATCTGCCTGCTGTGCAGGAGACCTGGGTTCGATCCCTGGGTCAGGAAGATCCACTGGAGAAGGAAATGGCAACCCACTCAAGCATTCTTGCCTGGAAAATCCTATGGACAGAGGAGCCTGGTGGGCTGTAGTCCATGGAGTTGCAAAGAGTTGGGCACAACTGAGCCATATTAAGGAAGGTGGACTCCATTTTATAAAAACCAAGAACCCACAAATCTTCATAAAAGAAATACAGGATTATGACTTCTCACATACATATGTTAATTTTTGTCTAGGTTGACGTAAAGTATTATCAAATATTTTGGAAGTAAATTGGTTGGCATATATAAATAGTGACTAATTTGTAAATTATTTGTGTGTGCTGTGCTGTGCTAAGTTGCTTCAGTCATGTCTGATTCTGTGCGACCCTATGGACTATCACCTGCCAGGCTCCTCTGTCCATGGAATTCTCCAGGCAAGAATACTGGAGTGGGTTGCCATGGCGTCCTCCAGAGTATCTCCCTGACTCAGGGATCGAACCCACATCTCTTAAGTCTCCTTCATTAGCAGGCTGGATCTTTACTAATAGTGCCACTTGGGAAACCCCAAATAAAATCTATATTGTATAAAATCTCTAGAAACTTAATGTCTGGATGAGCTCTTGTCTGACAACAGATAGTTAGTTATAATGTATTGAGTTGTTGACAGTGATGTTAGTCCTGTGTTTGTTTTACATGGCCAAAATATTGAGGTACACTGTGTCCATACCTGCTTTGTTGAGATTCCTATCATAGAAGGATGCTAAATTTTGTCACGTTTCTACTACATCTATTGAAATAATTGTATATATATTTATCCTTCATTATGCTAATGTTGTATATTACATTAATTGATTTTTGTATATTTGGTGGTGGTATAATTGGTAAGTTGTGTATATGTTTAACTATCCTTGAATCTTGGGGGTAAATCCCACTTGACTTGTGATTATTATTATATATGATTATTTGATGTAAATTATTTAATGGTGTACGATTATTTAATGAGTTGTTGAATTTTATTTTGCTAGTAGTTTTGAGAAATTTTGCATTCATTATCATAAGGAATGCTGCTGCTGTTATTGTTTAGTCGCTAAGTCGTGTCTAACTCTTTTGCGACCCCATGGACTGTAGCCCACCAGGCTCCTCTGTCCATGGGATTTTCTAGGTGAGAATACTGGAGTACATTTTCATTTCTTTCTCCAGAGGATCAAACTCAGATCTTCTGCATTGGCAGGTGGATTCTGATTACCTCCGGGCCATCAGAGTAGCCCAGTATTGGTCTGTAATTTTCTTTTAGAGTTCTTGCCTGGCTTTGGGATCACAGTGATACTAGCATTATAAAATAAGTTTGGTTATATTTTTGTTCTTCATTTTTTTGGGAAGATTTTTTAGAAGAATTCTTGTTAAATTTTCATTAAATGTTTCATAGAATTTGCCAATGATTCATTCTATCCAGGCCTTGGCTAGTCTCTGTAGGACTTTTTTGATTATTGATTAAATTCTTCATTTGCCATTAGTTCAGATTTTCTGTTTATTCATGATTCAGACTTGAAAGGTTGTATATTCCTAGATATTTAGTGATCTAAGTTATCAAATTTATTAGAAAATAAATGTTCATAGGTGTTTTATGATCATTTAAGCTTCATCAGTTGCTGTATCTCTTTTTTAATCTAATTATATTATTTTTGTCATAGGTACTTTATCTTTCCAAATCATTAATCATTCTTATATTTTTCAATTTCTATTTTATTTATATTAGTCTAACATTTACTTTTCTTTCTTTCTACTAATTTATGGGCTTATTTTTCCTTCTTCAATTTCCTTAAAGTGTAAAATTAGATAGTTTATTAAAGATTTTTCTTTTTCTAACTGAAGACATTTATCTCTATGCATTTCCTTCTTGGAATTGTTTTAGTTATATTCTATAAGGTATGCATGCCATGTTTCCATTTTAACTTATCATTTTAAAAATGTCCTTTTTGATTTCCTCTTGCTAGTTCAGGAGTTTGTAGTTTTTAAATTCCATGTGTTGGTAAATTTTTCTTTTGTTAGTGATTTCTAGTTTTATAACCGTACCTAGAAATAATATGATACATGTTTCCAATCTTTTTATATATTTTAAAGATTTATTTTTAATTTAACGATAATTGTTTTACAGTACTGCATTGGTTTCTGTCAAAAATCAACATGAAACAGCTATAGATTTATCAATGTCCCCTCCCACTTGAATATCCCTCCCACCTCCCTCCCCACCCCACCCATTCTAGGTTGTTCAGTTCAGTCAGTTCAGTTCAGTTGCTCAGTCGTGTCCAACTTTTTGTGACCCCATGAATTGCAGCACGCCAGGCCTCCCTGTCCATCAATATCTCCCGGAGTTACTCAAACTCACGTCCATCAAGTTGGTGATGCCATCCAGCCATCTCATCCTCTGTCGTCCCCTTCTCCTCCTGCCTCCAATCCCTCCCAGCATCAGAGTTTTTTCCAATGAGTCAACTCTTCACATGAGGTGGCCAAAGTACTGGAGTTTCAGCTTCAGCATCATTCCTTCCAAAGAACACCCAGGGCTGATCTCCTTTAGAATGGACTGGTTGGATCTCCTTGCAGTCCAAGGGACTCTCAAGAGTCTTCTCCAACAACACAGTTCAAAAGCACCAATTCTTTGGCGCATAGCTTTCTTCACAGTCCAACTCTCACATCCATATATGACTGTTGGAAAAACCATAGCCTTGACTAGACGGACCTTTGTTGGCAAACTAATGTCTCTGCTTTTCATTAGGCTGTCTAGGTTGGTCATAACTTTTCTTCCAAGGAGTAAGCGTCTTTTAATTTCATGGCTGCAGTCACCATCCTCAGTGATTTTGGAGCCCCCCAAAATAAAGTGTGACACTGTTTCCACTGTTTCCCCATCTATTTCCCATGAAGTGATGGGACCAGATGCCGTGATCTTCATTTTCTGAATGTTGAGCTTTAAGCCAACTTTTTCACTGTCCTCTTTCACTTTCATCAAGAGGCTTTTTAGTTCCTCTTCACTTTCTGCCATACGGGTGGTGTCATCTGCATATCTGAGGTTATTGATATTTCTCCCAGCAGTCTTGATTCCAGCTTGTGCTTCTTCCAGCCCACCATTTCTCATGATTTACTCTGCATAGAAGTTAAATAAACAAGGTGACAATATACAGCCTTGACGTACTCCTTTCCCTATTTGAAACCAGTCTGTTGTTCCATGTCCAGTTCTAATTGTTGCTTCCTGACCTGCATATAGGTTTCTCAAGAGGCAGGTCAGGTGTTCTGGTATTCCCATCTCTTTCAGAATTTTCCACAGTTTATTGTGATCCACACAGTCAAAGGCTTTGGCATAGTCAATAAAGCAGAAATAGATGTTTTTCTGGAATTCTCTTGCTTTTTCGATGATCCAGCAGATGTTGGCAGTTTGATCTCTGATTCCTCTGCCTTTTCTAAAACCAGCTTGAACATCTGGAAGTTCATGGTTCATGTATTGCTGAAGCCTGGCTTGGAGAATTTTGAGCATTACTTTACTAGGGTGTGAGATGAATGCAATTGTGCGGTAGTTTGAGCATTCTTTGGCATTGCCTTTCTTTGGGATTGGAATGAAAAATGACCTTTTCCAGTCCTATGGCCACTACTGAGTTTTCCATATTTGCTGGCATATTGAATGCAGCACTTTCACAGCATCATCTTTCAGGATCTGAAAGAGCTCAACTGGAATTCCATCACCTCCACTACCTTTGTTCATAGTGATGCTTTGTAAGGCCCAATTGACTTCACATTCCAGGATGTCTGGCTCTAGGTCAATGATCACACCATCGTGATTATCTGGGTCATGAAGATCTTTTTTGTACAGCTCTTCTGTTTATTCTTGCCACCTCTTCTTAATATCTTCTACTTCTGTTAGGTCCATACCATCTCTGTCCTTTATCGAGCCCATCTTTGCATGAAATGTTCCCTTGGTAGATCTGATTTTCTTGAAGAGATCTCTAGTCTTCCCCATTCTGTTGTTTTCCTCTCTTTCTTTGCATTGATCACTGAGGAAGGCTTTCTTATCTCTTCTTGCTATTCTTTGGAACTCTGCATTCAGATGCTTAAATCTTTCCTTTCTTCCTTTGCTTTTCACTTCTCTTCTTTTCACAGCTATTTGTAAGGCCTCCCCAGACAGCCATTTGCTTTTTTGCATTTCTTTTCTGTGGGGATGGTCTTGATCCCTGTCTCCTGTACAATGTCACAAACCTCTGTCCATAGTTCTTCAGGCACTCTATCTATTAGATCTAATCCCTTGAATCTATTTCTCACTTCCACTGTATAATCATAAGGGATTTGATTTAGGTCATACCTGAATAGTCTAGGGGTTTTCCCCACTTTCTTCAGTTTCAGTCTGAATTTGGCAATAAGGAGTTCATGATCTGAGCCACAGTCAGGTCCTGGTC
This sequence comes from Bos indicus x Bos taurus, assembly GCF_003369695.1. Taxonomy (NCBI): domain Eukaryota; kingdom Metazoa; phylum Chordata; class Mammalia; order Artiodactyla; family Bovidae; genus Bos; species Bos indicus x Bos taurus. The sequence goes on from NC_040082.1 coordinate 68,778,017, forward strand.
TTGTTTTTGCTGACTGTATAGAGCTTCTCCATCTTTGGCTGCAAAGAATATAATCAATCTGATTTCAGTGTTGACCATCTGGTGATGTCCATGTATAGAGTCTTCTCTTGTGTTGTTGGAAGAGGGTGTTTGCTATGACCAGTGCATTGTCTTGGCAAAACTCTATCAGTGTTTGCCCTGCTTCATTCCATATTCCAAGGCCAAATTTGCCTGTTACTCCAGGTGTTTCTTGACTTTCTACTTTTGCATTCCAGTCTCCTATAATGAAAGGGACATCTTTTGGGGTGTTAGGTCTAAAAGGCCTTGTAGGTCTTCATAGAAGCGTTCAACTACATTTACATAATTTCCCACTCAGAGTATATCCAAAGGAAATAGAATCTATCATCTTGAAGAGTCTATCTTATGCCAATGTTTTGAAGCTTTATTCACAGTCACCAAAATATGGAAACAGTTTAAATTCCCTTCCAGAAACAAATGGAAAGAAAAATATGTACCTATATATTTGAAAGCATTCAGTCATTAAAATATATCCTGAAATTTACAATAATATGGCAGCTGAATGGCATTACCCTATGTGACATAAGCCAGACAAAGAAAGAGAAACACCATATATCATATCACTTATATGTGAAATCTAGTTAAAAAGCAAATTTCACAGAAACAAAGAACAGAAGGGTTGTTGTCAGGGCTGAGTGGGGGAGGAGGAACTGTATCAGAGTTCAGTTCAGTTCATTTCAGTCGCTCAGTCATGTCCGACTCTTCGCAACCCCATAATCGAAGCACGCCAGGCCTCCCTGTCCATCATAAACTCCCGGAGTTCACTCAGACTCACGTCCATCAATTCAGTGATGCCATCCAGCCATCTCATCCTCTGTCGTCCCCTTCTCCTCCTGCCCCCAATCCCTCCCAGCATCAGAGTCTTTTCCAATGAGTCAACTCTTCGCATGAGGTGGCCAAAGTACTGGAGTTTCAGCTTCAGCATCATTCCCTCCAAAGAAATCCCAGGGCTGATCTCCTTCAGAATGGACTGGTTGGATCTCCTTGCAGTCCAAGGGACTCTCAAGAGTCTTCTCCAACACCACAGTTCAAAAGCATCAATTATTCAGCACTCAGCCTTCTTTACAGTCCAACTCTCACATCCATACATGACCACAGGAAAAACCATAGCCTTGACTAGCCGGACCTTTGTTGGCAAAGTGATGTCTCTGCTTTTCATTAGGCTATCTAGGTTGGTCATAACTTTTCTTCCAAGGAGTAAGCGTCTTTTAATTTCATGGCTGCAGTCACCATCTGCAGTGATTTTAGAGCCCCAAAAATAAAGTCTGATATCAGAGTCCAAACCTTTAATTATAAGAAGAATAAATTCTAAATATCTAGTATACAATATAGTGACTATAGTTAATGTTATTGTATACCTGAGAGTTGCTGAGAGTTGTCATAGAAAAGAAGTTAATGTGAGGTGATGGATGTATTAATTATCTTGGTTTTGGTAATCAATCTATAATGAATATGTATATCATATATAGTTGGACATAGATATAGTCCAACTTATATATTTATTATGTCTTTACCTTCATATTTATTTCTCTGTAGGCTCCTCTAGAACTTCTGTATATATGGTTCTGAAAATTTTCCAGGTATATGTATGTAAAATTTTGAGACTAAGAATTTTAATTCAGTAGTAACAGCATAAACAACAACAAAAAATGTCAGCTGTGGTTTATTTTTTGTTTTACATGAGTCCATCACATTTCTTGCTATAACAATTGTGACATTAGAAACTATAGCAACTACTATAAAACGTTTGGTAAGAATTTTCAGTGCCTACTCCTATTCTTTTAATGGGACAGCATATTATTTTAATTAAATTATTATTAACAACTTTCATAGAATACAATAAGCTAGACCATTGCATTGATACTCTAGCCACACTGTCAATTTTGAACCCATGTCCATTTCTAAAACAAAAGTAAAATCACAAAATGGAACAAAAATCTCATGCAAACCAGACTGACCAGGAAGTAAGGAAGTTAGCAAGACATTATCAACAATAGTAATAACAATGTACTTACTCTTGAGTACTGTATGTCCCTAATTTTGAAGGAACAAATATTTTTCTTGTTAATTTTGTCAATTCAATGTCTTTAAGATAGTTTAACCAAATTTACTTAGAAGCTTTGAGAATATCTTCATATGAAAAAAGTATCCCATATTTAGGTTGTTGAAATAAGCCAGTCATGTCCTACTTTGTCTAAAAATGTGGACATATATATAACATCACCTTCAATGCCTCTGGGAAAACAGTCTTTGTTATTGAGTTTTGGTCAGTTGTCTAAGGGTAATTTCAAGCAGATAACAATCTCTAGAGCACAGGTGAGTGAGACTCAATTAAAATGAGATCCAATTAAAGAATGAAGATAAAAGCTGATGAGCTAGGAAGAGTATCACCAATAAGTATGTATACATAATTAATAAGTTAATAAAATAAAATAGAAAAAATTCATGCATCTTTATGTGTGTGTTAATCACTCAGTCATGTCTGATTGTTTGCAAACTCCATGGATTGTAACCCACCAGGTTTCTCTGTCTGTGGAATTCTCCAGGAGAGAATCCTGAAGTGGGTAGCTATTCGCTTTTCCAGGGGATCTTTACCACGCATCTTTACCATAAATTTTCACTGGGTACATCTCTGTGATCTCAGATATTATCATGTATTTTAAGGACCCCATATAAATTTCATCTGCCCTGGTCGAGGCAAATGATATGACTTCAATTACTGGCTTTGTAAAATCTAGGTATTTATATCTGTCATGTTCACCTGAAATTGAGATGAATGTGTCAAAATTTCCATTGAGATAGAGAGAAAGCTGAGGTGCCAGATGTTGAGTTGCAACAAGTCAGAAATGAAAGTACAGGTAAGTCTTTTGTTACTTACTGTGATGGTACAAGTAAGAGATGAACTGGTGAAAGCACTGACTGTTCTATTTTCATGAGTACTGGTCAAGGGTCAGAAGAATCAGCACAGATGTGGAGGTCATATCACTTATCAGGGAACCTAAAGAAAAGGTTCTTGTAATTCTGTAGCCTTGGGGAAGAAACAGAAGGGAGGAGTATGATTAGAACGTTTGGAATATTTAAAGTCTTGAAGATGTCTCCTTTTCCCCCTTGGCAGAAGTCCCTGAGGAACTACATACCTGAAGACTCAAGTTACAGAGCTCTAAAAATGAGTGCATTTGGACAAAAATTTAAATATGTATAATAGCAAGGAAAACTGGACTCCATCTGAGCTATTTACAATAAGCTTTCTTCAGATGCTGCAATGATGGTGTATCAGGTGTGGTGTGTGGGTGAATCTATTTTCTGTGAGGGAGGTCTCTTAATTAAAGTAGTGAAATGGTCAATGGCCAGCTTGAAAGACCACATTTGACCAAAAGCCAGACTCTTCAAAATTGCTGGCAGTCATCCATTTGAAAACTATACATATACACACACACACACACACACACACACATATATATATACATATATACATACTATATATATATATGTTCATAAGGAATGTGAGGATGAAACGCTCATGGTTTACTAAAGGCCGGTATAAAAAAGATAAATGATAAACGGTAAAACTTCTTGGGGCCGTTTTGCCAGAGTTTAATTCCCAGATCTGCCACTTAATGGATGAATGCACTGAAGCAAGTTTTTGTTTGTTTTGCTGTTGTTCCTTTTTAAACAAAGCCTTTACTTTTTGATAACTAATTTGGTTACTATTAAGAAGTATACGAAAAAAAAAAGAAATAAATTAGTTAAAGTAATATCTATGTATTAATACCTATAACATTTCAAAATGTTGATTTTTTTTTCAAAATGTTGATATTATTGTTTCTGCTTTTTGTGAGACTTAAGAACCAAAGATCAGCGATCTCACAAAAGGCCTAATATAACACTTACTATACTACAACATATTACTGTTTACCTCCTCCTTTTAAATAAATATTTATAGGATCTATACACTTGTAGCTAAACTAAAACTGTCAGAATTGGAAAGAGAATTGGATAGACTATTGATATTAATTTGATTTTTTTCATATAGTGCTCTATAAATCCATTAGATCAAGAAAGTCAGAATAAGCCAATTATATATAAGATCATGGCAATAATTATTAGTAATTTTGCTTAATATGTATATATATGTATACATATATATACATAGAGAGAGAAGGAGAGCTATTGAGAGAAAATTTGGCACTCAACAACATAAAATATACAATATCTTTTAAGAACATAATTCAGAAAAAGACCTTGTATATGTTACACATCCATACAGACACACATATATATATATATTCCCACAGATATATATTCCTCATTGTATATGAAATTGCCTATTTTCTCTATATATAGATGTGTATATCCATATGTCTGTTATATTTACCTATCCTTCTATCTATATCTATCTACCATCTATTATCTATCATCTATTCTCCATCAAATGTGATAACAATTATTTGAAGATTTTGATGTTTTTGCTTACTCTTATCTAATTAATGCATCAGACTCTTACTCTTTAGGAAATAAAATATTGTTTTATTTATTTCTGAAGTTCTCAGTTTCACATTAGTTGTCCCTGAGGAAAAAGGACAATTTATGTATTGAAGGTAAATAGATTTATTCTCTATATTCTGTAATAACCTAAATGTTAAAAGAATAGATAAATGTTATTTTTAGAACTGAATAACTTTTCTGTACACCTGAAACTAATACAACATTTTTTTTCTTTTTTTGTTTTAATTTAATTTTATTTTTTAACTTTACAATATTGTATTGGTTTTGCCATATATCAAAATGAATCCGCCACAGGTATACATGTGTTCCCCATCCTGAACCCTCCTCCCTCCTCCCTCCCTATACCCTCCCTCTGGGTTGTCCCAGTGCACCAGCCCCAAGCATCCAGTATCATGCATTGAACCTGGACTGGCGACTCATTTCATATATGATATTATACATGTTTCAATGCCATTCTCCCAAATCATCCCACCCTCTCCCTCTCCCACAGAGTCCAAAAGACTGTTCTAAAAATTAAAAAAAAAACTTATTTTCAATTGTGTACATGTCTGAAAAGTTGGTTTGACATGGTCTCATGAACCGTTGAGGAATTTTGCATTTACTATCAAAGGAATGTTGTTGCTGTTGTTGTTTAGTTGCTCAGTCATGTCTAACTCTTTCTCAACCCCATGGGCTGTAGCCCGCCAGGCTCCTCTGTCCAGGGGAGTTCCCAGGCTTGCCATTTCCTTCTCCTGAGGATCTTCCTAACCCAGGGATTGAACTCGCATCTCATGTATTGGCAGGTAGATTCTTTACTACTGAGCCATCAAGGAAACACAATATTGGCCTGTAACTTTCTTTTCTTTTAGAGTTCTTGCCTAGCTTTGGTATCACAGTGATATTGGCATCATAAAGTAAGTTTGGGTGTATTTTTGTTCTTCAATTTTGGGGGAAGATTTTCAGAAAGATTCATGTTAAATCTTCATTATATGCTTCATAGAATTTACCAGGGATTTATCCAGGCTTGGGCTTTTTTTCTGTATGAGTTTTTTTTGATGACTGATTTAATTCTTCAAGATTGCCAGGAGAAACATTAGCCATCTCAGATATGCAGATGATGCCACTCTAATGGCAGAAAGTCAAGAGGAACTAAAGAGCCTCTTGATAGGGGTGAAAAAGGGAAGTGAAAAAGCAGGCTTAAAATTTTAGTCTATTCTCTCCCTACCAGTAAGTTCTATAATGTCATGTTTTCATGCTGCTATTTAGTGAACTTTAATAACTGCCTCTAGCATTTCATGTTGGGCAGCTTTGTAGTGGTTTTGGATACTCTCAGTTTCTGTTTGGGAAGTTCTTTCTCCTTCATTTCTGAAATACATCTTCAGTTAGTATTCTTTGTCAGTAGGTACCATGTTGTGGTTGTTCTTTGAGTACTTTGAATATGTCATCCCATGTTGTCTTAGCCTGCAATGTTTTTCTAGACTGCCATTAATAGCCTTATGGTGGTACATGACAAGTTGCTTTTCTCTTACGATTTTCTTTTATTATTTATTTATTTTATTTGTGGCTATGCTGGGTCTTCACTGCTATGCAGGCTTTTATCTAGTTACAGTGAGATGGGGCTACTCTCTAGTTGCAGAGTGCAAGCTTCTCCTGGTGCTGGCTTCTCTTGTTGCTGAGCACAGGCTCTAGAGAATGTGGGCTTCAATAGCTGTGGTAACTGGACTCAGTAGTTTCAGGTCCTGGGCTCTAAAGCACAGGCTTAATAGTTGTGGGGCACAGGCTTAATTGCTCCATGGCATGTGGGGTTTTCCTGGATCAAGGATCGAACCCATGTCTCCTGCATTCACAGGTGTGTTTTTTACCATTGAGTCACCAGGGAAGCCTGGCAATTTTCAAAATAGTATCTTTGCCTTTAATTTTTGACGGTTTGACTCTAATGTGTCTTTGTGAACATCCCTTGATAATCGGCTTATTTGCAGTTCATTGGACTTCATGAATCTAGATGTTCATTTCCATTCTCAGAAATGTGAAATTTTCTAGTCCTACATCTTTTTTTTAATCTGTTTATTTTTTAATTGAAGGATAATCACTTTACAAAATTTTGTTGTTTTCTGTCAAAGCTCAACATGAATCAGCCATAGGTATACATATGTCCCCTCCCTCTTGAGTCTCCCTCCTATCTCCTTAATTATCCCACCCTTCTAGGTTGATAAAGAATCCCTGTTTGAGTTCCCCGAGACATACAGCATTATTTCTTTAAGTAAGCGTTGTGTTCTTTTCTCTTTCTTCACTCTTTCTGACATTTCCAAAATGCTTTATTCCAGTCAACAATGTCTTAAGTGAAACAGGGTTTTTCACTCTTTTTCGCTCTTGTTGTTGTTCCTATGACTGTATAATTTTAAAATGTCTGTCCTTGAGTTCACTGAGTCTTTTTCTGTTTTATTATATCTGCAATAGAAACACTCTATTAAGTTTTTAGTTCAGTTATTACCTTCTTTAGCTCCAGAGTTTCTATGTATTTTTTTCACTGTTGCTTTCTGTCTTTGTTGAACTTCTCATTTTTTTCATCCATTGTTTCTGATTTTGTTTTGTTGTCTATGTTCTCTTGCAGCACAGTGGTTTTCCTTAAAATGGTTATTATGAATTATTTATCAAGCTCAATACATGATAACTTTCCTACTCCTGGACATTTGCCCTTACCACATATCTATGAACTCAGAGACTTATAAAACAATTTTTAAAAGCTGCATTTCAGTTATATATTAGTACATTATAAATGTTTCTCATATCACTGTCAGAAAAAGTTATTAAAATATTTTTATATCTTTTAAAGAAAATAATCTGTAAGTTATCTCTGGGTATGTAGTAGGTAGACTTTCCCCATGATCTGTATCCCTTTAAGTTGCTTCTGTAATTAAGTTAACCTACAAGGTAAGAGTAAAGCAACTGTGCAGACATAATTAAAATCCAACATCAGTTAATTGTAAGTAATCTAAGGGAGATTATCCTGAGTTGGCTTTACTTAATCACTTGGTAGACCTTTAAAAGAAGACAGACTTTCACTGAGGTCAGAGAGACTCTTATGCTGGCCTTGAAGAAATAGGCTGACATGAAATAGCTATGTGCAAAGAAATGAATTATTTCAACAACTACATGAGTTTAGAAGATGATGCTGGGCTTCACATGAAACTGCAGCCCCAGCCAGAGTCTGGATTGCTCCCTTGTGATACCTGAAGTACGACACCTAGCTTAGCTATGCCAGAATCTCTACCCACACATCCTATGACATAATAAATAATTGAGCTCCCCTGATAGCTCAGTTGGTAAAGAATCCGCCTGCAATGCAGGAGACCCCGTTTCAATTCCTGGGTCAGGAAGATCCCTTGGAGAAGGGAAATGCTACCCACTCCAGTATTTTGGCCTTGAAAATTCCATGGACTGTATAGGCCATGGGATCACAAAGAGTTGGACACTACTGAGTGAATGGCACCCCACTCCAGTACTCTTGCCTGGAAAATCCCATGGATGGAGGAGCCTGGTAGGCTCCAGTCCATGGGGTCACTAAGAGTCAGACGCTACTGAACGACTTCACTTTCACTTTTCACTTTCACGCATTGGAGAAGGAAATGGCAACCCACTCCAGTATTCTTGCCTGGAGAATCCCAGGGATGGGGGAGCCTGGTGGGCTGCCGTCTATGGGGTCGCACAGAGTCGGACACGACTGAAGTGACTTAGCAGCAGCAGAGTGACTTTCACTTTCACTTTCACTAAATAATTATTATTTAGAAATCCTAAGTTGTGCAAATTTGTTATTTAACAAAGGAAACCTAATGCAAGGTGGATGTTAAAGCAAAGTTTTAAAAGAACAGTAAAAATTCATATTAAGACATATTGGTTGTTCCTCATAAACACACATGAATCTCCAGGTTTGAACTTTCATTTAAATATAGTTACAAGAATACCTACAGTGATGTCACACATGTGATTTATAGAAAAATATCAGAATTTGGACAACTTACAGTTTTCTATTTATAAAATTGAACATTTTTCATGAAATTACTGTGCCCAACACATATAAGGACTAAGATATCTAGGTGTAAAAAATCCAGGCATCAAGGATTCATATTCACATTTCAATTTCTCATATATTAGGCTAATGCCAGTAAAAAAAAGAAAATAAATGGAAGGTCCCCAATTCTCCAAAATCCTGAAGAGGGGAAGAGTCCATTATAAGATAGGTTTAAAAAACCTAATCATAAATCTATTCCTTTTTACCTCTTTCTCATTAAAGTGTGCTAATTTTATAATAATCTTATAAATACATATTTAAACTTGTATATACTAACTCAGTCATTCAACTTAACAAGTCACTTAATCCAAGGTACCAATTTGGATTCAGGAAAATTCTTTGGTTTGATAAAAACAAAGCTGTTATATGTTAAAAAAAAGAAAAAACAACACAAAACATTTATCAGTGTTCTATTTAATTATAGAATTGTGTGTTAATTTCATGTTGGGTAAATACCTCTAATTTCTTAAGTGGTATCTTATAAAATAAGTATATAGTTGTGCATATTAGTTTGCAGTACATATTTACTCATGGTCATACTTTGAATTTTCTATAATGAAAGAAATATAATATTGGAACAAACAAGCATGCAGTTTTTTTTTTTTTTAACTTTCTAAAACTTGTGTGCTTGTATATAATTTTTTTGGTAAAAAGATGGATAAATATTGAGTACTAAATTACACTGGTTAAATAAATAAATTTAAACATATAACAAAACTGCAAAAAAAGTTAATTAGGCTGTTTATTCTCCAGACTTGTCCTTCCCTAACACCTTCATGAATGCTCTGGCCACTTCCTTGTTTCGGAGGCTGTAGATGAGGGGATTCAGCATGGGAGTGAGGATGGTGTAGAAGGCTGATACCATCTTGTCCTGGGTAGGGGATCTGTCAGACACAGGCCGCATATATATGAACATGGCAGCTCCATAATACATTCCCACCACCATGAGGTGGGAAGAACAGGTAGCAAAAGCTTTTCGGCGACCCTCTCCAGATCCCATGCAAATGATAGCCATAATAACATGGACATAGGAAGCAATAATGACTGCTACGGGGAAAAGAAGCATAATTACACAGCAAATAAACATTAACCTTTCAAACAACAATGTCTTAGTGCATGAGAGAGTGAGAAGGGCAGGGACATCACAGAAAAAGTGGGGTATTTCCCGGGAACCACAATATGGGAAGGACAATGCAACTGCAATAACAATTATGCCATCAAAAGAACCAACAACCCAAGAAGAAACAGCCATGAGACAACAGATTTTCTGGCTCATGAGAATTGAGTATCGTAATGGGTGGCAAATGGCAACATACCGATCATAGGCCATTGCAGCCAACAGGAAGCATTCAGCTCCAAGCAGGGACACATATAAGAATATCTGGGTTCCACACCCAGCCAGAGAGATGGACTTCTTTCCAGACAAGTAGTTGAAAGTCATCTTGGGTACAGTGGTACAAATAAGCATGAGGTCCATGAGGGATAGTTGGCTGAGGAGCAAGTACATGGGAGTGTGGAGCTGAGTATCCAGGTAGATGAGGAGAACCATGATAGTGTTTCCCATGAAGGCCACTGTGAAGATGCCCAAGACCAGAGAGAAGAGGAAGATGTGGGTGGGACTGTGATCAAAGATTCCCAGCAAGATGAAGTTAGAGTTTAAAGTATGATTCTCCCATGCCATGATGAATATATTCACTGTGGAGAATACAACATGTGAGAAATCTCCAATATTTTGTTATGGAAATATCAAGGATTTTTAGCCTAGATCACCATTACTATAATGTCTATATATATAGCAAATTTTATTTCTCTGAGTATCATTTTTAAAAAATGTGTAGACAAGGGAATCCCATGTATAGAGGAGCTTGGCAGGCTACATTCCATGAAGTCACAAAGAGTTGGACATGACTGAAGCGACTTAGCACAGCACATATAGGAAAATTTATTTCTCAGAGAATCATTTTTTAAAAATTTTAGATAAGAAATATTAGACTTATTTTTAGCTTGAGTGATTTGGATAAAGAAACCACATAGTTAACAGGCATATTTGTTCCATAATTAAAATACAAGTGATTTCTCAAAAAGCATATAATCTAATTTCAGCAACCAGCCAACTCAGATATGTAGTGTGGATTATCCCTTCAGAAGTCAAGAGTCATTATGAGCCATCTGAAGACTCATGAATTTCTGGGAAGTCAATGAGATTTTCTGTTATGTTTTTCTATGGAATTTAGCATACCACTCTAGGATATTAATAAAAATTATTTCTACCAAAGTGTGGAAGAAAGCATGTATGTTTAGAAATGAGACAGGATTAATCAAATACCAGGTGAAGAGAAGGGATTGAGAAACTGTTAATCAGAAGTATATCTAATAGTACATGTTGCTTATAATAGTCAATTGTAGTAGACAAAATTTCTCACCAATATGACCATTACTAACTCTATCCATTAAGATAAGGTGTATCCATGAAATATCCTGGTACAGGTCATTTTTCTGGAGAAGCAGACTAGAGTGCAATAGCACAGTTCAAACACCTGGAACAAATCATTTTATCTGTGTGATCTTAGTTAACTTCTCTAAGCTTTATTTTCTAGTCTGTAAAATTTGACATTTTTAAAATCTATATTGTAGGGTGTTATTAAGACTAAATGAAATCATGTTTGCAAAGTATGGATATTACCTGGGATATAGTTTAAAATATATATATATTTAATACTCATAACTATATAAGTATTTTTAAACAAATAAATACTATAGGAGGGAAGAGAGCTTACCCATACTTTAGACTATTCTATCTTTTCAATTTCCTTAGCCAGATTCATTCAGGGGATTCTTTGGCTTCACAGCAGCGTATTTTTTAATGTCTGTTTATATATCTTTTTTTTTTTTTTTCTCTTTTCTTACCTCTTACTTCATTATTGAAGGCATTGGCTTCCTTTCTATGTCTTTGCATGTGTTTTCTCTCCTCTGGGTGTAATGCAGAGCAGTAACTGGTATTTTGGTTTTTGGCTTTGGGGAAAAAAAAATTTTGTATGGTTCTGCCAAATTAACTAAAATTGTGCATTTTATTTGACAGAAAATCTGATTTAAAGCACAGCATAATTATCCATTATTTTATGACCTTTGTACTAATGTTAGGGGAAGCACATTGACTGAAACTACCCACCCTGGCCAGGCACCATAGAAACCATCTATATGAGTTGTTTTATGACAGGAGGTCCTGGTAAGGAACATGGAATTACCTCCTCCAATGCATGAAAGTGAAAAGTGAAAGTGAAAGTGAAGTCGCTCAGTGGTGTTCGACTCTTAGCGACCCCATGGACTGCAGCCTACCAGGCTCCTCCATCCATGGGATTTTCCAGGCAAGAGTACTGGAGTGGGGTGCCATTGCCTTCTCTGAACTAATAAGCCACTACCAACCAAAAGAGCCAAAAGGAGACACCACATGTCAGACCACCTCCCAGAATCCTTCTCACTGGCATTCAACTTGGCTGAACAAGGTGTGTACCACCAGGAAGGACTCTGAGTCAGAATGATTGGCTAAAGACAACCTGGAAAATAATCCCATCACCATAAAACCTGAGACTGTGAGCCATGTGGCAGAGTAGTTTGCCTTGGGTTCCCTTACCCTACTGCTCTCTGCTAGGGCACTCTTTCCCAATAAAATCTCTTGCTTTGATAGCTCATGTGTCTCCTCGGACAATTCGTTTCTGAGTGTTAGACAAGAGCCCAGTTTCGGGCCCTGAAAGGGGTCCCCCTTCCTGCAACGCTAATCTCTATCAAAAGTAATCATCTTAGCTTATTTTAATATACAGCTTTTGAATAAAATATAGCTCCATCCTGCTGTACTCCAGAAATACTGAGATATTTTGGAAATAATTATCATCTCCCTCAGACTTACCTTCTGAGAGGTAACAGGCAGGAAGGCCAGGGGTCTCCAAACTGAGGAAATAGGCTGCAAGAATCAGACAATTTTTATCTCTCCCTTAAGTAGCAGGAGGAAACAAATTACTAGTCCCAGATTTTTTTCCTTCTCCATACAAAATTAAAAGGAGGTTTTTCTGTGGAAATGTTTTTCTTAAGATATGTTAATGAAACTATGTATTTGCTTTGGAATTTGCCTTTCTCTGGTTCCACCTAAGACTAACTTTTTCTTTTCTCAAACCTTGGGCTGATAATAGCTCAACAAACCAGTATTCATATCAATTGTTTTATGGCTGGGGGATGACACACCTCATGCCATCCTCTCTCAAAAATGCATATTGTGGGAGAGGGGCCTGGTGAAACGCTGTCAGCCTTGAGGTGTCTCTCTTATCTGATTAATAGCTTTCTAACAGACATAAAACAGCTTGCTAAAGACTGGCAGGGGGCACTCTTCATCCCCCTTCTAATGTCTATATCAGAAGCTTTCTCTGTCCCCTTTTTATACCTTAATAAAACCCTGCTATACAAAAGCTCTTGAGTGATCAAGCCTGGTCCTTGGTCTTGAAGTTAAATCTTCTCCTTTGGGGATCACAAATCCAATACCATTCATCATAAGCTGTCACTTCCAAATGTTCCTAAGAAGACATGATAGTACTTGCTAGATAAAAATGCTTAAATTTCTAGAGAAAACCTATTTAATAAAATTTTGCTAAGTCATCTGAGATTTCTATTTGAAATCCCTCCAGGTTATCCAGTCCCTCGTCTTTAATTACAGTTATATATGTGATCACTCATTTTTTCTCCTAAGCCCTCATATAAAAATAGTTTTCTGTCTTTAAAGTGTGAATCTTATTAATATTTAATATCAGTATAGAAGTTTGTCACTTTCTAGATTAGTAATATAAATTCCTTAATTCTTGTCACCTGTTTTTTCTGACTGATTCATATATTAATCACTCTATATTCACACTCCTTTTAAAAAATCTTTCATAATTTCTAATTATTTCATTATTAACTATATAAGTTCCAAAAGAACATTTGGGTTCCTCATTTTAAAATGAGTAAATACTCATTGAGCTGTAAGCTTTATTATCTCTAAATAAAACTATTAAATTCACTATTTATTTTTAAATTGATTCACAAGTAGAGTGAATTGACTTGAGATTTGGAGTCATTTGACTTGAGATTCCTATACTAGAGATGTCAATATTGTTTTAATTTATTCCTTTTTTGAAAACTTGACATTTGTGGTCAGATTCTCTTGATTCTAGTACTGGTTGTCTTGTTACTGTCTCTAGATACTATATGATTAGTTAATTTTTCTTCCATGAAATAATTTGACTCCCTAAGATTTTTATTTGCTCTCTTACTCTTTCATTAATATTATGATTACTGCATCTATATATCTTCACTCAATATTTTTTCTGAATACCAGATCCTAACAAATGCTTGTTAATTATAAATTTTATGATATTCTTCTTTCATCTTATTTTCATGTCCAATTCTGAACTATTATCTTTCCATGAATCTATCACTCTTTTAATATTAACTTCAATTTTTAAGTCATTCTCCATCTTGTTAATGATGTTTCTGCTCAGGAGTAATGTAGGATAGGAATAAGGTCCTTAGAAGGGAAATATATGAATTTTCAAAAATACTGCCCATTCACATGCAAGAATACTTGAGTTATATTACATTCTCATTAGCTACATAAACAGAAATAGCATTTTCTTTCATCACAACCTCAAAAATAATTTTCTACCAATACAATATTGTAAAGTAAAAAAAAAAAAAATTGAACACACACACACACAAAATCATTTTCTATTGCTTAATGAAAAAAAAAAAAACACTTTGTAAACCTATTTGTAAGAAATGGTTTCTCATAATTATATGAATTTTCATTACTGATTTGAGTAGCTGTTTTATATGTTTATTAGTGATTCAGATTTCTTCTTCAGTAAGTTGTTTTAAAATCAGTACTTTATCCCTTTTGAAAGCAAAACGATAGAAACATAATTTCGTATTTTTCATATATATTTCCAATTCTCATGTAGTCATGGCAAGCTACAGTCCATAGGGTCGCAAAGAGTTGGACATGACACAGCACAACACAAAGCACAGCTTACGTAGTATATAGGTGAATATCTGTTTGTGTGTATGAATGTACACACTTAAAAATCATAAACATCAGTACATTTTAGGCCTCATAATGATTTTAAAACTCTGATTCTTGCAAAGTACTAATGTGCATGGGACTGTTCTGAGTGTCTCAAAAATATACACTCATATAATCCACGCCATTTTCCCATTATTACAATTTTCACCCCATTTGACAGACATAAAAACTGAAGCACAGAGAATATGCTAATTTGCCCATGGTTACATATCTAGTGAGAAGGCTGAGTTGTGAAGACAAGTCTCTGACTGCAGAGTTTTTGCCTGACTATATAATATCCAGGGAGAGAAAGAAATACCCAAGTCTAATATTTGTTTTCATGTGTGTATCCTAAGTCACTTCAGTCAGCATTGGTAAGCAGGTTCCCTATCACTAGCACCATCTGGGAAGCCATAGGCAGTGCAATTAAATTAGGCAAAGTTTGAGACAGGAATGAATTAATAGAACTGGATTTCTTGGAGGATTATGCTTCAAAGTATATCTTTCAGAAGAACCATAAATATGTCTGCAAAAAAAGAGCATGATAATTCAGGCTATCCCAAGTACAGAGTCCCTAGAAGAGCTTGTCTGGTGATTCCATAGACACAAACAGTAAAAACATACGTCTGGAAGTAAATAATGAAAAGTCAACATCAAGTTGTATAAACAAAATGAGATCATCTCTGTAAAGATGAACACTAAAATATAGAAAGGCCATTAAAAGAAAATAAGCAATAATCACATAGAGGAAAAATATTTTAAAAGATGCACAGTTGCCTCAATGTCAAAAAAGTAATAGAGTGACACTAGCAATGAACAATAAGAAAATAAAATTAAGTAAACAGTTCATATGTCATACCATCAAAAGAATAATATATTTACTAATAAATTAAACAAAATAACAGATTTTTATGCTTGCAAAATTTTGAGAAAAAGAAACACTAAGAGAAAGAAATTCAAAGATATTCTGTGTCAATCAATTAGAGGAATATTATTGTTAAGTTGGAAACATCCCCCAAATTGATTTATAGATACAATACCATCTCTATAAAAAAGTTCCAGCTGCTGTATTTCAGAATTGTCAAGCTAATCCTAAATTTTATGGTATTTCAAGATACCTAGAATATCTTAAGCAAGTGTTACCAAGAACAAAGAAAATTCACACTATCAGGGGAATATGTAATTTCCTCGGTTTTGTCTTGTCACAACAAAAAATTGAAATAATGGACGTTAAAGCCTTTGGCGTGTCACAGCTCTCGGACAGTATTACAGCTCTGTGTTACAGTTCAGTTTTATTTAGAAAATAAAGGAAAATATATCCTCAAGGCATGAGGGCATGCCAACCCAAAAGTCACGAAGAATAGAGAGAAAGAGACCCTGGCCCCTTGGCTCCTCTTTTTATATGTTTTTCCTCCCTCTGGGCCTGGCACATGTAAATTGGACTGGCCAGGAGTGCTGTTTGTTCTACCCGAGGTCCTTATTCTGGTCCTCGGACCTTCCTTTTTTCTATTTTCATGGGCTTTTCCCTTCCTTGTGAAAAGAAGGAAGGGAATGCCACCATCATTCTGGACTCCTTTTTCCTATTCTAACTACCTAACAACAGTTTCTGAGTTTTCATTTACATTGAAACTACAGTAATCAAGGCAGTACAGCAATAATGAAAAAATAAATATGTAGATGCGTGAAATAGAATTAACAGTTCAAGAGTAATTATATCTATCTATGGTCAACTGATTTTCTACAGACATACCAAAAATAAAAATAATGGAGAAAGCAGTGTCTCTTCAATAAATGGTGCTGTGACAACTGGATATAGCAAAGCAAAATAATAAAGTTGACTCGGTCTCACACCATACACAAAAAATTCCTTCAAAGGTACCAATGACATAGATACAAGAACTAAAACTATAAAACTCAAGAGGGAAACGTTGATCTTTTGACTTTGTATTAAATGATGATTTTCCAGAAATTATGCAAAAATCTTAAGCATTAAAATGTTGAATAATTTGGACTATATCAAAATAAAACAAATTTGTAAATTCTAATTCTAAGGATGCTATTAACACAGTGAAAACACAACACACTGAAAGGGAAAATATTTGCAAAATATATCTGATAAGAGTCTATTATCCAGAATATAAAAGAAGCCTAAAAACTCAACAACAAAAATACATTTATAATCAGTTTTGTAAGGAATGGTTTGAGATGAGGCAAAGAGGAAAGGAAGATGACCTCAAGGGAGATAGGTAACCTTTTATTCAGGCAAAGAGGGGTGACAGTTGGCCTAATGATCAGGCTGAGCATGCGAGGGATCAGGGAGGCTTCATATTTAAGGGAAGGTTTGCAGAAGTGATAACGGAGGTTTTTAGCCAGGCAGGCATTTTGGGTATTCTTTAGCTGAGATGACAATTGCAGGCAGTGGAAAAGTCCAGGTAGGGGATGGAAAGTGATGCAATCTGTCCGGAGTATTGGGGTGAGGCTTAAACTTCACGATTGTTATCCCTGAAGTCAAGTGGTTCAGCAAGGGCCCTTGAGTTCATTATCTTCTTTTTCCAGGCCTGAGGGCGAGGTCTTTATCTTCTTTTCTAAGCCTTAAGTGAAATCGCTCAGTCGTGTCCAACTCTTTGTGACCCCATGAATCGCAGCATGCCAGGCCTCCCTGTCCATCACCAACTCCTGGAGTTCACTCAAACTCATGTCCATTGATTCGGTGATGCCATCCAGCCATCTCATTCTCTGTTGTCCCCTTCTCCTCCTGCCCCAATCCCTCCCAGCATCAGAGTCTTTTCCAATGAGTCAACTCTTCACATGAGGTGGCCAAAGTACTGGAGTTTCAGCTTTAGCATCATTCCTTCCAAAGAAATCCCAGGGATGATCTCCTTTAGAATGGACTGATTGGATCTCCTTGCAGTCCAAGGGACTCTCAAGAGTCTTCTCCAACACCACAGTTCAAAAGCATCAATTCTTCGGCGCTCAGCCTTCTTCACAGTCCAACTCTCACATCCATACATGACCACTGGAAAACCATAGCCTTGACTAGATGGAACTTTATTGGCAAAGTAATGTCTCTGCTTTTCAATATGCTATCTAGGCTGGTCATAACTTTTCTTCCAAGGAGTAAGCGTCTTTTAATTTCATCACTGCAGTCACCATCTGCAGTGATTTTGGAGCCCCCCAAAATAAAGTCTGACACTGTTTCCACTGTTTCACCATCTATTTCCCATGAAGTGATGGGACCAGATGTCATGATCTTCGTCTTCTGAATGCTAAGTTTAAGCCAACTTTTTCACTCTCCTCTTTCACTTTCATCAAGAGGCTTTTTAGTTCCTCTTCACTTTCTGCCATAAGGGTGGTGTCATCTGCATATCTGAGGTTATTGATATTTCTCCCAAATCTTGATTCCAGCCTTTGATTCTTCCAGCCCAGCGTTTCTCATGATGTACTCTGCATAGAAGTTAAATAAGCAGGGTCACAATATACAGCCTTGACGTACTCCTTCTCCTATTTGGAACCGGTCTGTTGTTCCATGTCCAGTTCTAACTGTTGCTTCCTGACCTGCATATAGGTTTCTCAAGAGGCAGGTAGGGGGTCTGATATTCCCGTCTCTTTCAGAATTTTCCACAATTTATTGTGATCTACACAGTCAAAGGCTTTGGCATAGTCAATAAAGCAGAAATAGATGTTTATCTGGAACTCTCTTGCTTTTTCCATGATCCAGCGGGTGTTGGCAATTCGATCTCTAGTTCCGCTGCCTTTTCTAAAACCAGCTTGAACATCTGGAAGTTCATGGTTCACGTACTGCTGAAGCCTGACTGGAAGAATTTTGAGCATTACTTTACTAGCATGTTAGATGAGTACAATTGTGTGGTAGTTTGAGCATTCTTTGGCATTGCCTTTCTTTGGGATTGGAATGAAAACTGATCTTTTAAAGTCCTGTGGCTATTGCTGAGTTTTCCAAATTTGCTGGCATATTGAGTGCAGCACTTTCACAGCATCATCTTCCAGGATTTAAAATAGCTCAACTGGAATTCCATCACCTCCACTAACTTTGTTCATAGTGATGCTTTCTAAGCCCCACTTGACTTCACATTCCCGCATGCCTGGCTCTAGGTGAGTGATCACACCATCGTGATTATCTTGGTTGTGAAGATCTTTTTTGTACAGTTCTTCTGTGTATTCTTGCCACCTCTTCTTAATATCTTCTGCTTCTGTTAGGTCCATACCGTTTCTGTGCTTTATCGAGCCCATATATGCATGAAATGTTCCCTTGGTATCTCTGATTTTCTTGAAGAGATCTCTAGTCTTCCCCATTCTGTTGTTTTCCTCTATTTCTTTGCATTGATTGCTGAGGAAGGTTTTCTTATCTCTCCTTGCTATTCTTTGCAACTCTGCATTCAGATGCTTGCTGCTGCTGCTGCTAAGTCGCTTCAGTCATGTCCGACTCTGTGAGACCCCATAGATGGCAGCCCACCAGTCTCCCCCGTCCCTGGGATTCTCCAGGCAAGAACACTAGAGTGGGGTGTCATTTCCGTCTCCAATGCAGGAAAGTGAAAAGTGAAACTGAAGTCGCTCAGTCGTGTCCAACTCTTCACGACCCCATGGACTGCAGCCTACCAGCCTCCTCTGTCCATGGGATTTTCCAGGCAAGAGTACTGGAGTGGGGTGCCATTGCCTTCTCCCATTCTGATGCTTATATCTTTCCTTTTCTCCTTTGCTTTTTGCTTCTCTTCTTTTCACAGCTATTTGTAAGGCCTCCCCAGATAGCCATTTTGCTTTTTTGCATTTCTTTTCCATGGGGGTGGTCTTGATCCCTGTCTCCTGTACAATGTCACGAACCTCAGTCATCAGGCATTCTATCTATCAGATCTAGGCCCTTAAATCTATTTCTCACTTCCACTGTATAATCATAAGGGATTTTATTTAGGTCATACCTAAATGGTCTCTTGGTTTTCCCTACTTTCTTCAATTTAAGTCTGAATTTGGCAATAAGGAGCTCATGATCTGAGCCACAGTCAGCTCCCGGTCTTGTTTTTATGACTATATAGAGCTTCTCCATCTTTGGCTGCATAGAATATAATCAATCTGATTTCAATGTTGACCATCTGGTGATATCCGTGTGTAGAGTCTTCTCTTGTGTTGTTGGAAGAGGGTGTTTGCTATGACCAATGCGTTCTCTTGGCAAAACTTTATTAGCCTTTGCCCTGCTTCATTCCGTATTCCAAGGCCAAATTTGCCTGTTACTCCAGGTGTTTCTTGACTTCTTACTTTTACATTCCAGTCTCCTTTAATGAAAAGGACACATTTTTTTTGGTGTTAATCCTAAAAGGTCTTGTAGTTCTTCATAGAAGCATTCAACTTCAGCTTCTTCAATGTTACTGGTTTGAACATATACTTGGATTACTGTGATATTGAATAGTTTGCCTTGGAAACGAACAGAGATCATTCTGTCATTTTTGAAATTGCATCCAAGTACTGAATTTCGGATCTTTTGTTGACCATGATGGCTACTCCACTTCTTCTAAGGAATTCCTGTCCGTAGTAGTAGATATAATGATCATCTGAGTTAAATTCACCCATTCCAGTCCATTTTAGTTCACTGATCCCTAGAATATCGATGTTCACTCTTGCCATCTCCTGTTTGACCACTTCCAATTTGCCTTGATTCATGGACCTAGCATTCCAGGTTCCTATGCAATATTGCTCTTTACAGCATCGGACCTTGCTTCTATCACCAGACACATCCACAACTGGGTATTGTTTTTGCTTTGGCTCCATCCCTTCATTCTTTCTGGAGTTATTTCTCCACTGATCTCCAGTAGCATATTGGGCACCTACTGACCTGGGGAGTTCCTCTTTCAGTATCCTATTATTTTGCCTTTTCATACTGTTCATGGGGTTCTCAAGGCAAGAATACTGAAGTGGTTTGCCATTCCCTTCTCCAGTGGACCACATATGCTACATCCTAAATAGGCAAAACCACATAGACAAAAAATAGTGCTTGCCTTCAGTTGTGGGAGAAGGGAATGATGAATGAATGCTAATGGGTATAATAAGTATGAGCATACTTTGGGGGGTTCTTTTGAAATTAGATAATGATAATGATTGCATTTATCTGTGAGTCTACTGAAAAATAACTGAACTCTGCACTTTAAAGTGTTGAGTTTCATTGTATGTGAATTTTATTTTAAAAAATCCTGAAAATATATATATATATTTAGAATATTCTGCATATCTCAAAAATTGTCATTTTTCTAAAAAGAGATACAACATATTACAACCCATGGACATCTCATTTAAGTATAAAGTCTAATAGTTTAAAAAAACATTTATAGAGCAATAACAAATTGCATAATAAAGATTGGATTACAGTTATATATACATAAATCAAGTTAATCTCATGAGCATATAAGGATTGTTTTTAAAGATGTAGATTATTTACCTTTGTAAATTGCAATAAATTAATGACTCTTTGGTTGCATCAATGTGTGGGTACTCAGCAGAACATTAGAACAGCTGTTATGGGCATTCAGAGACCATAAGTTTCCTCTAAGGAAAAAAAAATTCAGTTTTGTGGCATAATTTATAGGAAATATTTTTTTACAGCTGTGTACAAAATCATGATTAGCAATTCTAGAAACTGTTTGTTAGTTTTCTAGTACCTTCAAATAGATTTTAGTTATCAATATAAGGTTGAGTGACAAAGTCAATTACAATAAAGATGAAGGTTGTGCAGCTTAAACAAATAAATATTTTATGTGGACTCATTAAAATATTCACTTTCTTTTTAAAGGCAAAAAAAAAAAAATGTATAAGTCCCTGTTAGCTTATCTAGACATATGACTTATTTGACAGAATTGTCAATGTTAACTATCAATTTCTAAATTCTTTGGAATTAAGTAGGGAAGAGTTGGGAATAAAAGTCAAAACATTGGTTCAAATAGGGCTAAAATGAAGGCAAGTTCATTTAAGGTAAGTAATTATTAAATAGAGATTTAAGTGGTTCAACTCCAACCTTTTGTCTTGGATAAAGCAAAATCATCAGACTTATACCTGAGTTAAAAGACAGGCATCCTAAAATCAGGTACTTATGTCTAACAACTAGTGGTATAAAAGAAATTCACAGTGGTGAAGCTGCCTATGCTGTTATCTAAACTGTCTTCTTGACCTGTGATGTTTATATAAACTATAAATGAAGGTATTTTAAATTGGAAATAAAAGTGGGAGAATAATATACCAGGAAGAATAAGACGATGCAAGGGACTCAAGTTTCCGGGAAGGAGTACTGATCACAGTGGGCACTCAAAGATGCTGTATACAATTAATTTTCCTTTTTCTCAACAGTTTCTGAAATCCTTTAGATACCTCTTTGTTTCGAAGACTGTAGATGAGAGGGTTCAGCATCGGGGTGAGGATGGTATAAAAGGCTGATACCACCTTGTCCTGGTCCGGTGTGTGATTAGAAGCTGGTCTCATATACATAAACATGGCAGCTCCATAGTAGAGTCCAACCACAGACAGATGTGAGGAGCAGATGGTGAAGGCCTTGCGGCGACTTTCCTTGGAATCCATGCTGATGACAGCTTGAAGAACTCGTGAATAGGAACCAATAATCACAGAGACTGGAAAAACCAGCATCACCACACAACAGATAAAAAGCAAATTTTCAAATGCAGAGGTATCTGCACAAGATAGAGGTAAAAGGGCAGCAACATCACAGAAAAAGTGATGAATTTCCAGGGAGCTGCAATAAGGGAATGAGAAGGCTGCTACAAGCACAATGATCCCATCAAGAAACCCCAAGATCCAGGAAGCAACAGTCATGAAGACACAGCATTTCTGATTCATCAGGATGGTATATCGAAGAGGGTGGCATATAGCCACATAGCGATCATAGGCCATGACAGCCAACAGGAAGCATTCAGCTCCAAGTAGGGAAACATAGAAGAATATCTGGATGCCACAGCCTGCTAGAGAGATGGATTTCCTGCCAGACAAGTAGTTGAAGGCCATCTTGGGTACAGTAGTAGAGATGAGCATGAGGTCCATGAGGGACAATTGGCTAAGGAGCAAGTACATAGGGGTGTGGAGCTGGGTGTCCAGGTAGATAAGAAGAACCATGAGAGTGTTTCCCATGAAGGCCACTGTGAAGATGCCCAAGACCAGAGAGAAAAGGAAGATGTGTGTGGGTCTGTAATCAAAGATTCCTAACAGGATGAAGTCCAAGTTGAAGGTCTGGTTTCTCCAAACCATCCTGGAAAATTTGTGTTATCTGCAAGATCCAGAATGCGTAGAAACTTGTTTATTAGTTTTCAAATGCATACCAGGTCAGCGTATTCAAGTGCACACTGCATTGTATGCATGCATAAGAACTCACCAACCTTCAGTTACCTCCTCTTTGGTCACAATAAGTTATGTGATTTGGTCCATTGTTTTCTAGTCATTTTCCCATCCAGACTTCCCAAATAACAACTTCAATAACCATTTTCCTTATTTCCCAGAAAAGAAAAATGTATATTATTGACTAACTCAAAGGTACACAGTCAATACAGAATCTAGGAGAAAAATAATTACAAGTGTCTGTTGCTAAATTTTATGAAATATCCTTGATCACATAGTATTCTCTATTGACAGTTGTATTTGTCTTAACATGTCTCCACTGTGTTCTCACCTAACTACAGAATTCCTTTTCTCTTGATTCCTTCTACCATTTTACCTGCTTCTTGTGTGTGGTACCAGCCCAGTGAAACATTGCATTGGAACAATATTGTGGTCAGTTACTTAGTCCTGCCTGACTTTTTGCGACTTCATGAACTGTAGCCCACCAGGCTCCCCTGTCCATGGAATTTTCCAGACAAGAATACTGGAGTGGTTGCCATTTTCTGTTGTTGCCATTTCCTACTCTAGGGGAATCTTCCTGTTGCAGCGATTGAACCAGCATTTCTTATACCTCCTGCATTGGCAGGCAGATTCTTTATTACTGTGCCTTCTGGGAAGTCAAGGTCAATGTTATTATCCTCAAAGGAGAATCTATATAGCTAATTCAGAGAAGGGTTTAGTAATGTACATTTTAACTTTTCCATCTCAGACTAAGCCTCACAAACTTCTTAATTCATCAAAACTCCCATTATGCTTTTATTTCTCCTTGATATAAAGTAATCTATTTTTTCTTAATTTCTTATCATCTTATTTTTAATTCAGCTTTAAACAAAATCTAGGTTTTGTCTCACTCATATCATGCTTTTTGATATTGAATATCCACTGATCCACTGACCCTAGATTGTTTACCATGGTGAATGTTTATCTTTGTGTAAAGCATTTATCTTTCATTTCATTAAAACAATTCTAAATAAGCAGTGTTTTTTCAAATATGTTCTGTAGAATTTTATTAAATTGTAAAGAAACCCAATTATCTACTTTTTTTCTCTAACACTTTAATGAAAAATGGAGATACATCAAGCTTTTTTATGTAAAATCCACAGCCTAATTGTGACTATTGTACACAAGTGCTCAGTTTCTCATTTGTGTCTCTGACTCTTTGAGGCCCCATGGACTGTAGCCCTGTGTACATCAAACCAAATAACGTGTATTTCCAAGGATATAGCAGGTTCCTGAAAATTGTTGTATGATCTATTTTGTAATGATATAAGGCTTATGCCTCTACAACATTTTATGTAGGATGGGAACATTTCTTCAAAATATTTTTGCTGCAAAAATTTTCCCTAGCAAATATCCTGTTTATGTATTGATATTCAAAATTAATTTTCATTAATTATACTTAAGGGGCTTCCCTAGTGGCTCAGTTGGTAAAGAATCTGCCTGCAATGCAGCAGACTGGAATTTGATTCCTGGGTAGGGAAGATCCCCTGGAGAAGGAAATGGCAACCCACACCAGTATTCTTGCCTAGGAAATCCCATGGACAGAGGAGCTGGGCAGTAGAAATATCCTCAGAGATATTTTTGCTGTTAACAGCACACTAAAATGCCATGGCTTTATTTTAATGGAATTAAAATGTTATGTCAGTTTAAAAAAAAAAAATCATTCCCTGTTCTAACATTTGAGCATAGTAGAGAGCCTTACAGAATCAGATATACTGAATATTGCAATTGGGGAATAATTCCTTAGGTCAAAAATTCTTTTCTTTGTATAACAAGTGTGTGTTAGGTATTTTCACCTATTTAAATGACGACTATGTGTTGAGAGAATCCAAACTTTCTACAACAAAATATATATCAAAATTTTAATAACTCTATAAATAAATAAATATGGTCTTATTCCCAAGGTAGTCAACATAAAGAACTGCTAACTTCTTTCTTTATTCTCTTAATTTAAAATTTGGATTCAGTGTTACAATTAAATATGAAATTGGAAAATTCTGACATCCAAGATACTTCCCTACTTTTCATACTTCTATATTCTTTCATACTAATTATAATGGAAATTGAAGAATAAGACCCAGAGAGGTGAAACACACACACACACACACACACACTATAAAGAAAAAAAGTGACTTAATGATAGAAAAATTAAATGTATGGAAGACTTTTAGTGGCATATGAGGAAATGAGTGGTTAAAAAAAAAAGAGCTGATAACATAAAGGAAAAGAGAAAAACAAGACTGATGGCTCAAAGTCTTAGATGATTGGATACTCTGAAATATTAATGGATATGGAAGAAGAAAAGACAGCATAAATCATGGACCCTGATACTCATAGGGCTCTGGAAGAATGTACAACTACACTGGAGTCAAGCATTCTCTAGACTTTGTGATATTACCAAACTGAAGATTTCCATTTATGCACTTCAAAATATTCCGTATTCCCACATCTTACAAGTTTCAAGAAAAGTTCACAAGAAAAGTGAAAGTGAATATGCTCAGTCATGTCCGACCCTGGGACCCCATGGGCCGTAACCCACCAGGCTCTTCTGTCTATGGAAATCTCTAGGCAAGAATACTGGAGTGTGTAGCCATTCCTTTCCTTAGGGAATCTTTTTGACCCAGGGATAGAACCCAGGTCTCCCACATTGCAGGCAGATTCTTTACTATCTGAGACACCAAGAAAGCCTCACAGACTGTACAGTTTCACAACTCAAACTTCATCGAATTCTTCTTTTCTTTGCTTTGATGGCACCAATTCCAAGAATTTTACTAACTGGTATATTTTGTGAGATATTTGGAACATAAACAAAGAAATGGGGTTCTCTTCTGTTTCACATCACTTTCTCCAATAATTTGTAAACTGAAAAGTTGTACTATGTGGTGTCTAGGGAATTTTTCATAACTAAACATTCATGAGTCTCTTTCAAAGCAGTATATTGAAGTATCATGGTTTATGATTATTTCATGAAGCCTTTTGAGGTGGGTCTCTAACAATTGGAAGATATATATGTATATCATATTTATCCAATAAATATGTCTAATAAATGAAAGATAATTTACTAAGGAGAGCAATTCTCTGTTTTCTCTTCTCTTATTTTTAGTATGAATGAGAAAGAGAGACAGGATGTGAAAGGAAATGATAATACTTCCATGATATTGTGTAAAACTGTATACAGTATGCTAAACATAGAAATATACATCAAACTTTAATAATAAGGATGAGAAAAGTTTGTATTTGTATAATCTATTGAGTGTCAAGATTTTTTTCATACACATTTGCTACTTGATTTTTTCATGGAAAGCATTTAAGGTCAATAGGGAAGGTAACAGAGTCTCAGAAAAAAGATCATTTTATATTTATACTTACAGGTAGTGAGTCACCTAATAAATCCTAGAATCTCTGAACTGGAAAGTGATAATCATTCTCTGATTCTGATTCTATTTCAGGCTTTCCTTCTGTCTCTTCTAGAAACATTTAGCAGTAGCTACTCAGATGGTCCAAAGGAGCCACATTTTAAAAGACTGAGCCATCATATGGTATCATGGACCTTAAATCCTTTACCTCCACAGAGAATTCAGTCCCTTGACTTTAATTATACAAAGGTATGCTCTCTTTCAGATGTTACATTGCATGTCAGAGGGCCACACAGTGGGATTGTTGGTAGAGAGAGAGAGAGACCTGGGATCAGAGGCTGGAGTGTCTGGTGTTTCACTGGGTCACTCATTGTTCGATAATTTCTCAAAAAAGATTCAACAAAATAAAAATAGGTTAACTGGACTCCATCCAAAATTAAAACTCCTGTGCTCCAAAGGGCACAATCATCATTGTGAAAGCTCTACATATGAGATAAAAAAGAATATTTATAAACCATATATTTGATATGGACTTAATATCCAGAATGTATTTTAAAAACTCTACAACTCAGTAAACTGATAAAAAATGAGCAAAGGATGTGAATGGATGTTTCTCCAAAGAAGATATACAAATGACCAATAAGCCAGTGAAAAGATACCCAACATACTAGTCATTCAGTTCAGTTCAGTTCAGTTCAGTTCAGTTGCTCAGTCATGTCTGACTCTTTGTGACCCCATGAATCGCAGCACGCCAGGCCTCCCTGTTCATCATCAACTCCAGGAGTTCACTCAGACTCACGTCCATCGAGTCAGTGATGCCATCCAGCCATCTCATCCTCTGTCGTCCCCTTCTCCTCCTGCCCCCAATGCCTCCCAGCATCAGAGTCTTTTCCAATGAGTCAACTCTTCGCATGAGGTGGCCAAAGTACTGGAGTTTCAGCTTCAGCATCATTCCCTCCAAAGAAATCCCAGGGCTGATCTCCTTCAGAATGGACTGGTTGGATCTCCTTGCAGTCCAAGGGACTCTCAAGAGTCTTCTCCAACACCACATTTCAAATGCATCAATTCTTCAGCCCTCAGCTTTCTTCACAGTCCAGCTCTCGCATCCATACATGACGGTGATTTATTCTGTGCCGTGTTGTTCAGTCATGTCTGATTCTTTGAGACCCTATGGACTGTAGCCTTTCAGGCTCCTCTGTCCATGGGGATTTTCCAGGCAAGAATACTGGAATGTGTTGCCATGTCCTCCTGACCCGGGGGTCTTTCCAGTCGAAGGATGGAACCCAGGTCTCCTGCATTGCAAGTGGATTCTTTATCCTCTGAGCCACAAGGGAAGCCGGAGAATACTGGGGTGAGTAGCTATCCCTTCTGCAGGGGATCTTCCCGACCCAGAAATTGAACCAGGGTTTCCTACATTGCAGGTGGATTCTGTACCAGCTGAGCTACCTGGCTCAGACAGTAAAGAATCTGCCTGCAATACGGGAGACCTGGGTTCAATTCCTGGGTTGGGAAGATACCTTGCAGGAGGGCATGGCAACCAACTCCAGTATTCTTGCCAGAAGAATCCCCATGGACAGAGAAACCTAGCGGTCTACAGTTCACGGGGTCTCAAAGAGTCAGACATGACTGAGCGACTAAGCATTCACATCGTGATTTACAGTGACAAAGATTATACAACTTTACTGTATATTTAAAATTTGTTAAGAGGTTAGATATTAAGTGTTCTGAACACACAAAAGCACTTTAAATGTGAACTGATGGATATTTTAACTTGCTTGATTGTAGTAATCATTTCATAAGGGATATGTAAATCAAAACGTCAGGTTGTATACCTTAAATATTTGCAATTTTATTTCTCAATTATATCTTAATAAGATGTGAAAAAAAATGAAGTTGATTTCATTGGAATACTTTGTTTATATTCTCTAGCTCTATAACCTTGCACAATTTACTTAAGTAGCCCATCTTGGAAGAAAAATGGAGATCATAATATCCATGTTAAAGTACCTCCAAAACAATGTTTATAAGTGTTCTGTGAGTTTACATACATGTTTTCAACAGTGACAGTTACACTGGAAGCACTCTGTATTTTTCCTCTCATTATTATGTGAAAAGGAGGAGAAATTTTAGGGGGTTCACAGTAATACTCAAGAAAAGTGACATAATTATCTACCCTGAATAAGTATTTTCAAAATAAAGAAGCTAATTCTGCTTCTTTGTCCTAGGAGAGAAGATGAAATACAATACAAACTATTATAATTAAAGACAAGGGAATGGGTTCCTCAGAGGGCTATAACGTTTTAAGTTTCTATCTTCTTACCATGAAGTGAAGTCGCTCAGTCAGGTCTGACTCTTTGCAACCCCATGGACTGTAGCCCACCGGGCTCCTTGATCCATGGGATTTTCCAGGCATGAATACTGGAGTGGGTTGCCATTTCCTTCTCCAGGGGATCTTCCTGACCTAGGGATTGAACCCAGGTATCCTGCACTGTAGGTAGACTCTTTACCGTCTGAGCTACCAGGGAAGCCCATTTCTTACCGTGAGTATAGCAAATAGAGACTCTCTAGGAAGGAAGTCCTTTTAATTGTAACTGTAGTTTCTATCTTCCTGGGAGCTATAATAAAAATGTAGTTTACAGCAGGTATGAATTCCAGATTCCAGGAGTACATACAGAATTTAAGTGGAAATGGATTAATAATTTACTGCTTAAAATATCTAAAAAGAGAGGTAGATTTTCACTTACATTGATATATATTCACATTCATGGATGTATCATGTATATAAAATTGTAGCAATATTGATTCTCTGTGAGGGTTAAACAATATAACGCATTTGAAAATTATATTGAAATAAATAGTATTATAGTGATTTGGAACCATTCTGTCTCAAGATATGCCTCAACTAAAGTTGATTACTTTGTCTTTTCAGTATTTTATCAGTAACTGTAACGTTGCTTATTGTGTGTTAAATGTTTGTTAATTATGGAAATATGAAAACATGCAAGATATATAATTTGTGTTTCCAGTAACCAACAATCTCAGTGAAATTATGTACCACGCACACCCATACAAAGAGGTAATGTAACTACCAAGGTGAGAATGTGTCTAAGCCAATGTCAAACTTTGTTGAACATGGAGATAATTGGTTTCACTACTTAACTGATTTTTCTACTAAGCACTTTATGGAATTCATTCAATTTTTCCATACATTATTAGTCTGAGGAAAGTTTTCTTTTAAGGTTAGAGAGTTGAGACATAAGTTACTAGCTTTAGCTTGTAGATGGGAAAGCTTGGATATTTTTTCCTTTTTTCATATAATATTTATATTACTCAGATGATAAAGAGCTTGGTGGTTGATTGAAGTCAGGAGGAAAAAAAAAGTGGCAGGAGAGAATAATGACATAACTGAGTGATTTGAAAGGTAGGCTTGAATCACAATCTCTTTTAATGAGCACGCCTCATATTAACAGATACTTTACAAGTTGCCATGTGCTCTTTTTAGACTTTTACATGTTTTTCTAATTGCTTAATGTAACTTGAATTAGACACAAAAGTTTATTAATGGCAAATTGATTATGCACAATTTTTGTGAACTGCTTTAAAACAACATTACCAGTGTTTTTAAAAAGCAGGTTGACACTATTCCTGATGATACAATTCTCGTGGTTCACACCAGTGATAACTGTTCTATCAATACTGATAAGCTTCTTCAAAAACTATATCATCTGTGTTTAAATTTTATATAATAGGATTAAATAAAGTTTCCCCTGTAATGTATTTTGTTTCTTTAACATTCTATTCTCGAGGCTCATTAATACCACCTGTAACTATGATTATTAATCCTATTATTGGTATATACTTGGGTTGTATATTGCTATTAGAAGCAGGGTCACTTGGTCACTTTTGCTCATATCACTTTACTCAGTTACGGTCCTCTCAAGAAGTAGCCACAATTTCCATGATTTATGGGTTGTTATTGCTTGGACAGATACATGTCATCACAGCATCATGAAATCCACGACTCTTCCTTGAGAAATGATGAGGTACAGTAAATCATTAGAACTAATAAATGAGCATACTGTGTCCTTCACAAATTGAAAAGTTTATTTTAAAAAAAGCAGTGTGGTTTAAGGCTTACCAGGTGACACCAGTATTAAAGAGTCTGCTTGACAATGCAGGAGACACAAGAGAAGTGAGTTCAATCCCTGGGTTGGGAATATTCTCTAGATAAGGAAATGGCAACCCATTCCTATATTCTTGCCTTGGGAATCCTATGGACAAAGAAGCCTGGTGAGCTACAGTCAATGGGATCACAAAGGGTTGGACATGACTGAATACACAGACAGGAGAAGCGGGCCACCGAGGATGAGATGATTGGATGGCATCAATGACTTAACGAACTTGAGCTTGAGCAAACTTAGGGAGAGAGTGGACAGGGAAGTCTGGCACACTACAGTCCATGGGATCACAAAAACTCGGGCATGACTTAGCGACTGAATAGCAACAACAATGAAGTTTAGATAAAATTAATACAAATAAAACCATAAAATTACAACTAAGGAAAAGAGAAAAGCTTGACAGGCAACCTGTGGTGGATTCATGTTGATGTATGGCAAAACCAAAACAATATTGTAAAGTAATTAGCTTCCAATTAAAATCAGTTCAGTTCAGTTCAGTCGCTCAGTCATGTCTAACTCTTTGCGACCCCATGAATCGCAGCACGCCAGGCTTCCCTGTCCATCACCAACTCCCGGAGTTCACTCAGACTCACGTCCATCAAGTCAGTGATGCCATCCAGACATCTCATCCTCTGTCATCCCCTTCTCCTCCTGCCCCCAGTTCCTCCCAGCATCGGGGTCTTTTCCAATGAGTCAACTCTTTGCATGAGGTAGCCAAAGTACTGGAGTTTCAGCTTTAGCATCATTCCTTCCAAAGAAATCCCAGGGCTGATCCCCTTAAGAATGGACTGGTTGGATCTCCTTGCAGTGCAAGGGACTCTCAAGAGTCTTCTCTAACACCACAGTTCAAAAGCATCAATTCTTCAGCACTCAGCCTTCTTCACAGTCCAACTCTCACATCCATACATGACCATTGGAAAAACCATAGCCTTGACTAGATGGACCTTTGTTCACAAAGTAATGTCTCTGCTTTTGAATATGCTATCTAGGTTGGTCATAACTTTTCTTCCAAGGAGTAAGCATCTTTTAATTTCATGGCTGCAATCACCATCTGCAGTGATTTTGGAGCCCCCCAAAATAAAGTCTGACACTGTTTCCACTGTTTCCCCATCTATTTCCCATGAAGTGATGGGATCAGATGCCATGATCTTCGTTTTCTGAATGTTGAGTTTTAAGCCAACTTTTTCTCCCTCTCTTTCACCTTCATCAAGAGGCTTTTGAGTTCCTCTTCACTTTCTGCCATAAGGGTGGTGTCATCTGCATATCTGAGGTTATTGATATTTCTCCTGGCAATCTTGATTCCAGCTTGTGCTTCTTCCAGCCCAGCATTTCTCATGATGTACTCTGCATATAAGTTAAATAAGCAGGGTGACAATATACAGCCTTGACGAACTCCTTTTCCTATTTGGAACCAGTCTGTTGTTCCATGTCCAGTTCTAACTGTTGCTTCCTGACCTTCATACAAATTTCTCAAGAGGCAGGTAAATAATTTTAAATTAAAAAAAAATTTAAAGAAGATTAAAAAAAAATTTACCTCATTATAGGAACATTTTAAAGAAATCAATAGGTATTCTGAAAAAATTCTCAAATTTATTTATTCCAGAAATGCTATTTTTTTATTTTCTTTCTGCCAAGACAGCTGCTAGTCAAAATGCTGTGCTTTATTTCACAGCAAATAGTCCCAGATAAGTTAAAATTTCAAGAGATATTTTGCCAAAGATCCATTTCTTGGGAAGAGCGTATAAAAACACCATGAGGAACCCCTGTTTATTCTGGAATGTATTTTAGTATTGTTTATATTCTGGGAGCCTGCAATGAGCATTTAAATTTGGGCCTCATCTTCTTGGTGGTTAAAAAATATATATTCTGTCATACACACACACACACACACACACACATATATATATTAGAATTAACATTTAGTTTCCTCATGAGAACCAATACTTGTTTATTTTTATACCCATTCAAGAGTAAATATCTACATGATTCTTTTATAGCTGGTAGTGGGTAATGCAGCATTCAATATCTTCCATCTATATAAATATTAAAATGTGCTAAATATTTTATATGACTGTTTCTTGCCACATTATCTGGAATTTTCACTGAGTGAAAATCAGTGAAAACAATTTCGGTGCATGGCTATGAAAGGAATTTTGAAGCAGCATACAAGTAAGTGTGAGTTTCTCTAAGTTTAAAGTGATCTAATTATGGAACTGAGAAACTTCAGAGAAAATATGTATGTTCTACATTTGTTAGCAAATGCTATTTAAAAATTAGATCACTCAACTGGACTTAAAAGCTTTATGGCAGACATGTCCAGGCGATATCCAATAGAAGTGTTCAAAATTTCATATCAGTTTAGTTACTGAGACAGATTTATCCCCGCATGTGCTAGCTAGGTATGAACTAACCTGACCAGATAGTTTCATCCTTGGAATCATGTTGCAGACAATTAAGGAGAAACATGGTGGATCTGTGGGCTAACACAAAGTCTTGTTTGGGTAAGCTGATTTATCTCAATAGTTCACAAGTTCAGAATAACTGGGCAGTCTATGACATGTCATTCAAAATACTTGAAGTGAAGTGAAGTGTAAGTCGCTCAGTCATGTCCAACTCTTTGCGACCCCATGGGCTATACAGACCATGGAATTCTCCAGGCCAGAATATTGGAGTTGGTAGCCATTCCCTTCTCCAAGGGATCTTCCCAAACCAGGTCTCCTGCATTGTGGGCAGATTCTTTACCAGCTGAGCCACAAGGGAAGCCCTCAAAATACTTGAGGGAAGTTATTTTTGGAAGTAAATGTAGCTATATAAGCACTTGAAATTATTGATGCAACATAATGGCCTTCTTCCTGTCTGAACTTAAGACTACTCCTGTTTGGGCACCAGGAGGGTATTCTGTGTGGGGGACCCACTCCCATTCCCCCAAAGCCCCTAAGATGCCCCTTGAAGGGACCAGTTTCTAAGCTATCAGTAACCAATAATATTCTTCTATTGGTATAGGGAGATGTACATAAAATTAAGGCCTGTTTCATCCTTCATGTTGTTTGACAAAAAAATATTTTCTCACTTTTTTTTTTTTTTAAAGATTGTATTCCTCAGTTCGTTAGATATACATGAGGCATCTTTAGAGGCAGTATTTAGTAGATTAGCATTTGCAGGTCACAATCGTTCACTGAAATTTTAAAATACTTTTGAAATTTCTCTTGTATCTCAAATGATGTTCACAATGTATATAAATAATTAAAACTCAAAGAAACTGCATTTTACTTGTTCAGTCACTAAGTTGTGTCCAACTCCTTCAGGACCCTAGAGACTGTGCCTGCCAGATTCCTCTGTCCATGGGACCTCCCAGGCAAGAGTACTGGAGTGAGTTGCCATTTCCTTCTCCAGGGCTTATTCCTGACCAAGGAATCAAACTGGTGTCTCCTGCATTGGCAGGTGAATTCTTCACCATTTAGCCACCTAGAAAGTCCTGGCATTTTATTATCTCTCCATTTAAACTATTTAAACTCAAGGAACTGAATTTAAGGTTCCATCTTCCTCTACAGATTTATCTTCCCTTGCCTAGATTACTCAGCTTTTGTAATTTATTTTGTTTTGTTTTTAGTCTCTTCACAAAAAGGCGATGCCTGAAATAGTGAATAAATTGCATTCTTGTTTAATTTTATATCCACCAGACTGGTCTTTCTAACTTATGACATTTTTTTTGTTATCTAGAATAATCTCCTAAGGTCTATTAATGTTGCTCACACATGTATAATTATCTCATACATTAAAATTTAAATGCAACAGTGAACAAGAAATATAGCTCTAACTTAGAACACTCTGTTTTTCCTAAACCTTTTGAACAGCTCTGCTATTTGCATGTGTGTTCTATTTATTAATTTCACCTCTGTGAAACTGATGCAAAGACTGTTCTTTCCTGTGATGTGGTCCATTTCTTACCTTCACTGTCTTTAGGCAAATGCCACCAGATAAGGGAGGTCGTCCTTGATTATTCTATTCAAAATTGAACACTCCAGTGTAATTCTAACAACTTCCTTTGACTTTTTTCCTCTATAATGGTGGTTTTTGTCACTATCTGATTAAAATATAAATGTTAAGTACTTTCTTTGCTGATTGTTGCATTATCCTTGGTGCCTAACACACAGATAAATCTCAATGTGTTGTTTTAATGAGTAGACCTCACTTTTCTCTGAATTTCTGTTTTTTTTATGTATGAATTTTCTATATGACATATTGGTAACATATGACATATTCCTAGGAATGCTCTAACATTGACTGGATTAAAGCAACAGAAATTTATCCTCTTCCAATTTTTCTTGTTTTAGTTGCTAAATCGTGTCTGACTCTTTGTAACCCAGTTAACTGTAGCCCATCAGGCTCCTCTGACCATGGGATTTCCCAGACAAGAAATACTGTAGTGGATTATCATCTATTTCTCCAGGGGATATTCCCAATCCAGGGGTAGAACCTACATCTCTTATGTCTCCTGCATTGGTAGTTGGGTTCTTTACCACCAACACCATATTTTATATGTAAGATGTACATCGCTATTGCTACTGCTAAGTCACTTCAGTCGTGTCCGACTCTGTGCGACCCCATAGAGGGCAGCCCACCAGGCTCCCCAGTCCCTGGGATTCTCCAGGCAAGAACACTGGAGTGGGTTGCCATTTCCTTCTCCAATGCACGAAAGTGAAACGGGAAAGTGAAGTTGCTCAGTCGTGTCCGACCCTCAGCGACCCCATGGACTGCAGCCTACCAGGCTCCTCCATCCATGGGATTTTCCAGGCAAGAGTACTGGAGTGGGGTGCCATTGCCTTCTTCAAAAATGTACTCATATCTATGTATAGAATATATATAGATTCTGAAAAGGTCTGGCTAGTCAAGGCTATGGTTTCTCCTGTGGTCATGTATGGATGTGAGAGTTGGACTGTGAACAAGGTTGAGCACCGAAGAATTGATGTTTTTGAACTGTGGTGTTGGAGAAGACTCTTGAGAGTTCCTTGGGCTGCCAGGAGATCCAACCAGTCCATTCTGAAGGAGATCAGCCCTGGGATTTCTTTGGAAGGAATGATGCTAAAGCTGAAACTCCAGGACTTTGGCTACCTCATGCAAAGAGTTGACTCATTGGAAAAGACTCTGATGCTGGGAGGGATTGAGGGCAGAAGGAGAAGGGGACAACAGAGGATGAGATGTCTGGATGGCATCACTGACTCGATGGACGTGAGTCTGAGTGAACTCCGGGAGTTGGTGATGGACAGGGAGGCCTGGCGTGCTGCGATTCATGGGGTCACAAAGAGTCGGACACAACTGAGCGACTGAAATGAACTGATATATAGAATATATATTATATATAATGCATATTACTTCTATCTATGTGTATACACGTATCACTGCAATCACTGCTTCCATTAATATGTGCCATTTTCCTTATATCTTTGTCTTCACATGGTCATTTTCCTAAAAGACACAGTTACATTGAATTAGGGTCTATACTATTCAAGTAAGACCATAACTTAACTAATTATATTCTTTATTAGGACTTAAACATATCTCTTTTTGAAGAAAATAAGTCACACCACACCAGCATGGTGTAAAATAAAGAACACACACTTTCTATTTACACAATTATATAATCGCTTTTCAACTCATTCACACACTGTACTGAATACTTGCTATAAATTACAAACCAAGCACTCTATACTATAATATAATTGGCAAGTATTTAATTTTTGTTAGCACTTACATTAATAACAAAAGTGCTCAGTACCATAGGAGTAAGGGCTTAGATCTTACTCTCCCTCTTTGTTACCATTATTCCACATACTTATTTAACTATATTTTTTCCTCTGTCAACTTATTGGTAAGTGACTTCTGATGTTTCAGGATGCTTTGTTTTTGCTTTTGAGAATTTTCCTTTATATAGAAAACTTATCAAAAATATAATATTTCATATTAATACCCTAATTTTTCAATTAAGATTAAAAAAAATGTTTAGAGGTTGAACTCGGGGCAATTTCACAGTTTTATAAATGAGGGAGGTATCAGGAAGATTTATTTCTCTTTAATACTATACTCCTTGATTCCTAAGATTCCTAAATCTCATCATGCCATATTGGTTAAAAACCTACACAATTTTACAGAATCATATTCTCTGTAAGGCATTATGGAAATGTTTACCAAACCAATAAGCATACATTTTCTTTTAATAGTTAAAGAACACATTCATCATGGCATGGGAATTTCAGACCTTTAATTCTGATTTCATACTGCTGGGAATCTTTGATCATAGGCCCACCCACATCTTCCTCTTCTCTCGGGTCTTGGGCGTCTCTGCAGTGGCCATCATGGGAAACACTCTTGTGGTTCTCTTCCTCTACCTGAACGCCCAGCTCCACACTCCTATGTATTTCCTCCTCAGCCAGTTATCTCTTACGGACCTTGTGCTCATCTCTACCACTATCCCCAAGATGGCCTTCAACTACCTGTCTGGTAGCAAGTCCATTACCATGGCAGATTGTGCCACACACATTTTCTTTTATGCATCACTAACTGGCTGTGAATGCTTCCTCTTGGCAGTCATGGCTTATGACTGTGATGTTGCTACATGCCATCCACTAAGATACACCAGTCTCATGAGACTCAAAATTTGTGGACTTATGACTGCGTCTTCCTGGGTCCTGGGTTCTACTGATGGTGTCATTGATGCTGTAGTTACATTTTCCTTCTCCTGTTGTGGATTCTGGGTAATAGCCCACTTCTTCTGTGATTTCCCTTTTCTTCTAGTTATCCAATGCAATGACACTTCAATATTTGAAGAAGTTCTCTTTTACTGCTGTATAATGATGATTCTTTTCCCTGTAGCAATCATCATTGCCTCCTATGCTCGAGTTCTTCTGACTGTCATTCTCATGGGATCTGGGAAAGGTCGCCACAGAGCTTTTGCCACCTGTTCCTCCCATCTCATGGTAGTGGGAACGTACTATGGAGCAGTTTTGTTTATGTACATGCGGCCTGCTTCTAATCATTCCCCCACCCAGGACAGGATGATGTCTGTCTTCTACACCATCCTCACTCCCACACTGAATCCCCTCATCTATAGCTTCCGCAACAAGGAAGTGGCCTGTGCGTTCCAGGTTTTCAGGAAGGGTAAGACTGGAGAGTAAGTTGCTAATTATCTGCATTCTTTGCTTTCTTCTACATTTTTCTCTTTAATACTCTTCTTTTTCCATTCAGTTCTAAAAATAGCACTTATAATGTACATATTTTTGGAATAACTTATTCTGTGAAACTAAGTACTTTTTCTGTTTTGCAGGAAACTATGTCAAATAGCCATTATTACTTTATATTCAATCCTATTATGACTTTATTATACAACATATTATTTGAATAAGGACATTATAGATTTATTAAAAGGTATCAGGAATTTGGGGATATACAACCAGGTAACAAAAAAAGCTTTCCTATAAAATATTATGAACTCCAAATTTTTTTGAGGCACTTTGAATTTATTTTGGAAAAAGATCAGTGCACTGTGCTTTTGGACATTTACTCAGTGGTCTATAGTTTATTTTTAGTCTTCCAAGTTTGTAGAAGAAAGTACAATAACATTTCAAGACACATTTTTAAAAATTATACTTTTATTTTTCTCCATCACAAAAATTTTAAATATGATTTAAGAACCTCAGATACAATCTTTCTTCCAAGTTGTCAAAATCCATATAAGCTCAATTCACTGAATCAAGAAGTAACTTTTTTTCAATATTCAGATATCCAGTGAACTGAAAATGTGCAAATTTCCCTAAGTTAGGCACTGATGCTTATAAATTTTATTTATGAATATAAATCATATTGAAATCCAGGATATAGTTAAGCTTGTTATGTGTTTAATAAAAAAAAAAACCCTTATTACATCATATTAAGTGTAAAAATTTTATAACTGCATTATAGTTATATTCCTTTCAAGGAAACTAATTTAATCTCAATGGCATATATTTTATGAAATATATGAAAACAGAAACACAAGAGAATCAAATAGTCCTACAATTGAAAACTTACTTCAGCATTTCTGCTTACAGGATAAGATTTTACGAAATTATTGAAAACACTATAATACACTTTTAGGTTTTGAAGTTATTGTGAAGAGAAGAGTATGTGGATTAAATGGCCAAACATATACTTCGACTGTGGTCTAAGATAATGTTTTAAGAAAATATTTGAATTCTGTCAAATGTTTACATCAGTTCAGTTCAGTCGCTCAGTCGTGTCTGACTCTGCAACCCTATGAATCGCAGCACGCCAGGCCTCCCTGTTCATCACCAACTCCCGGAGTTCACTCAGACTCACGTCCATGGAGTCAGTGATGCCATCCAGCCGCCTTATCCTCTGTCGTCCTCTTCTCCTCCTGCCCCCAATCCCTCCCAGCATCAGGGTCTTTTCCAATGAGTCACCTTTTTGCATGAGGTGGCCAAAGTCCTGGAGTTTCAGCTTCAGCATCAGTCCTTCCAATGAACACCCAGGGCTGATCTCCTTTAGAATGGACTATTTGGATCTCCTTGCAGTCCAGGGGATTCTCAAGAGTCTTCTCCAATACCACAGTTCAAAAGCATCAATTCTTTGGTGCTCAGCTTTCTTCACAGTCCAACTCTCACATCCATACATGACCACCGGGAAAACCATAGCCTTGACCAGACAGACCTTTATTGGCAAACTAATGTCTCTGCTTTTCAATATGCTATCTAGGTTGGTCGTAACTTTTCTTCCAAGGAGTAAGTGTCTTTTAATTTCATGGCTGCAGTCACCATCTGCAGTGATTTTGGAGCCCAAAAAAATAAAGTCTGACACTGTTTCCACTGTTTCCCCATCTATTTCCCATGAATTGATGGGACCAGATGCCATGATCTTCGTTTTCTGAATGTTGTGCTTTAAGCCAACTTTTTCACTCTCCTTTTTCACTTTCATCAAGAGGCCCTTGAGTTCTTCTTCACTTTCTGCCATAAGGGTGGTGTCATCTGCATATCTGAGGTGATTGATATTTTTCCGGGCAATCTGATTCCAGCTTGTGCTTCTTCCAGCCCAGCATTTCTCATGATGTACTCTGTATATAAGTTAAATAAGCAGGGTGACAATACACAACCTTGACGTACTCCCTTTCCTATTTGGAACCAGTCTGTTGTTCCATGTTCAGTTCTAACTGTTGCTTCCTGACCTGCATGTAGTTTTCTCAAGAGGCAGGTCAGGTGGTCTGGTATTCCCATCTCTTTCAGAATTTTCCACAGTTTATTGTGATCCACACAGTCAAAGGCTTTGGCATAGTCAATAAAGCAGAAATAGATGTTTTTTCTGGAACTCTCTTGCTTTTTCCACGTCCAGAAGATGTTGGCAATTTGATCTCTGGTTCCTCTGCCTTTTCTGAAACCAGCTTGAACATCTGGAAGTTTACCATTCATGTATTGCTGAAGCCTGGCTTGGAGAAAATTGAGCATTACTTTACTAGAGTGTGAGATGAGTGCAATTGTGTGGTAGTTTGAGCATTCTTTGGCATTGCCTTTCTTTGGGATTGGAATGAAAACTGACCTTTCAGTACTGTAGCCAATGCCTACATAAATATCACTTAATTTGAAATGCATAGTCAATGCTTATTTGAACCAATATTTTAAATATATTGCCATGTATATGTAATATGAAGTCATAGCACTACAAATTTAGGACTCTACTGCAAACATTCAAATTATTTATATTGAATAGACAGGAGTAAAGATAGACAAAGTATTCAATCATTTTACCAGTTTTCCTAACAAATAAACAGCTAAGAATCTAGATACAGTATCTAGAAATGTCTTGACCATATTAGGAGATTAAATTTTATAGTATCTATCTCTAAGCATAACACACTTTGGATTAGTTAAAATATATTTATTTATATTCATAAATTCCATTTTATTATACTGAAATTGTGATTTATATGGAAATGTATCTTGTTTAATTCAAACCATTTAAAAAACATAATTCAACTTACACAGATTTTTCCTTTTTCTTGCTCTAAAGTTGAACTGATTTCTCAAAACTATTAATGTGCAAATATATATATGTTAACTTTTCAAATTATTGATGATAGTACTAAGGAAACCACACTGTGCACTATTTACATTTGTAACAGTTATGACAAGCAAGCCAGGATTCTGTCTCTGTCTCCTGTCTGACCAATTTCCAGCACTCAAGATGGTAATCAGAGGGAGGGCTTTAATTATTTCCCATGTAAACTAAATATAACTAATATCACTAATAATTTACTATTTCTGCATTACTTATAAAATTAATTTTGTCATAAATGTAATATATATTTGTTGTAGGCATGGATTATATGATATATGCTTTGGCATTAGAGCAATTTTTAAAGGTTTAAAATTTTTTGTAAATAATAATATTGAAATATTCAATGAAAATGATGAAAATAATTAGTACATCTCTGGCAAATATGAGACACAAACTTTCTTTGCTGTTTTCTTTTTTCTTTCTAAATATTTCTGTTTCTTCACTATTCACTAAAAATATTTAGCATAGGTTGATACATTGCTAAATCTAGAATTTGCAATCTTGTGTTTAGGAAAGGTCCTCCTGATGTCATCTACAATCAATATTATTTCCATTTTCCCTTGAATTTCCAGTCCCTAATGTTGCCAATATCATCACAACCATCAAATTTCCGCTTTTATCAGAACTGCTGATTGTATAAATGCAATTTTATAATTGAACATTAAAAAAGATTTAGAAACATTACTGAGTCCAAGCTCACTCTGCTTGCTTCACAATAGGCCAATAAATCTGAGAGAGGAAGTTTTGAGGTAAGGGATATGACTACTCCAAGAGCTGGCTGACTGAGAAGATGGCAGATTACTGTCTCAAAATAAGCATCTTGTCAGGAACTGGATGCCAGTTTCTTTTGTGGATCAGAAATGGGAGGAGGTGAGGAAACAAAGTAAAAAGACCATTTAATTCTTGCAAATATTTCTTAGAATAGCAAGCCTCAAGCAGGAGGATGTGCTAGTTTCGTTTTCTCACAGCCGTTTCACAGGTCGTGTGAAATGGAATATCTCCTGCCATATCAATGAACAAGGATACCACAACTATATATGATTCTGCCCTCCCGCCAAATGTGAATTTCTGTGCCTCACCAGCAAGCAGCAAATGAGTGGTACCATTCCTCACAGAGGAACTTAAGAATTTCACAGTCCTTCACAGGTGGGCAGGGTCAGGTTGTCTCCCTGTGAGCTAAACAAACACACTTTAAGGGTCAGGCAGAGGGGAGGCAGGGTTCCCTGAGGCAGGCCATTGTGTATGTTTATAATAACAGAAAGAGAAAAAGGATTGAAGTTATAGAAACAGATCTAGTATGGAGTAAAAATGTATCCTTCCTGGTTACAGAAATATAGCTTACATCCTAAAGTATAATGATGATAGGGCCCACATGGGGTTTCATTGATAAGATGACTCATTATGTCGACCTTGCAAAAGAATAATAAAATCACAGTGATCTGTGAGACTGACCAAATTGCCCAAATGGCATCCTGTTATCTCACTGGTGCTTATGTTCTCAAAGTTGCAAGCCCACCAGATTCCAGACCTCCAGGTATGTGACCATGCCTTCAGAGAATTTTTCATTGATGGGGTATAAGAAGGACTCCGTTAGAAAGGTAGAACACTGTTTCTCCTTAAGAGCCAGTCACCCTCTCTTTTGCCTCTAATAAATTTCCTTTTCTTGCCTGACTGCCTGGCACCTTCTCATTTTCTCTGCACTCACCTTACACTCTGGTGCCGAAACCCAGGAGGGAAGATCCACCGCTGCAACTGGGTGGGCCTCTCTCACGAGCCCACTTCCGGTGGTACCCTGCCTTGGATATTGCTGAGAAACTTAGAGGAGCTCCGGGATGGGACACTTGCTTTGCTGGACTGACATTCACACACCAGCCCACATTTCATCCATTGGTTACAAGGGTGAGTGAAATCCCATTCCCTGGGATCCTCTCTCTCTCTTGCCTTATTTCCAAGACCCAGCTTAGGTGGTAGAATCCCTATGGCCCTTGGGCCCTCAGCCTTGTGCCCTGTCTGAGTTTGAAATAGGGGATGACCATTTCAAAGCAGACTATTATTACTCTCTGAGAAAGTCCTGAGAACAGGGACACCTTTTCTCTCTGACCTTTCTCCTCATTTTCCCTTGCCCTTGTCTAACCTCCCTATTCAGCCACAATGGGAAATTCTCAATCCTAGCCCTCAAAATCTACTCCTCTAGGATGCCTTCTCCAAAATCTAAAAGCCTTGGCCTTCTGAGGGGAGATAAGACCAAAAAGACATATTTACTATTCCAACACTGTCTGGCCGCAATACAGACTTGATAACAGGTCCCAATGGCCAGAAAACAGAACTCTCATTTATAATACTCTAGGGACCTCAATAACTTCTGCTGCAATGGCAAGTGGTTAGAAATCCCTTACATTCAGCCTTTCTTTGCTCTCGATCCTTTCTCTGTGAATCCTATTCTACTTCTCAAATACTCTTAGCCCACTCTGGGCCACATCTGCCTAATACAACGTCTCCCGATCCCTGTTCAGGCTTTTCTTCTTCCTTCGACCCTTCTGACTACAGCCCACCCCCTAGCACTCCTAATCCCCTTGCAGCTGCTCCAGATCCATTTCCACAACCTCCACCTTATGTCCCCTGCTCCCATCCTCCTTCTCAAGGGCAGGCCTCCACCACCACTGCA
Source organism: Bos indicus x Bos taurus (assembly GCF_003369695.1). Lineage (NCBI taxonomy): Eukaryota > Metazoa > Chordata > Mammalia > Artiodactyla > Bovidae > Bos > Bos indicus x Bos taurus. The sequence continues at coordinate 68,821,389 of NC_040082.1, forward strand.
GCTCCCAACAACCCTCCCCAGCCTGTGCCTGAGATAAGCCCTGAGACCTCAGCCCCACCCTCTACTCTGAGGGTCCCCTCCATGTACCTGGTCCCAAACAACTTTGAAACAGGAAACTTCACTGCAGGACCCCACTCCTTCCCCTGCCCGACTCCTCCCTTTATGGGAAGTAGCTGGAGCAGAAGGCATCCTTCGGGTTCATGTCCCATTCTCCCTCACCGATCTATCTCAGGTTGAAAAGCGTCTTGGCTCTTTCTCCTCAGACCCTGATAATTATTTAAAAGGATTCAAATATCTTACCCAGTCTTATGACTTAACCTGGCATGATATTTACATCATACTTTCCTCCACTCTTCTTCCAGAAGAGAAGGAATGAGTATGGCAAGCCTCTCAAGTGCATGCTGATGAGATACACTGGAGAGATGACACTAAACCCATAGGGGCAACGGCTGTCCCCCAAGATGATTCCAACTGGGATTATCAGGCAGGGAGACCTGGACAAGCAGCTGGTAATCACATGGTTGCTTGCCTCATTGTGGGCCTTCAAAAGGCCCATAAAGGTTTGATAAGCTTTGATCAACTTTGATAAGCTCCAGGAAATAACTCAAGGGCTAGAGGAAAACTCAAAGGCTAACAGAAGTGCTACAAAATATACAAAATTAGACCCCACTTCAGAGGGCACCATTGTTCTTAACACCCATTTTATCTCCCAGTCATCCCCAGATATTGGAAAGAAACTTAAAAAGGCAAAAGAAGGCCCTCAAACCCCTCAATGAGACCTTTTAAATTTAGCCTTTAAGATTTTCAATAACCTGGAAGAACAGGCAAAGCTAGAGTAGGCCTAATGAGATTAAGCCAAATGCCACCTTTTAGCCACTGCTGTACATGGCTCCAAGCCTCCATCAGCCAACAAAGAAAGGAAGCCCCCAGGGCCCTGCTTCAAATGTGGCAAAGAAGGCCACTGGGCCCGCTCATGCCTAAAACATGGGTCCATGTCCCAGCTGTGGCATAAAGGGACTTTGCAAGGTCGACATAATGAGCCATCTTATCAATGAGACCCCACGTGAGCCCTATCAAATGACACTTACTATTTTCTTTCTGTTATTTAGCAATTGTATGTATTTCTATTATACTGGCCATTTAATGAACTCAATAATATTCACAATGATTTAATTAAAAAATAACAAAAGCATGATGTAATTGGTCAAAAGTTCAATGTTGGTATATATTTTCAGAAAAAATATAAAATATTCATCCAAAATGACACAACTCATATTTTTGTAACAACCTAATACTCATTTAGGCTGCAGTCCATGGGGTTGCTGAGGGTCGGACACGACTGAGCAACTTCACTTTCACTTTTCACTTTCATGCATTGGAGAAGGAAATGGCAACCCACTCCAGTGTTCTTGCCTGGAGAATCACAAGGATGGGGGAGCCTGGTGGGCTGCTGTCTCTGGGGTCGCACAGAGTTGGACACGACTGAAGTGACTTAGCAGCAATACTCATTTATATATGTTTATTGTATTTCACATTCCTACTTTCAATCTTCTACTCCACACACACACACATATTTAGGGGTACTTAGATAACACAAGAGTTCTAAAATTTTACAGGTCATTATTGGGCATGTCAATTAAAAAATATACACATCCTAGAAGTTGAAAGTTATGTCTTATCTATGGTCATTCTGAAAACTTCAAGTTCAGGATCTCAGATAACACCTAGAAAATGCTCATAAGTGGCAAGTGGGGGAGCCAGGATATATAAGAATTTTTTCAGCAAGCACTGGGTAGTCAGAACATTTAAAATGTACTGTTTATTAAAAAAGAAAAAAATAAATGTCTGAAGTAAAGGAATTTAGAAATTTTCTATGAAAAGGGAAATGTAAGAATTTGGGCTCATTGCAATCATTTTTTCATATGCATCTCAGCTATTTGGGGTCAAGTACTTTTCATCCCGAGTCTCCTCAGGGTACATATTCAGGTGTGGCTGAGGTGGCTGACAGCTAGTTGGTGTCAACTTTTGCTTCCATCCTGAGTTCTCTCAGGGCTCACTGTCAGTTGCAATATGATGGCTTGATGGCTGCAACAACCTCTGTTTCCTTATAGGACAGGTGTTTTTTTTCAGTTTAGAGGCACATAATTATTCACCAGGGATTGAGTTGAAAAGTTCCTGTTGCAGAATGGATTCAATCAGGAGACTGAAACTATGTACTAGAATGATATTAAAAAGATAAATTTAATATAAAAATTATAAATTATAACAGAAGAGTGCTATAAGCTATGAGGAAACCTTATGTGAACTAAATATCTCTTGGCCTACACCGAGGGAGAGTACTCAATGAAAGACAAACTTGAAAAAGATGCAGAATTCACTTGAGAAGATATGGCTCAAGGAAGTAAAATTTACTCCTTTAAGGCACAGTTGCATACAGAGCAGAGCTAATATGGAGTTACTGGGACAACAATAGGCAACTCTCAAAAGTGCAGGGCAGGGAGCAGCTGGGCAGCAAACTGTGGCATGGGTGTACAGTGAGAGTTCAGGCACCATGGGGCGTAGAAGCACAGGGACCATACAGCATGGGATGAAGTAATCCTTGGAGAAGGAACTATTTTATGATATGCGAGCATCAGAGCCACAAACATTGTTGTACAGATCACACAAGGCCTTGTTTCCATGTCAGTAGGGTTTCAGAAAATTAAAGACCAGACTAAGGTAGACAGTTTTCTGATCTCTGCCAGAGTGGGGTCAAACTAGAAATTTCATACCTGAATTTCTTCATCATAGATTGCAGGCAATTTTTCTCTTGCAGTCTGTACTAAGAAACCTTAACATCATATTCACTTTAAGGGAGAAATAGTTTAAAAATTCTATTGTTTATCACAGAGTTGTTATTGAAAGATAAATTTGTAACTGAAAGATGATGTGGACAAAGAATGTTGCCTGGCATATGATCAAATAAAGGATGTTGAACCCTTCAAGTCATCAGCCTCTACAGCTGCCAACCCATAAATGCTGAGGGAACTCAGGGTGGAGACAAACAGATTGCTTGCCACCAAGTCTCAGCCACTGTAGCCGCCTCCAGTGGTGTACCCTAAGGAGATTCAGGAGGAAAAGAACAGGATACTGGCCCCAGATAGCTAAGGTGCATATAAAAGAGTGATTTCACTGAGCTCATACTCTAGCAGCTTCTCATATACAGATTTGTGCTAAATTCACTAACTTGAGATATCTGATTTTCTTTCATTCACAGTAATCTTTTAATGTCCCTACTGCTGCTGCTGCTAAGTCGCTTCAGTCGTGTCCGACTCTGTGCGACCCCATAGACGGCAGCCCACCAGGCTCCCCCATCCCTGGGATTCTCCAGGCAAGAACACTGGAGTGAGTTGCCATTTCCTTCTCCAATGCATGAATGTGAAAAGTGAAAGTGAAGTCACTCAGTCGTGTCTGACTCTTCTCGACCCCATGGACTGCAGCCTACCAGGCTCCTCCGTCCATGGGATTTTCTAGGCAAGAGTACTGGAGTGGGGTGCCTTTGCCTTCTCCGATGTCCCTACTACTTGATATTTATTGCAAGTCATCTATCTATCCTGGGTCCTCCCTTACCTCTTGGAGCAGCCCCTCATAGCTATCTGAGTGGTTGTCTTTCAGTCTTAAGTCTTCAGAATATCTTCTGAATACAACATAATTATCAGCTTTTAGCCTTCCGCACTTTTTTCATTTGACAATCATGTATTGATAACGGGTATAGTCCACTGCTTTGACAACATGGCTTCCCTAGCAGAGCAGCTGTTCATCTTTATATTAAAAAGTACATCTTGAAAGTAACGGAGTTCTTACTCATATTCAGAATGAGAATTAGGCAGGAGATAAATGAGCCCCAAGCTAGGGATTTACAACTAGTCTCCTCTTTACATTCCTTGGGGCAAGAAACATCTGGGCTTCAGGCTTAATACTTATAACAAGCTTCTTGTTTTCATTTCCTGAGACAGAAGATAGACGGACTCCATGTTAGACATCTACAGCTGAAGCCCTTAGCTGTCATTTCCAGGGCTCTGAAGAGATCTGGCACCACATTTCTTTATGTCTCAATGCAGAAAGGAATTCAACAAGAGGAAAAGTGATAAATAAAAACAACTTTCCTATCTCCTGAGAAACTACTATGCAGGTCATGAAGCAACAGTCAGAACCTGACATGGAGCAATGGACTGGTTCAAAATTGAGAAAGAAGTATGACAAGGCTATATATTGTCACCCTGATTATTATAGATTGAGGACATCCTGCAAAATGTGGGGCTGCATGAATTCCAAACTGAAATCATAATTACCAGAGGAAATATGAACAATGTCAGATATGCAGATGATGTCACCCTAATTACAGAAAAGAACACAAGAACCTCTTGAGAGTAAAAGAGGAGAGTGAAAAAGCCTGCTTAAAACTCAACATTCAAAAAACTAAGATCATGGCATCCAGTCCAATCACTTCATGGCAAATAGATAGGAAAAAAGTGGAAATAGTGGCAGGTTTTCTTTCTTGGGCTCCAAAATCACTGTGGATGGTGACTGCAGCCACAAAATTAAAAGGTGCTTGCTTCTTGGAAGAAAAGCTATGACAAACCTAGATGGTATATTAAAAAGCAAAGACATCACTTTCCCAACAGAGGTCAGTATAGTCAGAGCTATGTTTTTCCAGTAGTCAAGTATGGATGTGAAGGTTGTACCCTAAAGAAGGCTGAGCACCAAAGAATTGATGCTTTCAAACTGTGGTGCTGGAGAAGACTCTTGAGGGTTCCTTGGATTGCAAGGAGATCAAGACAGTCAATCCTACAGTAAATCAACCCTGAATCTCATTGAAGGGACTGATGCTGAAGTTGAAGCTCCAGTATTTTGGCCACCTGATGTGATGAGCTGACTCACTGGAAAAGGTCTTAATATTGGGAAAGATTGAGGCAGGGGAAGGGGGCAACAGAGGACGAGATTGTTGGATAGCACCATCGACCCAATAAACATGAGCTTGAGCAAACTTCAGGAGAGATAGTGCCAAGAAAGCCTGGCATACTGCAGCCCATGGGGTCACAAAGAATTGGGCACGACTTAGTGACTGAATAACAACAAGGTTCACAAGTGGGCAGGCAAGCATTGCACTGTCCTGAGTACTCAGTGGGTTACATTTTTATAATCAGAGGAAGAAAGGGGAGGGGGAGACAACCGTTGTTTTTGGAGTAGACGGTAAAGCATCTGTCTACAATGCGGGAGACTTGGGTTCAATCCCTGCGTCGGGAAGATACCCTAGAGAAGGAAATGGCAATCCACTCCAGTACTATTGCCTGGAAAATCCCATGGACAGAGGAGCCTGGTAGGCTACAGTCCATGGGGTCACAAAGAGTCGGACATGACTGAGTGACTTCACTTTCACTTTCTCATTTCTAATAATTAGTTCTTCTCCCAGGTAGGGCAGGGAAGTTTCAGTTCAGTTCAGTTGCTCGGTCGTGTCTGACTCTTTGTGACCCCATGAATCACACAGCACGCCAGGCCTCCCTGTCCATCACCAATTCCCGGAGTTCACTCAAACTCATGTCCATCGAGTTGGTGATGCTATCCAGCCATCTCATCCTCTGTCATCCCCTCCTCCTCCTGCCCCTAGTCCCTCCCAGCATCAGAGTGTTTTCCAATGAGTCAACTCTTCGCATGAGGTGTCCAAAGTACTGGAGTTTCAGCTTTAGCATCAGTTCTTCCAATGAACACCCAGGACTGATCTCCTTTAGAATGGACTGGTTGGATCTCCTTGCAGTCCAAGGGACTCTCAAGAGTCTTCTCCAACACCACAGATCAAAAGCGTCAATTCTTTGGCAATCAGCTTTCTTCACAGTCCAACTTTCACATCCATACATGACCACTGGAAAAACCATAGCCTTGACTAGACGGACCTTTGTTGGCAAAGTAATGTCTCTGCTTTTGAATATGCTGTCTAGGTTGGTCATAACTTTCCTTCCAAGGAGTAAGCGTCTTTTAATTTCATGGCTGCAGTCACCATCTGCAGTGATTTTGGAGCCCAGAATAATAAAGTCTGACACTGTTTCCCCATCTATTTGCCATGAAGTGATGGGACCAGATGCCATGATCTTTGTTTTCTGAATGTTGTACTTTAAGCCAACTTTTTCACTTTCCTCTTTCACTTTCATCAAGAGCCTTTTTAGTTCCTCTTCACTTTCTGCCATAAGGGTGGTGTCATCTGCATATCTGAGGTGATTGAGATTTCTCCTGGCAATCTTGATTCCGCTTGTACTTCTTCCAGTCCAGTGTTTCTCGTGATGTACTCTGCATATAAGTTAAATAAGCAGGGTGACAATATACAGCCTTGATGTACTCCTTTTCCTATTTGGAACCAGTCTGTTGTTCCATGTCCAGTTCTAACTGTTGCTTCCTGACCTGCATACAGGTTTCTCAAGAAGCAGGTCAGGTAGTCTGGTATTCCCACCTCTTTCAGAATTTTCTACATGTCCCTACATGATCAGGCCAGGACTGTCATAGAACTTTGGAAAAATATTTTCTTGTCTCAGTACCATGAGAATATTTCATTTTGAAAAGTCACCTTTTTATAAATGATTGTGTCTGCACAGAGCCTGTTTTGGGGGTCATTAACTTGATGACATCACTGGGCAGGATGTAGGTCTTATTTTCTACTTTCATTATTTTGGGTGCATTGTGCAAAGAATATGTTTTAGGGGCCAAATAACATGTTTTGGGGGCTATTAACTGACTGAACTCACTGGGAAGGATGTGGGTCTCATGCTGTGTTGTTTTATTTTTTAGGGGCAGGTCTTGTGCTTCTGTTGCATGGCTTTGTCGCTAAGCAAGTTACCTTGATTTTATGGTTGAGCAAGACAACTTGACTTGAAGCTAAGTGACTTGTTTTGCTTTATGAGTTAAACAAGCTCACACGATTTTAGAATTTTCCCATTATTTTCTTGAGTGAACATTATTCTTATTGTGGTCTTCCAAATCCCCCTAATGCAGAAGGCAATGGCAAACCACTTCAGTATTTTAGCCTTGACAACCTCAAGAACAGTATGAAAAGGCAAAAAGATAGGACACTGAAAGATGAATTCCTGAGGTCAGTAGGTGCCCAATATGCTACTGGAGAACAGTGGAGAAATAACTCCAGAAAAAATGACAAGGCAGAGACAAAGCAAAAACAACACCCAGTTGTGGATAGGACTGGTGATGGCAGTTCTGTTTAATTGATTATGCCAAAGCCTTTGACTGTGTGGATCACAACAAACTGCAGAACATTCTTAAAGAAATGGGAATACCAGACCTCCTGACCTGTCTCCTGAGAAATCTGTATGCAGGTCAAGAAGCAACAGTTAGAACTGCACATGGAACAACAGACTGGTTCCAAATCAGGAAAGGAGTACGTCAAGGCTGTATCTTGTCTCCTTGCTTATTTAACTTATATGCAGAATACATCACGCAAAATGCTGGGCTTGATAAAGCACGAGCTGGAATCAAGATTGCCAGGAGAATATCAATAACCTCAGATATGCACATGACACCACCCTTAAGATAGAAAGTGAAGAACTAAAGAGCAACTTGATGAAAGTGAAAGAGGAGAGTGAAAAAGTTGGCTTAAAACTCAACATTCAGAAAACCAAGATCATGGCAACCAGTCCCATCACTTCATGGCAAATAGATGAGGAAACAATGGAAACAGTGAGGGACTTTATTTTCTTGGGCTCTAAAATCACTGTTCAGTTCAGTTCAGTCACTCATTTGTGTCCGACTGTGACCCTATGAACCACAGCATGCCAGGCCTCCCTGTCCATCACCAACTCCCGGCATCCATCCAAATCCATGTTCATCGAGTCAGTGATGCCATCCAACCATCTCATCCTCTGTCATCCCTTTCTCCTTCTGCCCTCAATCTTTCCCAGCATCAAGGTCTTTTCAAATGAGTCAGCTCTTCATATTAGGTGGCGAAAGTATTAGTTTCAGCTTCAACATCAGGCTTTGGCATAATCAATAAAGCAGAAGTAAGTATTTTTTTTTGGAACTCTCTTCCTTTTTTTGATGAATCAACAGATGTTGGCAATTTGATCTCTGGTTCCTCTGCTTTTTCTAAATTCATCTTGAACATCCAAAAGTTCTCAGTTCATGTACTGTTTGAAGCCTCACTTGGAGAATTTTCAGCTTCTTTTGCTAGCATGTTAGATGAGTGCAATTGTGCGGTTGTTTGAACATTCTTTGGCATTGCCTTTCTTTGGAATTGGAAAGAAAACTGACATTTTCCAGTTCTGCTGCCACTGCTGAGTTTTCCAAATTTCCTGGTTCATTGAGTGTAGCGGTTTCACAGCATTGTCTTTTAGAATTTGAAATAGCTTAGCTGGAATTCCATCACCTCCAAGAGCTTTGTTCATAGTGATTCTCCCTAAGGCCCACTTGACTTCACATTCTAGGTGAGTGATCAAAAATCATGGCTATCCAGATCATTAAGACTTTTTTTGTATAGTTCTTCTGTGCATTATTTCCACCTCTTCTTAATATCTTCTGCTTTTGTTAGGTTCATATCATTTCTGTCCTTTACTGTGCCTATTTTTGCATGAAATGTTACCTTGGTATCTCTAATTTTTTTGAAGAGATATAGTCTTTACCTTTTATTGATTTTCTCTATTTTTTTTTTTTTTGTATTGTTTACTTAAAAAGGCTTTCTTATCACTTTTTGGTATTCTTTGGAAATCTGCACTCAGTTGGGTGTATATTTCCTTTTCTCCTTTGCCTTTTGCTTCTCTTTTTTTCTCAGCTATTTGTAAGCCCTTCTCAGACATTTTCCATTTTTGCATTTCTTTTTCTTGAGGATGGTTTTGATCAGCACCTCCTGTACAATGTTTCAAACCTCTGTCCATAGTTCTTGAGGCCCTCTATTAGATCTAATCCCTTGACTCTATCATTTCCACTATATAGTCATAAAGAATTTGATTTAGGTCTTACCTGAATGGGCCTAGTGATTTTCCATGCTTTCCTCAATTTAAGTCTGAATTTTTCAATAAGGAGTTCATGATCTGAGCCAGTGTCAGCTTCCAGTCATGTTTTCACTGACTGTATAGAGTTTCTCCATCTTTGGCTGCAAAGAATATAATCAATCTGATTTCAGTATTGACCATCTGGTGATGTCCATGTGTAGAGTCATCTTTCGTGTTGTTGGAAGAGGGTGTTTGCTATGACCAGTGCATTCTCTTGCAAAACTCTGTCAGCCTTTGCCTTACATCATTTTGTATTCCAAGGACAAACTTGTCTGTTACTCCAGGTGTGTCTCGACTTCCTACTTTTGCATTCCAGGCTGCTATGATGAAAGTGAAAGTTCAAGAAGGTCTTGGGCTTTCCTTGTGACTCAGAAATACGGGAGACCTGGGTTCGATCCCCGGATTGGGGAGATCCCATGGAGTAGGAAAAGGCTACCCACTCCAGTATCCTGGCCTGGAGAATTCCATGGACTGTATAGTCTATGGGGTCACAAAGAGTCAGATATGACTGAGTGACTTTCACTTTCACTAGAAGTTCTTATAGGTCTTCATAGACCCCTTCAACTTCAGCTTCTTCAGCATTAGTGATTGGGATGTAGACTTGGATTACTGTGATATTGAATGGTTTGACTTGGAAGCAGACCAAGATCGTTCTGTCATTTTAGAGATTACCCAAGTACTTCATTTCAGACTCTTGTTGACTACAAGGGCTACCCCAATTCTTCAAATAGATTCTTGCTGACAGTAGTAGATATAATGGTCATCTGAATTAAATTTGCCCATTCCTGTCCATTTTAGTTCACTGATTCCTAAAATGTCAATGTTCACTCTTTTCATCTCCTGGTTGACTACTAGTTTACTTGATTCATGGACCTAACATTCCAGGTTCCTATGTATTACTGTTCTTTACAGTATTGGACTTTACTTTCATCAGCAATCACATCCATAACTAGGCATTGTTTCCTCTTTGGCTCAGCCTCTTCATTCCTTCTGGAGCTATTTCTCTGTTCTTCTCCAGTAGCATATTGACACCTATCAACCTGGGAGGGTCCATCTTCTGGTGTCATATCTTTTTGCTTTTTAATACTGTTCCTGGGGTTCTCAAGGTAAGAATGCTGAAGTGGCTTGCCATTCCCTTCTCTAGTCGACCACATCTTGTCAGAACTCTCCACCATGGCCCATCTGTCTTGGGTGGCCATACATGGCATGACTCATTGTTTCACTGAGTTAGGCAAGGTTGTGATCCACGTGATCAGTTTGGTTAGTTTTCTGTGATTGTGATGTTCGTTGTGTCGGCCTTCTGATGGATGAGGATAAGAGACTTATGTAATCTTCCTGATGAGAGAGAATGACTGTGGGTAAAACTGGGTCTTGTTCTTGTGGGCAAAGCCACATTCCATAAGCCTTTAATCCAATTTTCTGTTGATGGGTGGGGCTGTATTCCTTCCCTGTAGTTTGGCCTGTGATCATACTATGGTAGGGGTAGTGGTGACTTCCTTCAAAATGACTTATGCCAGCATGCCACACCTCCCAGGACTGTTGTATTCAGTACCCCTGAACCCATAGCAGACCACTGTTGACCCATGCCTCTGCGAGAGACTCCCAAATATACACACACAAGTCTGGCTCAGTCTCTTGTGTGGTCACTGTTCCTTTCTCTTGGGTCCTAGTGCATACAAGTTTTTGTTTGTGCCCTTTAAGTGTCTCGGTTTCCCCAAAGTGAGATTGCCTGGGAATACTCAGGCCCTTTTTCAGATCATCAGATCGAGAAGGCTGTTGTGGGGCCTAGAACTTTTGCAGCAGTGCAAAATCTTCTTTGGTTTAATTGCTTTCCAATGGTCTTCAGCAGTGGCTCACAAAGTGTGAACCCCAGAGAACATCGTTACCATCCCCGAGAACTTGTCAGAAACTCACAGTCTGGAACCTCACTCCACATCGCTGGCCTCAGAAGCCCTGAGGGTAGGGCCCAGCCATGTACATTTTGAGGTGGTCAAGCTACGGCTGCAGTGTGCTAAAGATTGAGGGCCACAGATTTACCTGTGGCCTTTCTGCTCAGCTACCCTTATATAGTGGCATCACCTGGGGGCTTTATAGAAATGCAGACTCTTAGGCTGCACCCCAACATACTGAATCCGTTAACCCACACTTAAGCACGACCCTCAGGGGAGGCTGAGAAGCCTCAGTCTAGATTACCATGTCTGCACAATGTAATGAGGACCTTTTCTCCAGGAAGATGAAAAAAAAAAAAAAAAAGCAAACCTGACAGCCTAACTGGAGAAACTGTGAAAGTGCCTTAAGACATCCAACCCACTGAGTCCAAGGCACCACAGGTTGCTTAATTACCTTCACTGAGAGAAGACAGAGCTTGGTGTCAGGCTGGGTAAAAAAGGGTAAGAGGAGGGGGAAACCCTGGGTGAGCACTCTGTATTCTAATTGGGTCCTCATTATTTATATTTACCATTTCTTATCCATTTTCATCAGTGATATTTTTATCCGATTTAATCAATGAGAGATAGCTTTAATATCATGACTTTTGTAAATAGTTTTAGTTTTTTCTTTACTAAAGCCTCTCTAAATCTGCATCACAGGTTGTTGTGAAATGCTTTCTGACCTTGGTGTTTTCTGACCATCATGACTAAGGGAGGCATACAACTGCTTTAAAATGGGTCATCTTTTGAATGGAAAAGGAAATTTCTCACCGTCAGTTAAGACTCTTTTAAGTTGTAACAGAAAACCCAACTGAAATTGTCTTGAAAATTGAAGGGGATTTTTGATTCACATAACTGTTGTGGTGGACATAGAGTGATTAATCCAGTGCTCAGTGTGTTTTCAGTGGCCTACTTCTTTCTGCCAGGGCTCTGCCTTGTCTAGTATCAGCTTTATTCTAAGGCTGATTTCTGACAGTTATAGGAAGGGTGCTAGTCACAGTCACATCTTGAACACTTATAGCCAAAGGTGAGAGGGGCTTTCAGATCAGCATTCCTAGTGAGTATACCAAAATTCATCTTAATTGGATAAGCTCATATCACATATCTATGTTCACATCAATTCATGGATTCATTTAACAAATATTTGTTGAGTATCTACTACTTGCCAGCACTGCTCTAAATTTCAGAACATGGAAATAATCCTGAGTGGTTGATTGACTTTAGCCAGTTGGAATACACCATTAGAATTAGGAGTATGTTCTGCTGTCTCCAAAGCACCCGGACAGTATTATGATGGAAGTGAATACTTAGATAAAAACCTCTGTGTAATTAGGATAAGTGGAGGACAGAATGGATATTAATTAGGCAGCCAAAAGTTTCTTCTATAACCTTGCTACTGAAAATGTTTTATGTGGTTAGTATTGGTATCACGTAGGAGCTTACTATAATTCAGAATCTCAGGTAGTACCTCAGTTCTGCTGGAACAGAATCTCTATGTTAACAAGATCCCCACATGATCATATGAACATAAAACTTCGAGAATCTCTCAGTCACAAGACAGGGCTTCCCTGGTGGCTCAGATGGTAAAGAATATGCCTGCAATGCAGGAGACCTTGCTTTGATCCCTGGATCAGGAAGATCCCCTAGAGGAGGGAATGGCTACTCACTTCAGTACTCTTGCCTGGAAAATTCCATGAACGGAGGAGTCTGGTTGCTACAGTCTATGCGTTCTCAAACAGTTGAAGACAACTGAGCAACTAACACTTCACTTCACTTCTTCATGTATAGAACAGATAAAAATTTGTTGTAATTGTGGCATTAGGGGAAAAAGTTGGAGAACAAACCAGATGGTCTCTATAGCATACAAAAGTTGGGATGATTGCCAGCTCGTAACAGTCTCCCAGTGGAAATCATGTCGTTAACTCCTCTATCAGAAATGATTCATCCCAGGGGAAATGCACCTGCCAAGGTATATAGAAGGCTTTTGGTTGAAAGTTGACAGAGACCTAACACCACCAGAAGTAACTAATCTGAGGACTCTCAAAGTGTTGTGAACCTTGGTTACCTGGCAACTCTTTAATTCATCCATTGCCTGAAATATCCTTTGTTAGCTCAGATTAGCTGAGCGTTTTCTCTTGCTTTTTACTGAAACAACTTTAATTTATATTGCTTTGCCTTTTTCAGAACCAATATCTATTAAGAATGAGAATTTTGGGTCTCCCTTGAAGGAAAGACCAAATATTGTCTGAGATGGACTAGTTGCTTTTGTCCTCAGCTTCCAGATTTGACTCCTAACTCAGTAATATTCCATTGTTTATATATACCACTTTTTTATCCATTTATTAATCAATGAATACTTAGATTGTTTCCATATTGGCTGTAGTAAATACTTCTGTGTGTGTTACTCACTCAGTTGTGTCCAACACTTTGTGACCCCATGGACTGTAGCCTGTCAGGCTCCTCTGTCCATGAAATTCTCCAGGCAAGAATGCTGGAATGGGTTGCCATTTCCTTCTCCAAAGAAATACTTCTAGCAGATTTTAATTAAAGTGATTCTTAGATACCTAATGGCACTCCCCAGGCCTCTTCTGTAGTTAAATGGATCCATTTGTTTCATTTCAAACTAAAGGCATGTGAGCAGTAGAATCATTGTCTCTTCTAGTACAAGGCATGGAGAAGGCAATGGCACCCCACTCCAGTGCTCTTGCCTGGAAAATCCCATGGATGGAGGAGCCTGGTAGGCTGCAGTCCATGGGGTTGCTGAGGGTCGGACACGACTGAGCGACTTCACTTTCACTTTCCACTTTCATGCATTGGAGAAGGAAATGGCAACCCACTCCAGTGTTCTTGCCTGGAGAATCCCAGGGACAGGGGACCCTAGTGGGCTGCCATCTATGGGGTCGCATAGAGTTGGACACGACTGAAGTGACTTAGCAGCAGCAGTACAAGGCATATCATAAGCTGTCCTTTGGATCACTAGCTGGCTGGAAAGAATACTATGAAGAATTCAGAGGCCCAGGAGCTTAAAACTTCTTTAGTAAATGTTAATGCTATAAAATAAATGGATTATAAACTGGAGCCATTGCCCATAAACTGCCCCAACACTAATTATATGTGCATGTGTTTGTTTCTGGAACTTACTGTTTCACATTGGTCACTTTTGCTGTTTCTGTTGTTGTTGTTACTACATTCCCCAAATTGGTATAACGGACAAAGCATTTTTGATAGTTTTTTGGATGGTAGGTTGTTTGTGTTTTGTACTCATCTCTTTTACCTTTTTGTTTCTCTCATTTGTTAATTAGAAATATGTATCATTTATATATATTATAATATCTATCTATCTATATGTATAAGTATATGTATGTATAAATAAATAACTGGGCACTTGGTTGCCTTTGTATTAAATGACCTCTTTAAATAGAGATCTCTCTTTAAATAGAGATCTTGAGAAGAAGCTGACGTATATAAAGCCCTATCAGATGCTCTTATTCACTGAAGCTATTTCTACTACACCTTGATGAAAATTTCTCCTAAACCTTATCTTTACTATAATTAATAGAAAGTGAAACACTTGAAGAATAGTAAAAATCTATGTTATATTTCTTTGCATTAAGTTTTCCTTTTTTACTCTTAGTCCTTTATTTAGGGGAGAAAATTGCTTCACACTCCATATGCCATGGTCAGAAATATGATACTCCAATATGTTATATTCAATACAGTGAAAAAGAATACTTTATGTGGATCCTGCATAAATTTTTAACATTAAGACAAAAAATCTGTTTTATTTATTTATTAATAGTAACACAAAGGAGGCATATGTGAGCCACTATGAAATAACAATGCTCAGAGATATTAATCCATGTGATATATTTTGCCCATATATCTATGGATAAAAAAAAAAAAAGTAGGCTACTCTTCTTCTCTAGTTCCTCCTTATAAAAGAAAAAAAAAAGCATTTCAATATCAAAACAGAGACTAAGGTCCAGTAACAGTAAACTGGCATAAGGATTCAGTAAAAATGCAATTGAGAGCAGGTGTGAATTCCAGATTCTATGAGTATGTCTAGAATTGAGGTGGAAATATATAAATAACTTCTTAAAATTTCTAAAGATGTATGGAAAACACATGTGCCTTCATAACCACATGCTCACCCACAAATGCATTGTAACTGTGAGGTAATGGATATGCTAAAAGCTTAATTGTAGTAGGGCTTCCCTGGTGGCTCAGCCCATAAAGAATCTGCCTGTGTGCTGGAGACCTGGGTTTGATCCCTAAGTTGGGAAGATCTTCTGGCGGAGGGCATGGCAACCTACTCCAGTATTCTTGTTTAGAGAATCCCCATGGACAGAGGAGCCTGGCAGGGTATAGTCCATGGGAGTTACAAAGAGTCAGACACGATTGAGTGTCTGTACTGAGCACAGTACAAAGCACAGCAATCATTTCACAGTGTATACATAAATCAAAATCTCAAGTTTTAAACTTTAAATACACAATTTTGTTTGTCAGTTATATCTTAATAAAAACTGAGAAAAAATGAAACTGATTGCATTGGAATACGCTATCGTTCACTGGCCCTGTGACCTTGGACAATTTACTGAAGCAGTTTCATCACAGAAGAAAGCAGGAGATCACAATTAGAGTGATGAAAATACCCAAAACAAACTGTTGTGGTCTGGGTGCAGGTTATTGAAAGAATTTCCAGACATGAGACAGAATGAGAGGGAAATAAAGTTTATTAGAGTGGGAGAGGCTGTTAGAATAGTGGGCCAACTCAAGGGAGAACCAAAGTTGAACAGGGGTCCTTAGTCCACTTTTAAACCCAGGGTACAAGGAATGGGATAGGGGTCTTGCGGGTCATTTGCTGATTGGATAAAGCACATATACTGGGTGGGGGAGGCGGGGAGAATAAGGCAAATATCTTCTCCCTAAGGGGTAGGAGGGGACACAGGTTATACTGCTTAGTGAAGTGAAGTGAAGTCGCTCAATCGTGTCCGACTCTTTGCGACCCCATGGACTGTAGCCTATGAGGCTCCTCCGTGCATAGGATTTTCCAGGCAAGAGTACTGGAGTGGGTTGCCATTTCCTTCTCCAGGGGATCTTCCCAACCCAGGGATCGAACCCAGCTCTCCCGCATTGTAGGCAGATGCTTAACCATCTGAGCCACCAGGTGGCTCATACTGCTTAGGAGGAGCTGAAATCCTTTAATAGTTACTACATGGGGGAGGGAAGGACGATAAGGGTCTGGTTTTTCTGTTCCTAATACCAAGACCCTGCTTGGTTTTATCTGTTCTTCCATCCTTGGGTCACCACAGAAACCACATTTGTTATGGGTTCTGAGTTTACACACTTAACTTATCACAGTGCCAAGTACACTGGAATCACTCAGTGTGTTTATCTTCTCATAATTATGCAAGAGGGAGGAGGAAGTTTCAGGGAGTTTGCCGAAATTTTCAAGGAAGGAGACATAATTATCTATGCTGAATAAATACTTTCAAGAAAAAAAAGTCACTTCTACCTGTTTGTCTTAGGAGAGAAGATGGAAAACAATGCAAGCTTTATAATTAAAGACGAGGGAATGAATTTCTCAGAGGGCTAAAGACTTAGATTTCTATTTTCTTATCATGAGCATGGTTAGTAGACATTCCCTAGGAATGAAATCCTTTTAATTTTAACTGCATTGTGTCTTCCTGGAATGTTACAGAGCATAAAAATTCAGTAAAAATACAATTCAGAGCAGGTATGGATTCCAGATTCCATGAGTATACCTAGAATTTAAATGGAAAATAGAAATAATTTACTTCTTAAAATACCTAGAAAGAGAAGAATATATTTCACTTTCATGGATATATACTCACATGGATATATCGTGTCTGTAAAATTAGATTTGATTTAGGTTGGGGGTTAAACAGAATAATGTACTTCAAAAATATATTGAAAGAAGTGATATGATGATGATTTGAAACCATTCTCATGAATATTATTCTATCCCTAGATATACCTTATCTATAATTCATTATTTTTCATTCCATTAATATATCAATAACCATAAAGTTTTCAAATTTGAGTTAAGAATTTTTTTATGCTAATATGAAAGCCTGCAAAATATGTAATTTTCTTTTCTGTGACCTACAATCTATTGAAATTGCCATACTGTGCAGACTCATACTAAGAAGTAGTATAAATAATAAGGTAAGAATATGTTTAAACCAATGTCAAACTTTGCTGAACATGGATGGTTAGTTTCATTGATTTTTGTGCCAAGTATTTTTTGTAATTCTGTCATATTATTCAAAAC
This sequence comes from Bos indicus x Bos taurus, assembly GCF_003369695.1. Classification (NCBI taxonomy): domain Eukaryota; kingdom Metazoa; phylum Chordata; class Mammalia; order Artiodactyla; family Bovidae; genus Bos; species Bos indicus x Bos taurus. The sequence continues at coordinate 68,838,635 of NC_040082.1, forward strand.
AATATTAGTTTAAGGAATGTTTTCTTTAAGGATAAAGAACTGAGACAGAAGTAAAGTTACCTGCCTTAGCTCATAGATGGGAAAGACTAGATAGAATTTTTTTTTTTTCTTTTCTTATATAATAATAGTGTTTCCCAGGTAAGAAAGAAATTGACAATGGAGAGAAGTAAGTAGGAAAAAGGTGGCAAGTGAGAATAACGGTGTAATTGAGTTTTGAATTTGAATGGTGGTTTTGAATTTGAATGAGTTTTGAATTTGAATGGTGGTATAGGCCACTTTCAATTTTAATAAGCACAGCTCAGCCACAGGTATTTAAAAGTTGACATGCATGTTTTTAAGACTTTTGCTTGTTGTATTTATTGTTTAGTGTAACTTTAAATGAACATAAAAGTGCACTGATAACAAATATTCATAGTGGGGATTTTTTGTAATATGCTTTTAACAATATTACCAGTGTTTTTGTTTTGTTTTTGTTTTTTTAATTTAATTTAATTTTTTAACTTTACAATATTGTATTGGTTTTGCCATATATCAAAATGAATCCGCCACAGGTATACATGTGTTCCCCATCCTGAACCCTCCTCCCTCCTCCCTCCCCATACCATCCCTCTGAGTCTTCCTAGTGCACCAGCCCCAAGCATCCAGTATTGTGCATCGAATCTGGACTGGTGACTCATTTCATATATGATATTTTACATGTTTCAATGCCATTCTTCCAAATCATCCCACCCTCTCCCTCTCCCACAGAGTCCAAAAGACTATTCTATACATCAGTGTCTCTTTTGCTGTCTCGTATACAGGGTTATTGTTACCATCTTTCTAAATTCCATATATATTACCAGTGTTTTTGAAAAGCAATATTATACTCTCTGATCACGTAATTCTCCTGACTCATACCAGTGATAACTGTTACCTCAATATTGCTATAATTCTTTAAAAAATATATCATCTGTGCTTAAACTTATTATAACAGGATTCATTAAAATGTTCCTTGTCGGATATTTTTCTCATTCCACATTCTATTCTTGAGGTTCATTATTATTACTGGTAACTATGATTAATAATCCTATTATTGATGTATATTTGGGTTATATTTTATGATAGATAAGAGTTGTTAAGATCAGTCTTGCTCATGTCACTTCACTCTTTTCTGTATTCTTTAATTCATGATTTCCATGATTGCTGCTGCTGCTGCTAAGTCCCTTCAGTCGTGTCCGACTCTGTGCGACCCCATAGACGGCAGCCCACGAGGCTCCCCCGTCCCTGGGATTCTCCAGGCAAGAACACTGGAGTGGGTTGCCATTTCCTTTTCCAATGCATGAAAGTGAAAAGTGAAAGTGAAGTTGCCTAGTCTTGTCCAACTCTTAGCGACCCCATGGACTACGGCCCACCAGGCTCCTCCATCCATGGGATTTTCCAGGCAAGAGTGCTGGAGTGGGGTGCCATTGCCTTCTTTGATTTCCATGATTACTGGGTTGTTATTGTTTGGACACATATTTGTCATTACAATGTCATGAAATCCATGACTTTTCTTTGAGAAGTGCTGAGATATAGAAAGCCACTACAAAATAATAAAAGAATATGCTATGAATATGCTAGAATATTCTATGACAAAGTGAAAAGTTTATTTCAAGCAAAGCAGTGTGCTTTAGATAAAATATATACAGACAAACCATAAATTTACAACTAAGGCAAAAAAATTAACTCTGCAGGTAAAAACTGAAGCAGAGTTTAAAATTATGTACCTCGTTATAGTAATATTTTTGAGAAAGCAGTATTCTGAAAAAAAAAAGATGTCCAAATTTGAAGTTTATTCCAGAAATAAATATCTGACTCTTCACCACCATCTAATCACAAGGATATCCATCAGTTGATTGCACATCCTGTGGCTCTTGCCCTCATGTGTGTGTGCCTGCTCAGTTGCTTCAGTAGTGTCTGACTCTTTGTGACCCTATGAACTGTAGCCCATGAGGCTCCTCTATCCATTAATATCCTAGAACCAAGGTCTGATTTCCTCATATAAGAAACATCACTTGTTTATTTTTACAGAACATTCCTGTGTAAATATCCACATGATTCTTAAACAGCCGGTAGTAGGTAAGGCAATATTTGATATCTTCCATCTATATCAATATTAAAATGCTATAAATGTTTGATATGGCTGTTTCTTGCCAGATTTTCTGTGACAGGGCAAGCTCAGTGAAAGCAATTTCCACACATGACTGTGAAGGGAACTTTGAGGTTTAGAGAGTGGAGACAATATGATATATGTAAGTGTAAGTGTGAGTTTCTGTAAGTTCAACATGATCTAATGATGGAACTAAGAAACTTCAGAGGAACTGCGTAGTTTACACATTTGTTAGCCAATCTTATTTTGATATATCACTCAACAGGACTTAAAAGCTGTATGGCAGACATGTCCAGGCTATATTTAATAGGAGTATTCAAATTTTTATATAATTTTCATTACTGAGACAGATTTTTCCCCACATGTGCTAGCTGGGTATGGGCTAACTTTATCTTGCTTGCATGAATTATTCATGTTTTGTGATTGCTTTGATTTTAGTTTCATTTTTATAGAAACCCTATTGATAATACCATATTCTATACTACTCTAACCTTTCAATTTAGATAAAGAATGCTCAGATGTTAAATTTGGGGCAATTCCACAGTTTCATAAGTAAGGCAAGTATCAGCAGGACTTATTTCTCTGTGACAGGATACTTCCTGACCTTTGAGATTCATAATCCTGTCTTGCCATATTGGTTACTGAGCTACATATTTTTCCAGAACATATTCTACATAAGGCACTCTGTAAATGTTTACCAAACCAATAAACAGATCATTTTGTTTTAAAGAATATATTTATCATGGCATGGGAGAATCAGACCTTTAACTCTGACTTCATCTTGCTGGGAATCTTTGATCACAGCCCCACCCTCATTTTCCTCTTCTCTCTGGTCTTGGGCATCTCTGCACTGGCCATCGTGGGAAATACTCTCAAGGTTCTCCTCATCTACCTGGACACCCAGCTCCACACTCCTATGTATTTCCTCCTCAGCCAACTATCTCTTAAGGACTTCATGCTCATCTCTACCACTGTACCCAAGATAGCCTTCAACTACTTGTCTGGTAGCAAGTCCATTTCTGTGGCTGTTTGTGCCATACAAATTTTCTTTTATACATCACTACTTGGCTGTGAATACTTCCTCTTGGCAGTCATAAAATCTTGATGAAGAAAATATCTGTGATCAACATGCTTTATAGAAATCTATCAATTTGCAAAAATAATATATTTCTCTGTATTAGGATATATCTGTATTAGGATACAGACATTTTCTTTTCCTACATAAATTCAGGCATCATCAAAGTCAGAACACACAATTTCAAGTTATGCATAGAAAATTAATATAAGTGCATAGATTACAGCTCCATATTTTAATACATTTTAATGAATATACCAAATGATTTTTGTCTTTTGTATTTAATCCCTAATCCCTCTGAAACTGTAGTAGTCTATCAGTTTGTGTTACAGGTCTGTTTTCCCTTTTTGAGTTTTGCTTGACTGTAATGTCAAATCAAGCATCTTAGATGTCAAGTATCATTATGTGTTTCTTCTTTCCAAGAAATCTATGATAAATCCTCATTGCCAAATACTATTTATGCAAAGTCATTATTTTCTGCAGTGTTGTGCTGCTCAGTCACATCCAATTCTTTGAGATTCTTTGGACTGTAGCCTGCGAGGCTCCTCTGTCCATGTGATTTTTTAAGCAAGTATACTTGAGTGGGTTGCCATTCCCTTCTCCAGGAGATCTTTCCAACTCAGGGATCGAACTTGTGTCTTCTGTATCTCCTGCATTGCAGGGTGATTCTATACACGGAGCTGTCACGTAAATGGCTTCTACATCCTTATTCAGTTTCTGAATGTTCTAGTTCAATAGGCCCTTTTCCTGAGAATATGTACTTCAATTCCTAGCTTCCTTAACTCTGCTCAAGCTCCCTTGAAAGATGTGTATTCTGTTCATCTGCTTCTCATTGCTTGTATAACATTACATATTGCCTTATGACACCTTTTCTTACTCATTCCTTTTCTCTCCCTTTTGTTTTTTTCAGTTAAAACTCTTTCCATTCTTGAAAGTGTGGCAGTTTAAGTACATATTTTAAGCACCTCTGTGTTGTAAACCTCAACTCACATAATACTAAATAAAAATATTTAAGAACGTGAGGAAAACTGCTACAAACAGAATCATGGGTGAAAGAATTCAGGAACTCCTTGAAGAAGAAATTCTGAGAAACAGTCATGCAAAAAAAAAAAAAAAGGGGGGGGGGAGTATCCTGAGAGCGTTGAAGTGGAAATGAGTGGGGCTACTCTCTAGGTACTCTCTATCCATCAGTGAGCAAGCTCCGCATGCTTTGCCAAAAAAAAAAAAAAAAAAAAGCGTGGCAGTAATTCCAGTCTTGGCAATTTGCTCTAAGACCAAAAGTCATCACATTTCCAAGGAAGTCTTCAAACAGAAGATATACACACAAAGATTTAACACACAAACACAGAATTAAAAGGCGCTGGGAACATTCAAGACATTTTTAGATTTTTTTTCATAGTTTCACAGAAATATGAAAAGCTGTTGAATCCACAGTACAATATATAAAAAGAAATACCAGGTAAGAAAAAAACAGGCTTTAGAAAATTAAAAAGACAATAAATAAAAGGATAGATTCAACTAAAGTTTTGAAAGATAAAAGGGAGAAAATCTACCAGAAATAAAACAACCATAACAATTAAATATAAAAATTAGACATTTAGAAAATATAAAGAATACAAGAATCAATATAAGATCAAGTAACATATGAGCATTTCTAAAAACGCATTTGACATAATTATAGAGCAAACATTACTAAACAAAAATATTTCCTCAAAATTGTTATATATGAGCTACAATGTTCAGATAGCATGAAAAGAACACATTAAAATGAGAAACAATTTATTAGATGATATTTTCTCAAAAATCATCTTGAAAATAACTCCTTTTAATTCTCAATATATCAGAAAGATAATACTCTAAAATCTGTTAAAAGAAATTATTATAAAAATAAGAAGAAATACACGTAGTGATGGCAAATAAAATAGTATCAGTATCAGTATAGTAATTTTTTTTTGTATTGAACCAATAAATTTGAGAAAATAAAACAATATCATCAGCCCATGTTCCTAGACTTAAAGTAGGCTGCAAATATGTGGAGAGCACAAGAAGAGGGAAAGAGATTGATGGTGGTGATGTAGGGAGAAGGCAAATTCTATCCACAGCAGCCTGTCACAAATGAAAGATTGGTACTCAGAACTGTGGAATCAAACACTAGAAGATAAGTGTATTAAGTATGGGAAAATATCGGAAACAATTTTAAGATCATTTGAAATATTTGCCTTATGAATCAAGAGAAGGAATTGTGGGACTATTATTTTCCCCTTGTATTGTTGATGCCATGTCCATGCAAAACTTGAATAAATTATTAAAGTGATATAATTTGCATGCTTTAATAATTTATTTAATTATTATATGGACATGACATCAACAATCCAAAGGGTAAAATGATAGTCTCACAACCCTCTCTCTTGACTCACAAGGCAAATATTTCAAATAAGCTTACAATTGTTTTCAGTATTTTCCCATAGTTAAAATAATACACTTATCTTCTAATGTTTGATTCCACAATTCTGAGTACCAATCTTTCATTTGTGACAGGCTACGGTGGATAGGATTTGCTTGTATTCAAAATATTGCACATATGAAACTCCAAACAAATTGTAAGAAAAGAGCAAATCCCCTGTATCTATGTGGAACAATTGATTTCCAACTACTCTGTGGCTGTTGGCAACTTGCAGAGAAAAAACTAGGGCAAATATCTTTTTTTCAGAAATTGGAATTTGGATTTAACATGAGACCAGCATATTAAACTGTATCACATTTACATACATTTTTACTATACATTTTGTCACACAGAATCTTAATTTTTAAAGCGACCGTATCTTTAATGTAGTATAATTTATTACAATAAACACTTTAGTCTTATTCAAAATAAATTCAAAAAAGAAGTTCCTAAATAATATTAGCTTTTGTTCACATTATCAATTTCACTATGTTTTTCTACTATTTCACAATAGATTATTAGAATCAATATCTATTCTTCCTGGAATTGTTTATAATTCTATTTTTTTAGGTTTAAAGAGAGTTTCACATCTTACAAAAGTAAACAAGTGTTTAAGCAATCCATTCATAATTGATTTTTTTTTTTTTTGAAGCCTGCTGTCAATTTTATAACCCAGGACTGTCTTTCTAATAGATATAGGAGTGATCCCTCTGAAATCTGATCATCAAGGAAGATGGCGCCCCATTGACCTCCCTCTGTGGGAGATTAGGAGAAGACTAACCCCAGTAGCCTAACTTCAGGCAGCATGTTGGTTCAAGTAGTGCAGTATAAATAAAACAGGGTTCCTGAAAGGAAATAAAACCAGAAATAATCTGTTAAAACTCCTTCAATTAAATTCCTTTTTTAAAAAAAATTCCCTAGTTTCCTGAGATGCTTGAATGTATCAGCATATGAATTGCCTATGCTAGTTTTTCATAAAAAATCAGATCAGATCAGTCACTCAGTCGTGTCCGACTCTTTGCGACCCCATGAATCGCAGCATGCCAGGCCTCCCTGTCCATCACCAACTCCCGGAGTTCACTCAGACTCACGTCCATTGAGTCAGTGATGCCATCCAGCCATCTCATCCTCTGTCGTCCCCTTTTCCTCTTGCCCCCAATCCCTCCCAGCATCAGAGTCTTCCAATGAGTCAACTCTTCACATGAGGTGGCCAAAGTACTGGAGTTTCAGCTTTAGCATCATTCCTTCCAAAGAAATCCCAGGGCTGATCTCCTTCAGAATGGACTAGTTGGATCTCCTTGCAGTCCAAGGGACTCTCAAGAGTCTTCTCCAACACCACATTTCAAAAGCATCAATTCTTCGGCGCTCAGCCTTCTTCACAGTCCCACTCCCACATCCATACATGACTACAGGAAAAACCATAGCCTTGACTAGACAGACCTTTGTTGGCAAAGTAATGTCTCTGCTTTTGAATATGCTATCTAGGTTGGTCATAACTTTCCTTCCAAGGAGTAAGTGTCTTTTAATTTCATGGCTGCAGTCATCATCTGTAGTGATTTTTGAGCCCAGAAAAATAAAGTCTGACACTGTTTCCACTGTTTACCCATCTATTTCCCATGAAGTGGTGGGACCGGATGCCATGATCTTCGTTTTCTGAATGTTGAGCTTTAAGCCAACTTTTTCACTCTCCACTTTCACTTTCATCAAGAGGCTTTTGAGTTCCTCTTCACTTTCTGCCATAAGGGTGGTGTCATCTGCATATCTGAGGTTATTGATATTTCTCCTGGCAATCTTGATTCCAGCTTGTGTTTTTTCCAGTCCAGCGTTTCTCATGATGTACTCTGCATATAAGTTAAATAAACAAGGTGACAATATACAGCCTTGATGAACTCCTTTTCCTATTTGGAACCAGTCTGTTCCATGTCCAGTTCTAATTGTTGCTTCCTGACTGGCATACAAATTTCTCAAGAGGCAGATCAGGTGTTCTGGTATTCCCATCTCTTTCAGAATTTTCCACAGTTTATAGCTCTTAATAATTCTAATCAAAATTTTTCCACAGTTTATAGCTCTTAATAATTCTAATCAAAATTCTCTTTAAAATTTACAGAATAGTCTCAATTCTTATGCAATAAATAAAAGTAAAAATACAATTAGAGCTCATACCTTTGGTTATCTTCCTACAGTTACTGCATCATTGAACTGGATAGCCGACAGTGGTCCTATAGTCACCATACAATTAAAGTTATTTTTCTAAGAAGACTTCTTTAAATATTTTGTAAATAAATATATTCATCTCTCCTCCCTGCATATTATTTTAGATATTTCCATGAATCCTCAGCAGCAACGGATTTTTGGACTTATTCACCTGGAGATTAAGGGTAACACTAGTTTTGTGTGTGTGTGTGTGTGTCACCTGCAAAAGTCCATTGAGACTTAAATAATATAGGCTAAGTAACTAATAGGTCAGATTGGCCTTAGACCAAGAATGGGGGAAGAGTTTTGATAATTTTAAAAATGTTTTACAGATGTGTTAAAGGTCAAGTTACTGTGGAAAGGAACAAATACATTTATTCAGATTCTTCCAGTGTCATTACATTTGTAAAGTTTTATGAAAGTCATATATTTTATAAAATTTTATTTTATATATAAAACATTTATGTTTTACATGTAAAATTTTATTTTATATGTAAAGTCTTTATTTTACATATACAATATAAATAAAATTTATAAAATTATTTATAAAACATATGACTCCATAAGTTTAATATAAATACATATAGAAATCTTTTTATTTCCTTCATTTTATTGTACTTTATTATTTGGCAGTTTGAAATATATTGGTTGGAAAATTGAAAACACTAAAGTGCAATGTGGTACATTTAATATGAATATATAAGAAGAAAACCAAAGAATTTGGGTGAAATCTTTTGTTTTTATATAATTTCTTTTTTTTTAGGGGAAATTCTTTTATTGATTTATTCTTTTTTTTAAATTTATTATTATTATTATTTTTTCACTTTACAATATTGTATTGGTTTTGCCATACATGTTGGAAATTGCCATTAAATTTTAAAACATCAAAAATATAATATAGGTAACAAAATGATGACACTCTCTTTAATGAGATACTCTTTAGATAATATTTAAGAAGGTATTTTTTCATTGCAGATAATGTGTTAAATGTTCTTATATTTCTTATCATCTTCCATACTTGCATTAATGATAATTTTCTCTAGGTAAGTGTAATTTAAAGGGCTTTCCCCCTAACTTTTTGAGATGCATATAAGATACAAATTACCATTTTCAGCTGTACAATTCAGTGATATTATACATATTCACATTTTTGTGTAACCATAACACAATCCATTTCCAGAACATTGTCATTATTCCAAACTGAAACTTCTCACCTAGAAATAATAACTCTGTCTTCTCCTCCTGATAACCATGATTCTTTCTTTCTAAAGAAAACACACACACACACACACATTATATATCTTTCATAAAAGTCTAATCATGCAACAATTTTTGTTTGGTCTCTGGCTTAGTTTGCTTCAACAAATGCTCTCATGGGTCATCCATTTTATAGCCTCTATCAGAATCGCATTCAGTTTTCAGGTCAAATAATATTTCATTATATGTGTATACTCCATTTTCTTTATGCATTCATCTTCCTTTAGGCATTTATGTTTTCCACACATTTAGGTTATGATTAATTAGGCTGCTGTGAACATTTGTATACAAATATCTGTTCAAGTGTCTGCTTTCAATTTTTTTATATATTTATAAGCATAATTGTTAGATCATAGAGTATTTACATGATAAAATTTTAGAGGAACTGTCATATTGTCTTTCATAACTGCTTAACATTTTCTATCTCAACCATAAATGTAGTTTTCAATTTCTCCCCACCTTGCCAACACTTGCTATTTCATTTTATCTTTCTTACTTTCCATTTTTTCCCTTTAATAATAGCTTTCCACATGAGAGGGGTTATCCACTGTGGTTTTAATTTGAATTTCCCTAACGACTGGCATTGTTAATCATCTCACCATGTGTTATTAGTCATTTCTATATCTTCCTTGAAAAACAAATGTATATTCAAATCCTTACTTATATTTTAATTTGGTTTTGTGTTGTTGAGCTTTAGGAATTATTTATACATGCTGGGAACTTCCAGATGTTCAAGCTGGTTTTAGGAAATGCAGAGGAACCAGAGATCAAATTGCCAACATCCGCTGGATTATTGAAAAAGCAAGAGAGTTCCAGAAAAACATCTATTTCTGCTTTATTGACTATGCTAAAGCCTTTGACTGTGTGGATCACAATAAACTGTGGAAAATTCTGAAAGAGATGGCAAAACCAGACCATCTGACCTGCCTCTTGAGAAACCTGTATGCAGGTCAGGAAACCAAAGTTAGAACTGGACATGGAACAACAGACTGGTTCCAAATGGGAAAAGGAGTATATCAAGGCTGTATATTGTCACCCTGTTTATTTAACTTCTATACAGAGTACATCATGAGAAACGCTGGGCTGGAGGAAGCACAAGCTGGAATCAAGATTGCCGGGAGAAATATCAATAACCTCAGATATGCAGATGACACCACCCTTATGGTAGAAAGTGAAGAGGAACTCAAAAGCCTCTTGATGAAAGTGAAAAAGGAGAGTGAAAAAGCTGGCTTAAAGCTCAACATTCAGAGAACTAAAATCATGGCATCTGGTCCCATCACTTCATGGGAAATAGACGGGGAAACAGTGAAAGTAGTGTCAGACTTTATTTTTGGGGGGGCTCCAAAATCACTGCAGACAGTGATTGCAGCCATGAAATTAAAAGACACTTACTCCTTGGAAGGAAAGTTATGACCGACCTAGATAGCATATTCAAAAGCAGAGCCATTACTTTGCTAACAAAGGTCCGTCTAGTCAAGGCTATGGTTTTTCCAGTATTGTATGGATGTGAGAGTTGGACTGTGAAGAAAGCTGAGTGTCGAAGAATTGATGCTTTTGAACTGTGGTGTTGGAGAAGACTCTTGAGAGTCCCTTGGACTACAAAGAGGTCCAACCAGTCCATCCTAAAGAAGATCAGTCTTGGGTGTTCATTGCAAGGACTGATGCTAAAGCTGAAACTCCAATACTTTGGCCACCTCATTCAAAGAGTTGACTCATTGGAAAAGACTCTGATGCTGGGAGGGATTGGAGGCAGGAGGAGAAGGGGACGATAGAGGATGAGATGGCTGGATGGCATCACCAACTCGATGGATGTGAGTCTGAGTGAACTCCGGGAGTTGGTGATGGACAGGGAGGCCTGGTGTGCTGTAATTCATGGGGTCACAAAGAGTTGCACACGACTGAGTGACTTAACTGAACTGAATTTTATTATACTGATGATTGCTATAGCAAGGTGGGAAAAAAAGGATAGGATTAAGAAAGCCTAATTTCTATCTAAATTTTGCATTTTTAAAAAAGTCATCAGAGACAAATATTGTATTTCAAAGATTAACCATTGTACTAGTTTCTAAACATGTGTTATACTATACCTATTATTATCTCCATATTTAAAAATTTTTTTTTTAATTAATTTATTTATTTTAATTGAAGGCTAATTACTTTGGTATTGTAGTGGTTTTTGCCATACATTGACAAGAATCAGCCATGGGTGTACATGTGTTCCCCATCCTGAATGCCCTTCCTACCTCCCTCCCCATCTCATCCCTCAGGGTCATCCCAGTGCACCAGCCCTGAGCACTTTTTTAGTAAAGTATTCTCAATCTGAAACATATACCTTGTGTCTATGGATATTTATGCTATAAACTTGAGGATAATTATCTAGTATGATTTCTGGTAGTCTTAAAGATTATTCAAGAGAAATACTTCTTCATGGATACACAATAGACCATTATAAAGTAAGATGATACATATTCAGTTTTTCTATGAGAGGCAAATTTTTACATTTCTTCATATATATATATCAGATTAATTGCAATGAATAATATATGATTATATTTTAAATGAAATTTTGTGATTTTATTTAAAATTGAGAGACTAATTAAATTTCTTTTTCATTTGTGAGCTTGAATTAACATATTTTGGATTTATTGCTTTGTAGTAGGACAACTCCAGTGTTCTTGCCTGGAGAATCCCAGGACGAGGGAGCCTGGTGGGCTGCCGTCTCTGGGGACGCATAGAGTCGGACACGACTGAAGCAACTTAGCAGTAGCAGTAGCAGCAATAGGACAACAGAAGACAGTGTTTTATTATTAAAAGTTTATCATATAACTGGCAATTATTTAATACCAAACCTGGATTGACTCTAGTTAGCTGGTTTTGATGTGCAGTTCAGAGAGAGGACATTTTACTGCTATGAAATATATTCCTCTGCCAGGTGTTATCATGGCAACCATACAACTTTGTTTTCTTTAAATTTTTTAATAACAGATACTTACTGATACCTGAGAATTTCCCTTGATTGCTCTACTAGATTAGGGATCTAATTAACCCTAGGTTCCCAAGGGCAATGATAAAGTTTTAAATCTTGCTAATCGGGAAGCTATTTAATAAGGCACTGTGGGTGCTAAACTTAGTCAAACTCATTAAAACTTTTCTGCCAGAATCCCGGAGCCTGATTTAATGAGCCCCTGAACACTGCTCTTCTAATTAGGCCATTCCCTTTCATGCTTAGAGCACAGAGTTGCCTATGATTAGTGTCATCATTTTTGATAGTGAGCATCCAAGGCCCATGATGTAAGAGAAGGAAGAAGTGAATCAAAGATTCTTGGAACTTATCTAGACTTGTAGGCAGTTGGAAGCACCCCTCAATTTTTGTTTACCAATTTCATTAATAATATATTAAGTAACAGAAGATCCCACAATCTCTTTCAATACATTTTAGAACACAAATAAAATTATATGCATAAGGGATTATACAACAAGTCCAACAAAGCCAATAGTGATTAAGAGGGCTTGTTTGGCAAACTTCCAAATCTTGAAGGCTGACGAGATGTTATTATTTATGGTATCTTTTTGATTCTTAATAATTTAATAAAAGAACATTTAAAGGAATCAAACAAGAATATCATAGACAATCTTTTAGCCAATTATTTTATTCATACCAACACCAGAGGAGGAGGAGAGGAGGGAATAAAAGCTATGAGATCATTTACCCCTGTAATACTTTTAATCTAATGGCTGTCATATATTACCGATATACTCAATTTCAATGATACGTAGGCTTTGGAGTGTTAAGACATAGTGGAGTTATGTAAATCATGAGTATATTGTTCCAAGGACAAAAAATCTCAAATTCACTCATTGATTCTTCACAGTTCCTCACATGTATGGTTTCTCTGAGAGATGATGCCAGTGTTGAAATGCCAGAGCTCAATGCCAAGTTGAAAAGACTCAATGTAAATATCATGATTTGGGGATTTGTTTTTCTCCATTTCCAGTGTAGCTGCTTAAAGAAATGAACCTGCCTGGAGAGCTGCTCCAGTCTCCCAGAATTTAGTTTTCTGCCTAAATTCACAGGCAAGCTCAGCATTTTAAAGACTCTTCTTTAAGAGTGAAGAAATTGACCCTAGGAAGGCACATATACTTAAGTAAATAATGGAAAGCTTCTCTTTAAAAACAGAAACTATTTTATGCACAATAGTGTATATATGTTAATCCCAGCCTCTTAATTTATCCCCCAGCTCCCTTTCCCCTTTAGTAACCATGTGTTTAAGGACTGCTACAACTCAACAACAGCAACAAAATAAATCACAATGAGCAAAAGACTTGACAGTTCTTTAAAGAAGATATACCAATGGTCAATAAACTTATGAAAATTTGCTAGATATCACTTACCACTCAGTTCAGTTCAGTTCAGTTGCTCAGTCATGTCCAACTCTTTGTGACCCCATGAATTGCAGCATGCCAGGCCTCCCTGTCCATCACCAACTCCCGGAGTTCACTCAGACTCATGTCCATCGAGTCAGTGATGCCATCCAGCCATCTCATCCTCTGTCGTCCCCTTCTCCTCCTGCCCCCAATCCCTCCCAGCATCAGAGTCTTTTCCAATGAGTCAACTCTTCACATGAGGTGGCCAAAGTACTGGAGTTTCAGCTTTAGCATCATTCCTTCCAAAGAAATCCCAGGGCTGATCTCCTTCAGACTGGACCGGTTGGATCTCCTTGCAGTCCAAGGGACTCTCAAGAGTCTTCTCCAACACCACACTTCAAAAGCATCAATTCTTCAGCACTCAGCTTTCTTCACAGTCCAACTGTCACATCCATACATGGCCACTGGAAAAACCATAGCCTTTACTAGACGGACATTTGTTGGCAAAGTAATGGCTCTGCTTTTCAATATGTTATCTAGGTTGGTCATAATTTTTCTTCCAAGGAGTAAGAGTCTTTTAATTTCATGGCTGCACTCACCATCTGCAGCAATTTTGGAACCCAAAAAAATAAAGTCTGGCATTGTTTCCACTGTTTCCCCATCTATTTCCCATGAAGTGATGGGACCAGATGCCATGATCTTCGTTTTCTGAACGTTGAGCTTTAAGCCAACTTTTTCACTCTCCACTTTCACTTTCATCAAGAGGCTTTTTAGTTCCTCTTCACTTTCTGCCATAAGGGTGGTGTCATCTGCATATCTGAAGTTATTGATATTTCTCCCAGAAATCTTGATTCCAGCTTGTGCTTCCTCCAGCCGAGTGTTTCTCATGATGTACTCCACATATAAGTTAAATAAGCAGGCTGACAATATACAGCCTTGATGTACTCCTTTTCCTATTTGGAACCAGTCTGTTGTTCCATGTCCAGTTCTAACTGTTGCTTCTTGATCTGCATACAGATTTCTCAAGAGCAGGTCAGATGGTCTGGTATTGCCATCTCTTTCAGACTTTTCCACAGTTTATTGTGATCCACACAGTCAAAGGCTTTGGCATAGTCAATAAAGCAGAAATAGATGTTTTTCTGGAACTCTCTTGCTTTTTCGATGATCCAGTGGATGTTGGCAATTTGATCTCTGGTTCCTCTGCCTTTTATAAAACCCGCTTGAACATCTGGATGTTCATGGTTCAGATATTGCACTAACCACTAGAGAAACACAAATCCCACAACCACAATGAGATGCCATTTCACATGGCCTATCCATTAAAATGTCTATATCAAAAAAAAAAAGAAAGAAAAACAATCTTGATAGGATGTAAAAAGAAAAAATGGAATTCTGGTGTATGGAATGGGAAAAAAAAAATAGTTTGGTTGGCAGTTGGGCCAAATATGACCCAGCAGATTGTTTCTGAGATCCAATAATGGTGGAGTAGGACATGGATCTTGGCATAAATACATCATTCACACCAGGACATCATAAATACATCTACAAATGGAAAAATTCTCATAGAACACATACTGAGTACTAATGGAAGACCTTAAAAATTTGAACAGACAAAAAGATATCCATGTACCTTGATAGGACCCAAGGGATAAAAACAGAGAGAGAGAAAGCAGAACAAGGCCTATGCCCCTGAAAGGAGCTGAAGAAGAGGAAATGTTTCCTCACTCTGGGAAGTCTACTGATAAGATCAGGCAAAACCAAAAGGGAGCTTCAGAGGCTCAGAGAAGAGCACAATAATTGGTTTGTGGCAGCTAGAACAAAGAGAGACTTACACAGATGGACAGTACCACCACCCTGCATGTGCCAGTCTGAGACATATGTCCACTGATATGGGCAGGGGCTAGGAACTGAAACTGAAGCTCCAGGTTTAGAGGACAGACGTGGAAGACAGATGTTGGCTTCATGGAGATAGCCTGAAGGGACTGAAATGTGGTAAGTCTGCAACCAAGAGTGTTCCTAGAAGAAGCCCAGGTTCCCCAAAGAAGCAAACCATCATTATTAAATGGTGCATGAGAGGAGGGGCAGGGTTTTGTCTTCAGTCTTTTTCTCCATGTACCAGGCCCCAGTCCTGCAGGCTTTATGAAAGCATACCCCAACAGTCACCGAGATGAATTCCCATGACCCAGGCACTGCCTCAGTCAACTCCCACCTAAGTGGCTTCATATGTACTAGCCATTGCCTGAGTGAGCTTCTGAGCCAACTACTGCCTCAGAGGCCCTGGGCGCAGAGCTCAGTGGATTGCCAATGCACAGAGGTAAGGTTGAAACCACAGCTGAACCCCAAGGACCACAGAACTTAGAAAGCAGGGCTAAAATCTCTTGTCACTGCTGCATGAGCTGCAAATTTATACCTTCACCACTGCCTTTATAAGTTCAGCACCTGTAGGACGTACAAACAGACAATGGGTGCTCTGACAGCTGGGGCAGGTCTGGCCTTAGCACCTATGGGCTTTGTGGGCACATGCATGCAGGAGCTGGGCTGGGCCACTGGGTCAGGGTCTGAGATGCCTCCATAACTCCCACAGAGGGTCCAGGTAACCTACTACTGAGGTCCTGGGACCTGTCTTCAGTGGATCTACACTGGTGACCTTGTGAAAATAATGCCTGAGGGACACTAGGGCCAATTGCTGACATTCTCACAGTGGAGGTAGGGTCAAGGGCAGTGCCAACAATAGTGTACTTTGTGAGACCACACAACAGATGAAAGGTTACACAACAGAGCACACTCACCAGTGAACAGCTTCGGTGGAGGAATACTCTGGTTCCTCACCCAGTGGGGCCACTCCTATCTTGCCAACCTAGCACCAAAACTCAGAAGTGTAGCTCAGAAACAAACATGAGGGATTCTGCTCCAATGATTAGGAACAAGCCTTTGCTTCTGACAGGGAAGTGACAACCACAGAAAAAAGAGGAGGCCCTGCTCCATATCCAGTGCAGGCTTTGGTCACCACAACATGAGTGACACCTCTTATCAAGAGGACAATGGCCAGCATATACTTAGAAAAGAGGAGCACGAATCCATAGTAAAAAACAGCCCTCACACCAAAAGCTATTAAACCCACTCATTATACACATAGAATGAGTGAATGAGTGAAGTTGCTCAGTCATGTCTGACTCTTTGCAACCCCATGGACTATAGGAGCCTACCATGCTCCTCTCTCCATGGGATTTTCCAGGCAAAGAGTACTGGAGTAGGGTGCCATTTCCTTCTTCAGAGGATCTCCCCAACCCAGGGAACGAACCCAGGTCTTCTGCATTGTAGGCAGACACTTTACTGTCTGAGCCACCAGGGAAGTCATACACATGGATGATCCTAACAAATATAGCTCTCCAAGGCCATAGTAAATAACTGTTTCTCCTAAACTCATGGAGCAAGAAAAATATAAGTAAAATGAAGAAGCAGAAGAACCACCCTCAATTAAAAGATCAAGCTAATTTCACTGCTGAAAAACATAAAACAGATTCACATAAACCAAAAGTAACAGAACAGAAGCATAGTACAAAAGGAAATCACCGAACCACAAAAGGAAAACAAAACAAAACAAACGAACAAAAAGTCTACAGATAATAAATCCTGGAGAAAATTTGGAGAAATAGGAACTGATAAGGTCCACATGGGGTCTCATTGATAAGATGGCTCCCTATGTTGACCTTGGAAATGAGGAATAAAATCACAGTGATCCATGAGACTGACCAAGTTGCCCAAATGGCATCCTGTTATCTCACTGGCACTTATCTTCTCAAAGCTGTGAGACCACCAGGTTCTGCACCTCCAGCTGTGTGACCATCCCTTCAGAGAATTTTTCATTGGTGAAGTATAAGAAGGACTCAGTCAGAAAGGGAGAACGCTGGTTCTCCTTAAGGACCAGTCACCCTCTCTTTTCCCTCTAATAAAATTCCCTTTTCTTGCCTGACTGCCTGGCTCACTCTCTTTTATCTTCACTCGCCTTATATTCTCGTGCAGAAACCCAGCGATCCACCCCACTGGGTGGGCTCTTCTCACAAGCCCACCTCCGGTGATCCCCTCCCTTGGACCTTGCTGAGAAACTGAGACAAGCCCCGGGTCGGGACTCTCCACTTGCCTTGCTGGACTGACATCCACACATCAGCCACATTTCATCCATTGATTACAAGGGAGAGTGAAATCCCATTCTCTTGGATCCTTTCTCTCACCTCATTTCCAAGTCCTACGCTAGGTGGGAGGATCCCCAAGGCCCTCGGAACCTTGGCCTTGTGCCCCATCTGACTTTGAAATAGGGGATGATCATTTCAAAGCAGACTATTCTTACTCTCTGGAAAGTTCTGATAATGGGGACACGTTTTCTCTCGGACCTTCCTCCTCACTTTCTCCTCACTTTCTTTAGCCCTTGTCTAACCTCCCTATTCAGCCTCAATGGGAAATTCTCAATCCCAGCCCTTAAAATCTACTCCTCTAGGATGTCTTCTCCAAAACCAAAAGCTTTGGGCTTCCAAGGGGATGTATAGACTAAAAAGACTTATTTACTATTCTAACACTGTTTGGCCACAATACAGACTTTTAACAGGTCCCAATGGCCAGAAAATGGAACTCTTGATTTTAACACTCCACGGGACCTTGGTAACTTCTGCCGCAATGGCAAGTGGTTAGAAATCCCTTATGCTCAGGCTTTCTTTGCTCTTAGCTCTTGACCTCTCTCTGTGAATCCTGTACTACTTCTCAAATACTCCTAGCCTACTCTGGGCCACATCCTCCTAATACAATGTCTCCCAATCCCTGTTCAGACTTTTCTTCTTCCTTTGGCCCTTCTGACCACAGCCCACCCCATAGCACTCCCAGTCCCCTTTCACCCACTCCAGATCCAGTTCCACAACCTCCACCTTATGTCCCCTCCTCCCTCCCTCCTTCTCAAGGCCGCCCCAGCTGCCAACCCCCTCCCCAGCCTGTGCCTGAGATAAGCTCTGAGACCTCAGCCCCACCTGTACCCTGAGGATCCCAAGGCTTTACCCAGACCTCCCTAGATCCCCTCCACGTACCTGGTTCCAAACAACTTTAAAACAGGAAACTTCACTGCAGAACCCCACTCCTTCCCCTGCCCCACTCCTCCCTTTATGGGAAGTGGCTGGAGCAGAAGGCATTGTTTGGGTTCATGTCCCATTCTCCCTCACCGATTTATCTCAGGTTGAAAAGCATCTTGGCTTCTTCTCCTCAGACCCTGATAATTATTAAAAGAATTCAAGTATCTTAGCAGTCTTATGACTTAACCTGGCATGATATTTACATCGTACTTTCCTCCACTCTCCTCCCAGAATGAGTATGGCAAGCCTCTTAGGTGCATGCTGATGAGATACACTGGAGAGATGACACTAAGCCTGTAGGGGCAACAGCTGCCCCCCGAGATGATCCCAACTGGGATTATCAGACAGGGAGACCTGGACGAACACCGGTAATCACATGGTTGCTTGCCTCATTGTGGGCCTTCAAAAGGCAGGGCATAAAGCTGTTAACTCTGATAAACTCCAGGAAATAACGACTAGATGAAAATCCAGCACAATTTCTAGCCAGGTTAATGAGGAACTACAAAAATATACAAAATTAGACCCCACTTCAGCAGAGGGCACCATTGTCCTTAACACCCATTTTATCTCCCAGTCATCCCCAGATATTGTAAAGAAACTTAAAAAAGGCAGAAGAAGGCTTCAAACCCCTCAATGAGACCTTTTAAATTTAGCCTTTAAGATTTTCAATAACCGGGAAGAACAGGCAAAGCTAGAGTAGGCCCAATGAGATCAGGCCAAATGCCACGTTTTAGCCACTGCCCTACATAGCTCCATGCCTCCATCAGCCAACAAAGAAAGGAAGCCACCTGGGCCCTGCTGCGAATGCAGCAAAGAAGGCCACTGGGCCCGCTCATACCTAAAGACAAGGCCCCCTCCAGGTCCATGTCCCAGCTGTGGCATAAAGGGACATTGAAAGGTTGACTGCCCAAATCCCCATCCAGAGATCTGGACATCTCCTCTTGGTCTAGAGCAGGAGTCTGACCCAGCTCTGCCCAGGCTCCTCAGACACCGCTGAAGACTGAAGGTGTGCAGGGTCTCAGGCCACAATTCTCATCACCTTTAAGGAGCCCAGGGTAACTCTTACAGTGGCAGGTAAGCCAATCTCCTTTCTCATTGACACGGGGGCAACTTACTTTGCTATGCCTGCCTACTCCAGAAAAGCCAGGGTCTCTCAGGTCTCTGTAATGGGGGTTGACAGCTTAAAATCTACACCATGAATATCTGAGCCTCTACATTGCACACCTCAAGATACCTCATTTTCCCATTCTTTTCTCATACTCCCAAAATGCCCCCCTCCTATTCTTGGGAGATGCCTTCTCTCAAAATTCAAAGCCTCTATTACTATCCCAAGCCCACCCTCTGATCTAGCCTAGTTACTGCTCCTTAACACCACCACCTCTGACATTCATTTACAACAGGCTCCTTTCTGTTTTTTTTCAGACAAAACTCTATAAACAATTCTTACCCCCAACTAAGAACTATACCGACACACCTCTGTACACACTTCACATCTCTCCTTCCCTTCAGGTGGATCTGTCTATCATGTCTCAGGAACTGCAGGACATTCTCTTACTTTCTCAGGGAGACTCCCTTCTGCATATGGTATAAATACTCCTCTTGTAGGGGCTATACTGGCGAGTTCACTGTCAATTTCAGAGACTACCAACAAGTTCCCAGAAAAACTCATATTTGCTATTGATTTCAGCTGTTGTCTTCTTACTCCTGGAATATTTTTCTTATGTGGAACCACTATTTATTATGTCTTCCCATTAACTGGATAGGAACATGCACCCTAGTATATCTGGCTCCAGATATTTCTATTGCTCCTAACAATCAGACCTTTCCTATCCCACTAACTTATAACAGACCCAGACAGGCAATTCAATTCATTCCTCTATTAATCAGTTTAGGAATAGCCAGTGGGATTGGGACAGGGACTGCAGGACCCAAAACCCCTTTAAATTACTATCAAAGCCTTTCTGCAGACCTCCTTGACAGCCTAGAAGAAACAGCTAACAGCCTTATCACTATCCAAAATCAGCTAGATTCCCTGACAGCCTTGGTCCTCCAAAACAGAAGAGGATTAGACCTCCTCACAGCAGAAAAAGGAGGCCTACACCTATTTTTGGAGGAAGCCTGCTGTTTCTACAGCAATAAATCAGGTGTTGTAAAGGCAGCAGCAAGGAATCTGACAAACAGGGCCTCAAGAATATGCCAACACCTCAGTAATTCATGGGAAAACTGGTTAAGCAATTGGAATTGGATACCCTGGGTCCTACCTTTTCTAGGCCCTCTCCTTCTACTTACCTTTATTCTAAATTTTGGCCTATGTTTAATACTTCTATTTTCAAAATCTCAGGATCGCTTACAAGCCTTCACCAACCTAACTATCCACAAGCTACTTCTAACTCACTCAGATTATCAAAAACTTTGACCCCACATAAATCCCCTTTGGCTGGCATTCCAGCCTTTTCTTATCTTACCCCTATCCTGCAGGAAGCAGTTATAAAAGATTGGCCTTCAGCCGTTATCCTAAATCAAAAAGGCTGGAATGATAGGGTGACGTGGGTCATTTATAAGATGGCTTGTTATGTTGACCTCCCAAACAAAGAATAAAATCACAGTGGTCCTTGAGACTGACCAAATTGCCCAAATGGCATCCTGTTATCTCACTGGTGCCTATCAAAGCTGCGAGACCACCAGATTCCAGACCTCTGGCTATGTGACCATTCCTTCAGATAATTTTTCATTGGTGGGGTATACTCCATCAGAAAGGGAGGACACTGGTTCTCCTTAAGGGCCAGTCACCCTCTCTTTTCTCTCTAATAAATTTCCCTTTTCTTGCCTGACTGCCCGGCTTGCTGTCTTTTTCTCTGCACTCGCCTTACAGGAACCTTCCTACACTATTGATAGGAATGTGAATTGATTACCGCCACTGTAGAGGACAGTATGGTGGTGGTGGTGGTGGTTTAGTCACTGAGTCATGTCTGACTCTTGCAACCACATGGACTGTAGCTCACCAGGTTTCTCTGTCCATGGGATTTCCCAGGCAAGAATACTTGAGTGAGTGCCATTTCTTTCTCCAGGGGATCTTCTTAGTCCAAGGACTAAACCCAGGTCTCATGCATTGCATACAGATTCTTTAATGACCGAGTCACCAGTGAATCCCTGGAGAACAGTATGGAGGTTCCTTAAAAATCAGACATTATTTCTTTTGTTACTATTTTTTCAGCCACCAAATTTCTCTTTTCTCACAGGGACTCTGACAACATGAATAATAGGTCTGTTGGAGTCCTATAGAGCTCTGAGTTTGTATTTATTTGCTTTAAGCTTATTTTATTTTTTACAGGGGGATAATCTCTACCATTCTACCTTCATGTTCACTGATTCTTTTCTTTACTTTCCTTTTTCTACTAATTAACCCATCCAAAGCTTTAGAAAACTGATATTGTGCTTTTTAGTTCTAGAATTTCCATTTGATTCTCCTTTCTATGTTTTATTTCTTACTGAGAACTTTTATTTATCGATTGACATATTTATTTTTAAAAAATCAACTGTTTTTAATTAGTCATTGAATCAGTTTTATGATATCTGTTTTAAAGTCCTTGTCAGATAAATCTAAAATCTGTGTCATCTCATTGACAATATTTGCTGATTTTACTTTCAATTTATGGTTTTCTTATTTCTTTCTTATAGGACAACTTACATAATGATTTTCAAAGCCATCCTGAGCATTTAGGGTATTATATTCTGAGACTTTAAATCTTACTTAAATTTTGTTTTACTAGATCTCTTCTAATAACATACAGGTTACTGCATGGTGAGGGTAAAAGTACAGGTAATCCACTTGGCCTTTTTTAACATTTTAGGGAGGAAGGGGGCCTACTACTCTTCTAATGATTTCCATTTGTGCTGACATGTAACCAACCAGTAGGGATAATAATATATGGATTTTAGTAATGGATGCTTATGTTGATTTATTTCTTAGCATAATTATTTGTACCATTAAAGTGGTTAGTCAAATATCATGAGCTGGAGCATGTTTTCTCTTTTGTTTTAATATTAGTATGTTATTTTTCCCTTAATTATTTCATTGGCTATGCGACTAAAATTAAGAGAGCCTTGATTTTTTTTTTTTCTTGATCCTCCAACATGTTTTGAGTAGTTACTTGTTTGTTGTTATTAATTTTTTTTCTTTAAAGGTCTCCCTTGTAATGTTTTCTTTACCTCTCTTTTCTATCAAGTGCACAACCTAATCTTAAAAAGTCAAATTTATTGGACTAAAAGCATACATTTATCAAAGCCAGGGGATACTTGAAACAACTGATAGTCCTAAAGCCTATATATAATATGTTTTTGCTATGCGTATATATTTATGAAGAAGTTGAATTTATGTTAGGTATAGTAAGAGATTAGCAACAATAGCTAATAAGAAAAAAATGATAACAATACATTGTAGTAAATTATGGGAATCTGATTCTATATCTCTCTCAAAATACTTCATTGTGCAAAAGTAATGTGTTTTTCATCTTAACTAAGAGCTTATCACATGTGTACAATGTTTACAATTGAGGTGCCATAGCAAAACATGCACAATTTTTTCCTTACTCTTGTCTTCATATTCCCATGGATAGATTTATTCTTACCATAGATCTTAGCAACCTAAGTACATTTTTAATGTCCTTATTATGCCAAGAACTATTATCTTTTTCACTTAAAGAAACCATTTTCCAAGTTCTGTTTTTATTTTCAAGTTTCCAGATTTACTATTCTTGCTCTATGAAATTATTAAATAAACTCAGTTCAGTTCAGTTCAGTCGCTCAGTCGTGTCCGACTCTTTGCGACCCCATGAATCACAGCATGCCAGGCCTCCCTGTCCATAACCAACTCCTGGAGTTCACTCAGACTCATGTCCGAGTCAGTGATGCCATCCAGCCATCTCGTCCTCTGTCGTCCCCTTCTCCTCCTGCCCCCAATCCCTCCCAGCATCAGAGTCTTTTTCAATGAGTCAACTCTTCGCATGAGGTGGCCAAAGTTTAAACATAATACTGCTGCAATACTGTGACAGTTGACATAATAGCCAAAATGACTCAGTTCAGTTCAGTTGCTCAGCCATGTCCAACTCTTTGTGACTCCATGGACTGCAGCATGCCAGGCTTCCCTGTCTATCACCAACCCCCAGAGATTGCTCAAATTCATGTTCACTGAGTCAGTGATGACATCCAACCATCTCATCCTCTGTCATCCCCTTCTCCTCCCACCTTCAATCTTTCCCAGCATCAGGGTCTATTCCAATGAGTCAGTTTTTTGCATCAGGAGGCCAAAGTATTGGGGCTTCAGCTTCAGCATCAGTCCTTCCAATGAATATTCAGGACTAATTTCCTTGAGGATTGACTGATTGGATGTCCTTTCAGTCCAAGGGATTCTCAAGAGTCTTCTCCAACATCATAGTTCAAAAGGATCAATTCTTCGGCACTCAGCTTTCTTTATAGTCCAACTCTCACATCCATACATGACTATTGGGGAGAAACAAATCTTTGACTAGATGGACCTTTGTTGGCAAAGTAATGTCTCTTCTTTTAATATGCTGTTTAATTTGGTCATAGCTTTTCTTCCAAGGAGCAAGTGTCTTTTAATATCATGGCTGTAGTCACCATCTGCAATGATTACAGAGTTCAGGAAAATAAAGACTGTCACTATTTCCATTGTTTCTCCATCTATTTGCCATGGAGTGATGGGACCAGATGCCACGCTCTTAGTTTTTTGAATGTTGAGTTTTAAACCAGCTTTTTTACTGTCTTTTCACTTTCATCAAGAGGCTCTTTAGTTCTTCACTTTCTGCCATAAGGGTGGTGTCATCTGCATATTTGAGGTTATTGATATTTCTCCCGACAATCCTTGATTCCAGCTTGTGCTTCATCTAGCCTGGCATTTCTCATGGTCTACTCTGCATGTAAGTTAAATAAACAGGGTGACATATACAGCCTTGATGTACTCCGTTCCATGTTGTTGTTCCATGTTGTTCCATGTCCGGTTCTAACTATTGCTCCTTGACCTGAATACAGATTTCTCAGGAAGCAAGTAACATGGTCTGGTATTCCCATCACTTGAAGAATTTTCCACAGTTTGCTTTGATCTACATGACACAGTCAAAGGCTTTGGCGTAATCAATAAAGCAGAAAGAGATGTTTTTCTGGAGCTCTCTTGCTTTTATGATGATCCAACAGATGTTGGAAATTTGATCTCTGGTTCCTCTGCTTTTTTGAAATCCAACTGGAACATCTGGAAGTTCTTGGTTCCTGTACTGTTGAAGCCTGACTTGGAGAATTTTGAGCATTATTTTGCTATCATATGAAATGAATGCAATTGTGCGGTAGTTTGAACATTCTTTGGCATAGCCCTTCTTTGGGATTGGAATGAAAACATACCTTTTCCAGTCCTGTGGCCACTGCTGAGTTTTCCAAATTTGCTGACATATCGAGTGCAGCACTTTCACAGCATCATCTTTTAGGAATTGAAGTAGCTCAACTGGAATTCCGTCACCTCCACTAGCTTTGTTCATAGTGATGTTTCCTGAAGCTCATTTGAGTTCTCATTTAAGGATGTCTGGCTCTAGGTGAATGATCACACAACCATAGTTATCTAGGTCACAATGATCTTTTTTGTATAGTTCTGTATATTCTTGCCACCTCTTCTTAATATCTCTGCTTCTATTTCGCCCATACTATTTCTGTCCTTTATTGTGCCCATCTTTGCCTGAAATGTTCCCTTGGTATCCCTCATTTTCTTGAAGAGATCTCTAGTCTTTCCCATTCTATTCTTCCCCCATATTTCTTTGCACTGATCTACTATGTGACTTATTGGCAGGATACATTTGACAAAGGGATAATGCACATCTCAAGGGGAATGAGTATGGTGGTGAGAGGTTTTATCATACTACTTAAAATAATGTGAACTTTAAAACTGTTGACTAAAAACGATAGTCACAACCTGAAAGTAGAGACTTATTTTATTTGGTGAGAATGTTAGGAAGTTGAGCCCAGGAGACAGCATCTCAGTAGCAGGGGGAAGTCAGTCTATATACAAGTTTGCAACAAAAGGAGGAAGCAGTCTGAACATCAAAGATCAGATATCAAATTAAGGAATTTAGTTTTCTGTGTATATGAAAACACAAGCCTCTGGACTCACTGATTTCCTTCCTTTCATATGTATCTCAGCTGTTTGGGGCCAGTCTTGTTTCCTTGTTCACCTTGCTTCTTGCATTTCACCAGCTCCTCAGCAATTACCTTGAGCGGTGGCAGCATCCTCTGGATTGCAGTTTTGGTTGCCCTTGTTCACATTTGGAAGCCAGAAATCGCTGATGGCTGTGACTTTTTTTGATGATTAATATGGCAGGAGCTATTTTCATTTCACAAAACTTCAGAACTTTTATTTCTAGAATTTTTCATTTAATATTTTCTATTCATTTTACTATGTTAGCCACTCAGTCATATCTGACTCTTTGTGACCCCATGAACTGCAGCCTGCCAGGCTCCTCTGTCCATGGAATTCTCCAGTCAAGGATACTGGGGTGGATAGCTATTCTTTTCTCCAGGTGATCTTTCTGACTTAGGGATTGAACCAGGGTCTCCTGCACTGCAGGCAGATCCTTTACCACCTGAGCCACCAGGGAAACCCAACAGCTTACCATGGGTAACTGGAAACATGGAAAACAAAACCACGGATAAAGGCAGGGGAACTACTATATAAGAAATACTAGGCAAAATAGTTATATCAAACCCACAAAATATTGCTAGAGAAGTTAAAAGAAAATTAGTGTTTAGATGTATAATACGGCTTTTGACTGAGGCATAATATTTTACCATGATTATTCTCTCTCAGTCGATGTATGGACTAACATAAACACTAGAAGTAAATGCATAATATGTTTTTACATCCTTCAAGTACGCTGTCAACTGAAAAAAATAGTCACGAGTTAAGAATTAAGTATAGTTGATGAGAATCATGAGAACCCCAAGTCCAGGAAATAGCATCTCAGGTAGCCCAGAGAGACTCCTAGGAGGTGAGGGGAAGATTCAGGCTATATAGAAGTTTGCAGCAAGGAGACAGGTAATCTGAATGCAAAAGAATACTGTTATTAAGGAAAACTGGATCTCACACACTAAGGGATTTAGCACTCTTCTGTGTATAGGAAGATGCAAGAGTCTAGGTTTACTGAAATAATTTCTTTTATATGCATCTCAGTTATCTGGGGTCACATCTTGCTTTTTGAATGGCTATTGTTCACATCCTTAATTTCTCCTTTACCTTAAGGAGTGGAGAATATGGTGGATGGCTGCCTCTTGCACTTTCTTGTATCCACCCAGCTCTAAGTTGCTCAGCTCTTAGAGTGGACAAAGTGATTGATGGCAGCTGAATGGCTGGTATTGTTTAACCTGGGCTCATAAGTTTGCATTTGAAAGACTGGAATTCCTGAATGACTGTAATATGGCTTGTTTACTGGTATAGCAGAAAATATTTCATTTCACAACACAATGATTTCTCAGAAAGTACACACCTAAAGAGCCACTGACCATATGTTTTTTTTAAATGATAAATTAAATTTTATCAAGCTGAAAAACTTTGTTCATCAAGATACACTTGTCAGAAAACAAACAGCTCAGCCACAGAGGTAGTTTGAATAGATACTTTGGTTCAAAATATTATACTTAAAATATTTTACAATTAAATGATATAAATATGATCCTGGTGAATTTAAAGCTCTTACTTCATTGCAAAATAAATCAAGGATGAAGCAGACAGGTTAACCAGATCAGATCAGATCAGTCGCTTAGTCATGTCCGACTCTTTGCGACCCCATGAAACGCAGCATGCCAGGCCTCCCTGTCCATCACCAACTCCCGGAGTTCACTCAGACTCACGTCCATCGAGTCAGTGATGCCGTCCAGCCATCTCATCCTCTGTCGTCCCCTTCTCCTCCTGCCCCCAATCCTTCCCAGCATCAGAGTCTTTTCCAATGAATCAACTCTTCACATGAGGTGGCCAAAATACTGGAGTTTCAGCTTTAGCATCATTCCTTCCAAAGAAATCCCAGGGCTGATTTCCTTCAGAATGGACTGGCTGGATCTCCTTGCAGTCCAAGGGACTCTCAAGAGTCTTCTCCAACACCACAGTTCAAAAGCATCAATTCTTCAGTGCTCAGCTTTCTTCACAGTCCAACTCTCACATCCATACATGACCACAGGAAAAGCCATAGCCTTGACTAGACGAACCTTTGTTGGCAAAGTAATGTCTCTGCTTTTGAATATGCTATCTAGGTTGGTCATAACTTTCCTTCCAAGGAGTAAGCGTCTTTTAATTTCATGGCTGCAGTCACCATCTGCAGTGGTTTTGGAGCCCAGAAAAATAAAGTCTGACACTGTTTCCACTGTTTCCCCGTCTATTTTCCATGAAGTGATGGGACCGGATGCCATGATCTTCGTTTTCTGAATGTTGAGCTTTAAGCCAACTTTTTCACTCTCCACTTTCACTTTCATCAAGAGGCCTTTTAGTTCCTCTTCACTTTCTGCCATAAGGGTGGTGTCATCTGCATATCTGAGGCTATTGATATTTCTCCCAGGAATCTTGATTCCAGCTTGTGTTTCTTCCAGTCCAGCGTTTCTCATAATGTACTCTGCATAGAAATTAAATAAACAGGGTGACAATATACAGACTTGACGTACTCCTTTTCCTATTTGGAACCAGTCTCTTGTTCCATGTCCAGTTCTAACTGTTGCTTCCTGACCTGCATACAAATTTCTCAAGAGGCAGATCAGGTGGTCTGGTATTCCCATCTCTTTCAGAATTTTCCACAGTTTATTGTGATCCACACAGTCAAAGGCTTTGGCCTAGCCAATAAAGCAGAAATAGATGTTTTTTCTGGAACTCTCTTGCTTTTTCCATGATCCAGTGGATGTTGGCAATTTGATCTCTGGTTCCTCTGCCTTTTCTAAAACCAGCTTGAACATCAGGAAGTTCATGGTTCACGTATTGCTGAAGACTGGCTTGGAGAATTTTGAGCATTACCTTACTAGCGTATGAGATGAGTGCAAGTGTGTGGTAGTTTGAGCATTCTTTGGCATTGCCTTTCTTTGGGATTGGAATGAAAACTGACCTTTTCCAGTCCTGTGGCCACTACTGAGTTTTCCAAATTTGCTGGCATATTGAGTGCAGCACTTTCACAGCATCATCTTTCAGGATTTGGAATAGCTCAACTGGAATTCCATCACCTCCACTAGCTTTGTTTGTAGTGATGCTTTCTAAGGCCCACTTGACTTCACATTCCAGGATGTCTGACTCTAGGTCAGTGATCACACCATCGTGATTATCTGAGTCGTGGAGATCTTCTTTGTACAGTTCTTCTGTGTATTCTTGCCATCTCTTCTTAACAGGTTAATAAAATGAAGTAAAAATTTATTTAAGCAAGGACATTCTCTCAGAGGGAGAGAAGACAGGTGAGGAGTTGCTGCCCAAAGTTTCTTTGGGAAGCTGCTTAAGAAGAGCATAAAAAATACAGGGGCAAAATATTCACTGGGGAAGTAAGAGTTTGGGGTTGTATTCCCTAATTTTTCATTCTAGCTCTAATTTCCCGAGGGGAGGAGGAATTGTTGTCCTTATTTATCTTAGATCGGAAGGGCCATGGCATCAGTGTATGATAGTTACTTCTTAGGTGTGTTAGGTAGTTAGAATAGGAAAAAGGAGTCCAGAACGGTGGTAGCTAAAAGACAAGGAAGGGAAAAGCCCGTGAAAAGGGAACAAAGGAAGGTCCAATGACCAGAGTAAGGACCTCAGGTAGAATAAATAGCACTCCTGGCTAGCCCAATTTACATAGGGCAGGCCCAGGGGGAGGAGAAAAAAACATATAAAAAGAGGAGCCAAAGGGCCAGGGGCCTCTCTTCTCTTCATGTCTTTTGGGTCGGCATGCCCTCATGCCTTGAGGATGTACTTTCCTTTACTTTCTAAATATAACTGAGCTGTAACAAGGAGCTGTAATACTGATCCATCCGAGGGCTGTAATACTGGTCCATCACTTCAAATTTCTGTTGTGACAAGACAGAACTGAGGAAATTACCAACTCCCCTGACAGGTGTAAGGCTAATTTTATTGTTGTTGTTGTACTTCAATGACTCAGTCTGGTCTGATTCTTTGTGACCCCGTGAACTGCAGCACCCCAGTCTTCCCTGTTCTTCACTGTTTCCCTGAGTTCACTCAAACTCATGTCAGTCCAACTATCTCATTCTATGTTGTCCCCTTCTCCTCCTGCATTCAATGTTTCCCAGCAACAGGGTCTTTTCCAATGCATCGGATCTTCCCATCAGATGGCCCAAGTATTGAAGCTTTAGGTTCATCATCAGTTCCTCCAATGAATATTCAGGGTTGATTTCCTTTAGGAATTACTAATTTGATATCCTTGCTGTCCAAGGTATTCTCAAGAATCTTTTCCAGCACTATAGTTCAAAGGCATCATTTCTTCAGAGTTCAGCTTTTTTTATGGTCCAGCTCTCACATCCATACATGACTACTGGAAAAACTATAGCTTTGAATATACAGACCTTTGTCGGCTAAGTGATGTCTCTGCCTTTTCATACAATGTCTAGGATTGTTATAGCTTTTCTTCCAAGGAGCCAGTTTAATTTTATGGCCCCAGTCACCATCTGCAGTGATTCTGGAGCCCCCCAAAATAAAGTCTGTCACTGTTTCCACTCTTTCAACATCTATTTGCCATGAAGTGTCAGGACTGGATGCCATGATCTTAGTTTTTTGAATATTGAGTTTTAAACCATTTTTTTTTTTCACTCTCCTTTTTCATTTTCATCAAAAGGCTCTTTAGTTCCATTTTGCTTTCTGCCATTAAGGTGGTATCATTTGCATATCTGAGATTATAAATATTTCTCTCACTAATCTTGATTCCAGCTTGAGCTTCATCCAGCTTGGCATTTCTTATGATGTACTCTGCATATAAGTTAAATAGTCAGGGTGACAATATACAGCCTTGATGTGCCACTTTCCCAATTTTGAATAGTTCATTGTTCCATGTTCAGTTCTAACTGTTTATTTTTGACCTGCATTCAGGTTTCTTAGGAGACATATATGGTGGTCAGGTATTCCCATCTCGTTAAGAATTTCCCAGAGTTTGTTGTGATCCACACAGTCAAAGGCTTTAGTGTTGTCAATGAAGCAGAAGTAGATGTTTTTCTAGAATTCTCTTGCTTTTTATATGATCCAACAGATGTTGGCAATTTGATATCTGGTTCCTCTGCCTTTTCTCAATCCAGCTTGTACATCTGGAAGTTCTCGGTTCATATACCCTAGCTTGAAGGATTTTGAGTATTACCATGCTAGCATGTGACATGAGTGCAGTTGTGTGGTAGTTTTAACATTCTTCACATCAGGTTCCAGACATGAGTTTGAGCAAGGTCTGGAAGCTGGTGATGGACAGGGAAACATGGTGTGCTGCAGTTCATGGAGTCACAAAGAATCTGACACGACTGAGCAACTGAATTGAACTGAATGTGAACATTCTTTGGCATTGCTCTTTTTTGGGATTGGAATTAAAACTGGACTTTTCCAGTTCTATGGCCACTGCTGAGGCTTTCAAATTTGCTGGCATATTGAATGCAGCACTCTCACAACTTCATCTTTTCGTATTTGAAATAGTTCAGCTGGAATTCCATTGCCTCCATTAGCTTTGTTCATAGTGATGCTTCCTAAAGCCCACTTCACTTCACACTCCTTAATGTCTGGCTTTAGGTGAGTGATCACATCATCGTGGTTATATGGATCATGAAGACCTTTTTGTATAGTCCTTCTATGTATTCTTGCCACCTCTTCTTAAAATCTTTCACTGCTGTTAGATCCATATCTTTTCTGTTCTTTATTCTGTTCATTTTTGCATGAAATGTTCCCTTGGTATCTTAATTTTCTTGAAGAGATCTCTAGTCTTTCCCATTCTATTGTTTTCCTCTATTTCTTTGCATTGTTCACTTAAAAATGCTTTCTTCTCTCTCCTTGCTATTGTTTGGAACTCTGCATTCAAATGATTATATTTTTCATTTCTCCTTTGACATTTGTTTCTCTTCTTTTCTCAGCTATTTGTAAGGCTTCCTCAGATAATCATTTTGCTTTTTTTGCATTTCTTTGGGATGGTTTTGATCACTGCATACTGTATGATGTTATAAACCTTTGGCCATGGTTCTTCAGGCACTCTATCAGATGTAATCCTTTGAATCTATTTGTCAGTTTCACTGTATAATCATAGGGGATTTGATTTAGGTCATACCTGAAAGGCCTAGTTGTTTTTTTTTTTCGCTGCCTTATTCAATTTAAGTCTGAATTTGACAATAAGGAGTTCATGATCTGAGCCACAGTCAGTTCCCAGTCTTATTTTGGCTGACTATATAGAGCTTCTCTATCTTTGGCTGCAAAGAATGTAATAAGTCTGATTTTGGTATTGACCATCTGACGATATCCATGTGTGGAGTCATCTCCTGAGTAGTTGGAAGAATGTTTGCTATGGTAAAGCGTCTGCCTACAGTGCAGGAGATCCTGATTCAATCCCTGGGTCAGGAAGATCTCTTGGAGAAGGGAATGGCAACCCACTCCAGTATTCTTGCCTTGGAAAACCCCATGGACAGAGGAGCCTGGTAGGCTACAGTCCATGGGGTCACAAAGAGTCGGACATGACTGAACAATTTCACTTTCCTTTCACTTTTCTTTTGCAAACTACCAGCAAACAAACCAGCAAACTCTATAAACTCTATTGGCAAAACTCTATTAACCTTTGCCCTGCTTTATTTTGTACTTCAAGACCAAAATTGCCTGTCACTCCAGGGATCTCTTGACTTCCTACTTTTGCATTCCAGTCCCCTATGATGAAAAGGGTATATATATATATACATATATGTGTATATATATATAGTAGTTAGTTCTAGAAGGTCTTGTAGGTCTTCATAGAACTGATCAGCTTCAGCTTCTTTATCACTAGTGTTTGGGGCATAGACTTTGATTACTGTGACATTGAATGGCTGTCTTGGAAATGGACTGAGATCATTCTGTCAGTTTTGAGACTGCACCCAAGTACTGCGTTTCAGATTCTTTTGTTGACCATGAGGGCTACTCCATTTCTTCTAAGGGTTTCTCACCCACTGTGGTAGATATAATGGCCAACTGAATTAAATTCACCCATTCTTGTCCATTTTAGCTCACTGATTTCTAAAGTGTTGATGTTCACTCTTGCAATCTCCTGGTTGACTACTTCCAGTTTACTTTGATTCATGGTCCTAACATTCCAAATTCCTATTAATATTGTTCTTTACAGCATCAGACTTTATTTTCACCACCAGACACATCCACAATTGGCTGTTTCCCCTTTCACTCAGCCTCTTCATTGCTTCTGAAGCTATTTCTCCACTCTTCTACAGTAGCATATTGGACACCTACTGACTTGGGAACTCATCTTTCAGTGTCACATCTTTTTGCCTTTTCATACTGTTCATGGGGTTTTCAAGGCAAGAATGCTGAAGTGGTTTGTTATTCCCTTCTCCAGTGGATCCATAATGAGCAACAGGTTATATTCTGACAGAGGAGATTTCCAGGTTTCTCCACCATCTTTGTCTGCTAGCTGGAAACTGATCAGTCAAAATGTGTGGTTTCCTGTCAATCTTGATGTTCTTTTGTCTGCCTATGGACCCCCATTGTTTATAATACAAGTGATTTCCTACCATTTGGCCCTGCCTCCATTTCTCTGCTCATTCCTAGACACCTGCCTGCTGTAACAGTTCAGTTCAGTCACTCAGTCATGTCTGACTCTTTGCGACCCCATGAAACGCAGCACGCCAGGCCTCCCTGTCCATCACCAACTCCCAGAGTTCACTCAGACTCACGTCCATCGAGTCAGTGATGCCATCCAGCCATCTCATCCTCTGTCATCCCCTTCTCCTCCTGCCCCCAATCCTTCCCAGCATCAGAGTCTTTTCCAATGAGTCAACTCTTCGCATGAGGTGGCCAAAGTACTGGAGTTTCAGCTTTAGCATCATTCCTTCCAAAGAAATCCCAGGGCTGATTTCCTTCAGAATGGACTGGCTGGATCTCCTTGCAGTCCAAGGGACTCTCAAGAGTCTTATCCAACACCACAGTACAAAAGCAGCAATTCTTTGGTGCTCAGCCTTCTTCACAGTCCAACTCTCACATCCATACATGACCACAGGAAAAACCATAGCCTTGACTAGACAGACCTTTATTGGCAAAGTAATGTCTCTGCTTGCCTGCTGTAACAAATAGAAGGAAAAAAAAAAAAAAAAAGACAAAAGGACTGAAGATATTTCATGAAAGATGATATATGAATGGCCAGTCTGCACATAGAAGATGATCAATTTCATCATTCTTTGAGGTAAATTCAATTAAAAAATGATATAGAGGAACACACAAAAATTTTAAATATTACCAATATCAAGTACTAGCATTTTTAGAACACAATGATGCTGTGTGTGTGCTCAAGTCATGTCTGACTCTTTGCAAACACATGGACTGAGGAGCCCTTCAGGCTCCTTCAGGCTCCTCGGTCCATGGAATTTTCCAGGCCAGAATACTGGGGTCAGTTGCCATTTCTTACTCCAGGGTATCTCCCTTGCCCAGGGATCGAACCTGAGTCTCTTTTGTCGCCTGCCTTGGCAACTGGATTCTTTACCACTGCACTACCTGGGAAACCTGATATGTCTCATACCAATTTAATTTTTAGATCAGCCAAAAGCACCCTAGAAGGCAGAGAAAAATGTTGATGTTGCTTAGTCACTACGTAATTTTCAATTCTTTTGCAACTCTATGGTATGTAGACCAACAGGCCCCTCTGCCCATAGGATTTCCTAGGATCTTCTGAATTGGCAGGCAAATTTCTTACCACTGAGCCACCAAGAAAACCTAGAGAAAAATATGTTCCTCTCCAATAGTAGCTAACCTTATCAGATTAGATTTCACCAAGGGAGTGTTGATAGAAAAGAAAGTTGAAAATTATCCTAAGATGTTGCAAACAATTATGTGGAGATAATCCACTAAGAAGATTGCAAAGGAGAATTCAGTGATGTAGGAAGAAGGATAATGGGAGTTGAGTGGCTTAAAGGACAAAGAAAGATTTGAAGAAGAGCATCATCAAAAGCTTGAAATCTTGATTAAGTGGCTGGTAGGGAAACACTCAAACTGATTATTTACCTAACAATATATAGGCTATCAGTTACCATATCATGGGGAGATTTGGTAAAATTAATTTACAGGTGAATTTGACTTACCCTACTTATACAGTGTCTGGATTGTACATAAAACATTTATTTATTTATTTATTTTTTAAAACATTTTTTTTAGATGGGGGAAGATTAACATAGGCAATTTTGTCTGCCACTTTCTAATTTGCACTGATACAGAATGTTGAAATAATGGTAGAAGCTATAGTGGACATTTTTTTTTTTTTTTACCATGCAACAATTATAAGTTGAAATGCAAGAGATAGCAGAGTAGAGAGGGAAACAATGTTAGCGAAACTGATGTTGTTGTGCATCGACCACTATTCCACAAGGTTGTTCACCTTAGACTTCTCTTAACTAAGGGAGGAATGCATCAAGATTAGGTGACTTCCATTTCAAGCCATTTATTTTCAAAAGCTGAATTGAAGCTGAGTAAAATTACACAAAGACACACACATTTCACACACACACCTTTGACATCAGGGTGTACCCTTCACCATAAGCTTAACAATGAGCTGTATTTGGTACATGCAATTTGTTACTGGTTTTGGAGACTTCTTTCATTTTTACAGCAAAAATAATTTTTACCTATATTTGATATTCCATGTATGCAGTTCAAGCATAATGAATATACACCAGTTATTTTATGATCAGATTTGATATAACATAGCCAGTGTATCTCATATATTTGTCAATTAACAACAGACTGGTTCCAAATAGGAAAAGGAGTTTGTCAAGGCTGTATATTGTCACCCTGTTTATTTAACTTCTATGCAGAGTACATCATGAGAAACGCTGGGCTGGAAGAAACACAAGCTGGAATCAAGATTGCTGGGAGAAATATCAATAACCTCAGATATGCAGATGACACCACCCTTATGGCAGAAAATGAAGAGGAACTAAAAAGCCTCTTGATGAAAGTGAAAGTGGAGAGTGAAAAAGTTGGCTTAAAGCTCAACATTCAGAAAACGAACATCATGGCATCTGGTCCCATCACTTCATGGCAAATAGATGGGGAAACAGTGGAAACAGTGTCAGACTTTATTTTTCTGGGCTGCAAAATCACTACAGATGGTGACTGCAGCCATGAAATTAAAAGACGCTTACTCCTTGGAAGGAAAGTTATGACCAACTTAGACAGCATATTCAAAAGCAGAGATGTTACTTTGCCAATGAAGGTTCGTCTAGTCAAGGCTATGGTTTTCCCAGTGGTCATGTATGGATGTGAGAGTTGGACTGTGAAGAAAGCTGAGCGCTGAAGAATTGATGCTTTTGAACTGTGGTGTTGGAGAAGACTCTTGAGAGTCCCTGGGACTGCAAGGAGATCCAACCAGTGCATTCTGAAGGAGATCAACCCTGGGATTTCTTTGGAAGGAATGATGCTAAAGCTGAAACTCCAGTACTTTGGCCACCTCTTGCAAAGAGTTGACTCATTGGAAAAGACTCTGATGCTGGGAGGGATTGGAGGCAGGAGGAGAAAGGATTGACAGAGGATGAGATGACTGGATGGCATCACTGACTCTCTGGAGTGAGTCTGAGTGAACTCCGGGAGTTGGTGATGGACAGGGAGGCCTGGCGTGCTGCGATTCATGGGGTCGCAAAGAGTCGGACACGACTGAGTGACTGAACTGGACTGATCTCCCCTCTGAATATATAGGTTTACTTGAACAGGTTTCAAAATCTAAGAGTTGATTGTCAAAATTTCTGACAATATTAGAAATTCTGTTTTTTTGTAATGATTAACTGTAGATATTTATCAATGTTGTTAAGCATTCTAGTATTCTGGTAGATTTGGAGGAAAGTGATGAAATATAAATATGTTTATCAAATGGCTAATAAAGGTAAATTATTCTTACTTTATTTAGGTTCAAATTTACACATAAAGTTGCTTTTTGGAAGACTGACAAATTCTGTCCTAAGAAATCTAATTATTTGACAGTTTGGCTCTTAGTTTTGGTGTAGGCATAGCATCAAGGCAATACATATAAGCAAAGTATTAATGTATCAATAAATACATTTGTTACTACTTAAAATTTGATAACCATGTGCTCTAGAGGGAAAATCATGTGAACCAATTAATGGCTACATCTAACAGTACCAGTGCAATATAATTTAATACTTTGATAGCACAGATTTAGTGGCTCACAGATGCCAGGCATGAGTGTGCAATTCTATTGTCTGTTTTCTGATTTTTCAACATGTTTCTGCAGTCACAGACCTCATTCATTTATTTCACATAAAAATCAAGAGAGGTAGAAAGATTCATAAGTTATATAATGCCTTTTCAAACATGCCGGAGACTCAGCTGATGGTTTTTTCCTGCCTGAAAGGAAGAAAAAGCATATATAATTTTATTTTTTTCATACTGGTACATTTCTATTTCACAAACAGAGATTTTACTAATTAGATGTGGAATATGGATTCAGAACCTACAAATTGTAGTCTTTACACCAATGTGCCAATGTGCTTGAAAATATTAAAATATATTGGAATGGATGTAAAATATCAAATAGCTGATGTTTGATAATTTTTTACAATGCACAAAAAGAAATAACTGAAGGATTGTTGAACTCCTCATTACTAATATTCTTACTTACAAAAAAAGTGATAAATATTCTACTTTCCTTAATATTTTAGTTTATACCTTAAAATAAGAGTATTAATATTTTAAACAGATGTATACAGGACATTCCGTCCAAAAGCAAAAAAATGCACATTCCTCTCAAGTGTGCATGAAAATATCAAGGACAAAATATGTTAGTCAACAAAACAAATTTTAATAAATTAAGATTTAAATTGTATCAAACATCTTTTTGGACTATAGTCATATAAAATTAGAAATCAATTAAACAAAGAAAATTGGAGGTTTTACAAATATGTGGATATTAAACAATAGAAAGGTCTTCTCTGGTGGCTCAGACAGTAAAGAATTTGCCTGCATTGCGGGAGACCTGGGTTCAATCCCAGGTTGAAAAGATCCCCTGGAGAAAGGCATGGCAATCCACTCCAGTATTCTTGCCTGGAGAACCCCTATGGACAGAAGAGCCTGGCAAGCTACAGTCCATGGGGTCGCAAAGAGTCGGACACAACTAAGTAACTAAGCACACACAAACAATAGACTACAACACAAAAGTCAGTTAAAAAGGAATAAGAACTCAAGTAAAGTACATTGAAAGAAATAAACTTAGAAATATAGCATATCAAAATTCATGGAACTCAGGAAAAGTAGTTTTAAAGGAGAACTTCACAGAGATAAATGACTTCCTTAAAAAATAAGACTCAAATAAGCAACCTAACTTTATACCTAAAAAACACTAAAAGATGAGGAAAAAAAAAATGAAGCTCAAAGTTAGTAGAAGGGAGGAAATCACAAATATTAGAGCAAAAATAAGTGAAATAGAGACTGAAAAGACCATATAAAAGATCAATAAAGCTAATAATTAGTTCTTTGGAAAGATAAACAGAATTGGTCAGTCTTTAATTAGACTCAGCAGGAAAAAAGTATAGAAGTCTTAAATAAACAAAATCAGAAATGTAAAGGAAATATTATAAATGATACCCTGGAAACAAAGGGTCATAAAAGACCATTATGAACAATTATATAACAACAAATTTGACAAGGTAGAAGAAATGAATAAATTTCTAGAAATAAATGCTTACCAAAATTGAATCATGAAGAAGTAAAAATATCTGAACAGGTTGATTACTAGAAAGGAAATTAAATCAGTAAACAACAACCTCTCCACAAATAAAAGTTCAGGATCTGATAGCTTCATTGGTGAATTCTACCAAATATTCAAGAAAGAATAAATCATAATTCTTCTCAAGCTATTTTAAAAATAAATGAAAGAGGTGAAGAGGCAAAATTTCTTTTATATACATTATATGAGGCTAAAATTACACTGCTAACCAACACCATATTAAGAATGTATGAGAAAAAAAAATAGGCTATTATCCCTGATTAACAAAAATTCAAAAATTCTCAAGATATTAATAAATACTGTATCAAACAATATACTGAAAGGATCATGCACTGTGAGGAAATAGGACTGTCAAAATTCAAAAATCATTCTCCATGAACGAAATAATGGAAAAAATCATATAATCATCTCAATAACATCAAAACCAGCATTGGAATACATTCACAACTTTTTTTTTTAATAATAAAAGCTGCCAGTAAAATGCATATAGCAAAAATGTATTTCAACATAATAAAGGTTATATATGACAAGCCCACAGCTAACTTCATACACCATGGTGAAAAGTTGAAAATCTTTTCTCTAACATCAGGAAAAAGAGAAGTTGCCCACTCTTGTCACTTATGTTTAATATAGCCAGGGAAATTATACAAAAAAGAAATAAAATATATCTAAATTGGAAAGAGAGAAGTAAAACTGTCAGTATTTGCAGATAAAATAACTATACATCTACAAAAAGTTGGAGATTTCACCAAAACATGAGATTGTGAATAAACAAATGGTGTAAAGTTCCAGGATACAAAGATAATATATATTTCATTTTAATATCCTAATAACAAACTATAAAAAGAAGAATTTAAGAAAGGAATTCTTTTGGAAATTGCATCAAAAGAATAAATTACCCAAGAATAAATTTAACCAAGGAGTTGTAAGATCTGTATAATGAAAAATACATGATACTAATAAAAATAATGAAAAAAGAGAAATAAGCAGAAAGATGTTTTGTACTCATGTACTGAAGGAATAAATATTGTTAAAATGTCCCCACCACCTAAAACAATCTATAAATTCAATACATTCAACATTTCAGTCTTCTTTACAGAAACAGAAAAATATTAAAATTTGTATGAAATCACAAAAACCCTAAATAACTAAAGGACATTCTCTTTAATAAACGGTGTTGGAAAATCTGACAGCCACATGCAGAGTAAAAGTAGACCATTACCAAACATCACACAAAAGTTAAGTCAAAATTAAAAACAAGCATGAAGCCATCAAACTCCTAGAAGAAAACATATGTGATAAGTTCCTTGATAGAAGTCTTGGTGATGACTTTTTGGATCTGACACCAAAAGCAAAGGTAGCAAAAGCAAAACAAACAAGTGGGACTAGATCAAACTAAGAAACTTCTGCACAGCCAAAAACTCTCCAACAGAAAGAGAAGGCAACCTATTGAATGAAAGAACATGTTTGCAAACTGTATATCTGATAAGGAGTTAATATTTAAACATATAAAAACCCATACACCTCAATTTTTAAAAGTCCAGTTAAAAACTTGGCAAGTCTGAATAGATATCTTTCCAAAGAAGGCACACAGATTCCCAAAGGGACATGAGAAAGATGCTTAACATCATGAATCATTATGGAATTGAAAGTCAAAATATAATGAAGTATCACCTTGCACCTGTTAAAATAGCTATTGCTAGAAAGACAAGAAGCAACACTGTTGGCAAGGAAAAGGAAAAAAAGAAAAAGAAAAAGAAATCCTTGTTCATTGATGGTGAGACTGTACACTGGTATAGTCATTATAAAGATTACTAAAGTGTAAAATTAGAATTATCATTTGACCCAGCAATTCTACTTCTGGGTATTTATCTGAAGAAAATGTAAACACTCAAAAAGATATATGTGCTCCTATGTTCACTGCAGTACCTATTTACAGTAGCCAAGATATAGAAATAAAGTAAATAATTATCAGTGGATGAATGGATGAAGATTGTGACATTTCCAACAACTGAAATGGACCTCAAGAGCATTATGCTAAATAATAAGTCAGCCAGAGAAAGAGAAATTCAGATGATCTCTCTTATAGGTGAAATCTGTTAAAGAAAATACAACAACAAAACAAACTGATAGAGAGAATAGATTCATAGTTAA
Source organism: Bos indicus x Bos taurus (assembly GCF_003369695.1). NCBI lineage: Eukaryota > Metazoa > Chordata > Mammalia > Artiodactyla > Bovidae > Bos > Bos indicus x Bos taurus. The sequence continues at coordinate 68,879,319 of NC_040082.1, forward strand.
CAGAGGCAGGAGTGGGAGAGAAAGAAATTAATGAAATAATCAGAAACTAAAAATAAAAATAAAATAAAAACAGTAAAGTGACTAGTATAGCCCTATAGACATTAGAAGTTTAAATAAATATTTTATGTTGTAGTGATGATGATGAAGTTGTTATCATGCTATTCAGTAATGTTTATTTGCTTATATAGAAACAACTCTGCTGCTGCTGCTGCTAAGTCACTTCAGTCATGTTCGACTCTGTGTGACCCTATAGAGGACAGTCCACCAGGCTCCCCCGTCCCTGGGATTCTCCAGGCAAGAACGCTGGAGTGGGTTGCCATTTCCTTCTCCAATGTATGAAAGTGAAAAGTGTAAGTGAAGTCTCTCAGTCATGTCCTACTCTTAGGGACTCCATGGATTGCAGCCTACCAGGCTCCTCCATCCATGGGATTTTCCAGGCAAGAGTACTGGAGTGGGTTACCATTGCCTTCTCCATAAACAACTCAGGTATATCCAAAATATAATGCCACTCAGAAACAAAAATAAATAAATTTTTGGTGCTAGGTTTTGATAGTTTTTCTTTATTGTTCAGCATAATATCCTGAATCCAAAAATGAAGTCTCAAAACTATAGACTACACCAATACAGTATTGTAGTAAGAAAAGCAAAAAAAAAAAAAAAAAGACAAAACAAAACCAAGAAAAATACTTTGTGAAAATCCTAGAACCTGAGGGTGAGCTGAATATATCCCTTGGAACAGAGAATGACCTTATTAAAATGTTGTGTTTATTTGTTTTTTATTTTTTATTTTATTTTATAACTTTACAATGTTGTATTGGTTTTGCCATATATCAAAATGAATCCACCACAGGTATACATGTGTTCCCCATCCTGAACCCTCCTCCCTCCTCCCTCCCCAGACCATCCCTCTGGGTCATCCCAGTGCACCAGCCCCAAGCATCCACTATCGTGCATTGAACCTGGACTGGCGACTCGTTTCATATATGATATTACACATGTTTCAATGCCATTCTCCCAAATCATCCCACCCTCTCCCTCTCCCACAGAGTCCATAAGACTGTTCTATACATAAGTGTCTCTTTTTGCTGTCTCGTATACAGGGTTATTGTTACCATCTTTCTAAATTCCATATATATGTGCTAGTATACTGTATTGGTGTTTTTCTTTCTGGCTTACTTCACTCTGTATAATAGGCTCCAGTTTCATCCACCTCATTAGAACTGATTCAAATGCATTCTTTTTAATGGCTGAGTAATACTCCATTGTGTATATGTACCACTGCTTTCTTATCCATTCATCTGGTGATGGACATCTAGGTTGCTTCCATGTCCTGGCTATTATAAAAGTGCTGTGATGAACATTGGGGTACACGTGTCTCTTTCAATTCTGGTTTCCTCAGTGTGTATGCCCAGCAGTGGGATTGCTGGGTCATAAGACAGTTCTATTTCCAGTTTTTTAAGGAATAACCACACTGTTCTCCACAGTGGCTGTACTAGTTTGCATTCCCACCAACAGTGTAAGAGGGTTCCCTTTTCTCCACACCCTCTGCAGCATTTATTGCTTGTAGAATTTTGGATAGCAGCCATTCTGATTGGCATGAAATGGTACCTCATAGTGGTTTTGATGTGCATTTCTCTGATAATGAGTGATGTTGAGCATCTTTTCATGTGTTTGTTAGCCATCTGTATGTCTTCTTTGGAGAAATGTCTATTTAGTTCTTTGGCCCATTTTTTGATTGGGTCATTTATTTTTCTGGAATTGAGCTGACACCTAAAGCAACTAGAAAAGGAAGAAATGAAGAACCCCAGGGTTAGTAGAAGGAAAGAAATCTTAAAAATTAGGGCAGAAATAAATGCAAAAGAAACAAAAAAGACCATAGCAAAAATCAACAAAGCCAAAAGCGGGTTCTTTGAAAGGATAAACAAAATTGACAAACCATTAGCCAGACTCATCAAGAAACAAAGGGAGAAAAATCAAATTAATAAAATTAGAAATGAAAATGGAGAGATCACAACAGACAACACAGAAATACAAAGGATCATGAGACTACTATCAGCAATTATATGCCAATAAAATGGACAACGTGGAAGAAATGGACAAATTCTTAGAAAAGTACAACTTTCCAAAACTGGACCAGGAAGAAATAGAAAATCTTAACAGACCCATCACAAGTACAGATATTTGTTTTTTTAAAGAAAAGACACTTTCACTATGAATATTCTGGCTTTCTCCCAGAGAAGCACAGCATAGCCTGGTGGTTCTTCTGGGCATATAATTTCCCCACTAGGAAAAAGAGAACCCAAAGTTGACATCTACTATCCCCAGAGTTGTGGGACACTTACCAAGATGCCCATGTAGGTCTTGCCTCATAAGTTACTGGGAAATCTGCAGAGCTGTGCCATTAAGGATCAGATAGAGAAGGAAAGTGGAAGGTTTAGAGAAAGAAGCATTCTAATATTGGAAGACTGCATTTCTGTCAGTAGTAGAGTCTGAAAAGAGACCCCAACCAGCGACTCTGCTCATTTACAAAGTGAAGCTAGTGACCTTACTGGTTAGGGAACTCAGTCAGCTGTTTTGTTTGTTCTGGGTCTCTAGCTTGCAGTTATGCACATTACAGAGTCAAAGCAACAGCACTACCATGAAACAGAACAGAGTCTGTTTACTACATATCCATCTGCCCAGAGGTAACTGTGACCCCATTCTTGCCTTGAGAACCCCATGAACAATATGAAAAGGAAAAAATATATGGCACTGAAAGATGAACTTCCCAGGTGATAGGTGCCCAAAAGGCTCCTGGAGAAGACTGGAGAAATAACTCCAGAAAGACTGAAGAGAGAGAGCCAAAGTGTAAACAATGCACAGTTGTGAATGTGACTGGTGATGCAAGTAAAGTCCGATGCTGTAAAGAACAATATTGCATAGGAACCTGGAGTGTTAGGTAGGTCCATGAATCAAGGTAAATTAGAAGTTATCAAACAGGAGATGGCAAGAGTGAATGTTGACATTTTAGGAATCGGTGAAATAAAATGGACTGGAACAGGTGAATTTAATTCAGATGACCATTATATCTACTACTGTGGGCAAGAATCCCTTAGAAGAAATGGAGTAGCCCTCATAGTCAACGCAAGAGTCAGAAATGCAGTACTTGGGTGCAATTTAAAAAGTGACAGAATGATCTCTGTTCATTTCCAAGGCAAGTCTTTCATTATCACAGTAATTCAAGTCTATGAGGCAACAAGTAATGCTGAAGAAGTTGACTTTGAATGGTTCTATGAACTAACCCCCAAACGATGTCCTTTTCATCGGACTGGAATGCAAAAGTAGGAAGCCAAGAGATACCTGGAGTGACAGGCAAGTTTGGTCTTGGAGTACAGAATGAAGCAGGGCAAAGGCTAATGGAGTTTTGCCTAGAGAACACACTGATAATAGCAAACACCCTCTTCCAACAATGCAAGAGAAGACTCTACACATGGACATTGCCAGATGGTCAATACCAAAATCAGATTGATTATATTCTTTGCAGCCAAAGATGGAGAAGCTCTATACATTCAGCAAAAACAAGACCAGGAGCTGACTGTGGTTCAGATCATCAACTCTTTATTGCAAAATTCAGAATTAAATTGAAGAAAGTAGGGAAAACCACTAGACCATTCAGGTATGACCTAAATCAAATCCCTAATGATTATACGGTAGAAGTGAAAAATAGATTTAAAGGACTAGATCTGATAGATAGAGTGCCTGAAGAACTATGGGTGGAGGTTTGTGACATTGTACAGGAGGCAGTGATCAAAGTCATCCCCAAGAAAAATAAATGCCAAAAGGCAAAATGGTTGTCTGAGGAGGCCTTAAAAATACTGGGAAAAGAAGAGAAGTGAAAGACAAAGGAGAAAAGGAAAGATATACCCATTTGAGTGCAGAGTTCCAAAGAATAGCACAGAGATATAAGAAACCTTCCTCAGTGATCAATGCAAAGAAATAGAGGAAAATAATAGAATGGGAAAGGCTAGCGATCTCTTCAATAAAAGTAGATACTAAGTGAACATTTCAGGCAAAGATGGGCACAATAAGGACAGAAATGGTATTAATCTAACAGAAGCAGAAGATATTAAGAAGAGGTGGCAAGAATACACAGAATAACTGTACAAAAAAGATCTTCATGACCCAGATAAGCATGATGGTGTGATCACTCACCTAGAGCCAGACATCCTGGAATGCAGTCAAGTGGACTTTAAGAAGCATCACTAAGAACAAAGCTAGTGGAAGTGATGGAATTCCAGGTGAGCTATTTCACTTGGATGATGAGCTATTTCACCTTAAAGATGAACTATTTCACCTAAAAACTATTTCCAGTTCAGCTATTTCACCTAAAAGACGATCCTGTGAAAGTGCTGCCCTCAATATGCTAGCAAATTTGGAAAACTCAGCTGTGGCTAAAAGACTGGTAAAGGTCAGTTTTCATTCCAATCCCAAAGAAAGACAATGCTAAAGAATGTTCAAATGACCGCACGATTGAACTCATCTCACACACTAGCAAAGTAATGCCCAAAATTGTCCTGTGAAATTCCAGGTGAAACTGTGAACTATGAAATTCCAGGTGTTCAAGCTGAATTTAGAAAAAGCAGAGGAACCAGAGGTAAATTGTGAACATCGGTTTGATCATCAAAAAAGCAAGAGATGGCTGAGGAATACCCAGCCATTAAAAAGAATACATTTGAATCAGTTCTAATGAGGTGGATGAAACTGGAGCCTATTATACAGAGTGAAGTAAGCCAGAAAGAAAAACACCAATACAGTATACTAACGCATATATATGGAATTTAGAAAGATGGTAACAATAACCCTGTATACGAGACAGCAAAAGAGACACTGATGTATAGAACAGTCTTTTGGACTCTGTGGGAGAGGGAGAGGCTGGGACGATTTGAGAGAATGGCATTGAAACATGTATAATATCATATATGAAATGAGTCGCCAGTCCAGGTTCAATGCACGATAGTGGATGCTTGGGGCTGGTGCACTGGGATGACCCAGAGGGATGGTCTGGGGAGGGAGGAGGGAGGAGGGTTCAGGATGGGGAACACATGTATACCTGTGGTGGATTCATTTTGATATATGGCAAAACCAATACAATATTGTAAAGTTAAAAAAAAAAAAAAGCAAGAGAATACCAGAAAAACATGTACTTTTGCTGTATTGATTTTGCTAAAGCCTTTGACTGTGTAGATCACAACAAACTGTGTGAAATTCTTCAAGATATGGGAATAACAGACCACGTTACCTGCCTCCTGAAAAATCCATATTCAGGTCAAGAAGCAACAGTTAGAACTGGACATAGAATGACAGATTGGTTCCAAATTGGGAAAGGAGTACATCAAGCTATATATTGTCACCCTGCTTATTTAACTTCTATGTATAGGAAGCAAGTACAACAGAGAAAAAGCAGACTCCATGAAAGGCATGTGAAAGCATTATCAATCTTGCTGACCAGATACCTCAAGACATATGACTCTTGGATAAGTCCAGAGGGAACAGAAAAACTGTTCACATCCTCTTGAAAGCAGGATGTGTGCCTGGAGGTGGAAAGCCATCATCAGACTGTTCCATGACCTGACATCTCCGAGTCAAATGTTTTTCATATCTGGAGCTTTGTTATTTAGACAGCAACCTAAATCATTCGTTGAAAGTAAATCTTTCTTAGCTAATCTTTATGTTACTTTCCCAGCTTATCTTTAATAGCCATATGGTTCCATATGCTTCTAAGAGCATGTCTCCCTTGGGTGTACTCCCCTGCCTGAAAACATATAATAAAGCTGATTTGATCAGTTGGGCACCTTCACCTCAGAGCAGTGTTGGTTACCTGATCCTCGCTTTCAATTCTTGTGTCTTTCTCATTCTTTTGCCATATCGTGCTTTTGGGAAACCCTGGTTTGTTGAGCGGAACTCAACATATATGTAGAGTACATTTTGCAAAATTCTGGGCTGGATGCAACACAAACTGGAATCAAAATTGCTGAGAGAAATATTAGTAACCTCAGATACACTGATAACACCACCCTTATGGCAGAAAGCGAAGAAGAACTAAAAGCCTCTTGATGAAGGTGAAAAAGGAGAGTGAAAAAAGCTTACTTAAAATTCAACATTCAAAAAACTAAGATCATGGCATCTGGTCCCATCACTTCATGGCATATAGATGGGGAAACAATGGGAACAGAGACAGATAATAAAGTGTCAACTTTATTTTCTTGAGCTCCAAAATCACTGCAGATGATGACTGCAGCTATGAAATTAAAAGATGCTTGTTCCTTGGAAGAAAAGCTACAACAATCCTGGACAAAGTATTACATAATATGGACATACTTTGCAGACAAAGGTCCATCTAGTCAACGCTATGATTTTTCCAGTAGTCATGTATGGATGTGAGAGTTGAACCATAACAGTGGCTTATCATTGAAGAACTGACACTTTCACACTGTGGTGTTAGAGAAGACTCTTGGGAATCTCTTAAAATACATAAAAAACTAAGGACCTATTGAATAGCACAGAGAACTATATTCAATATCTATAATAACATATAATAGGAAAAATCTGAAAATAATATATATATGTATGTATAACTGAATCACTTTGCTGTACACATGGAACAGTGTAAATCAACTATACTTCAGTAAAGAAATTACGCATATATTTAAAAAAAAAAAAGAGAAAATCTCTTGGATTGCAAGGAGACCAACCCAGTCAACCCTAAAGGAAATCAATCCTGAATATCACTGGATGGACAAATGCTGAAGCTGAAGCTCCAATACTTTGGCCACCTAACTCAAAGAGCCGACTCATTTGAAAAAGACCCTGACTCTGGGAAAGTTTGAAGGCAGGAGGAGAAGGGGACAACAGAGAATGAGATGGTTAGATGGCATCACTGACTCAATGGACACGAGTTTAAGCAAGCTCCGAGAGATAGTGAGGGACAGGGAAGCCTGGCATTCTGCAGTCAATGGGGTCAGAGAGTTAGACAGGACTGAGAGACTGAACAACAACCACAGCTAGAGAGCTTGCTCATTACAATGAAATGAGGCAACTAAGACCCAGTGCCAAGTCCAGTCGCTCAGTTGTGTCCGACTCTTTGCGACCCTATAAATCACAGCATGCCAGCCTCCCTGTCCATCACCAACTCCCAGAGTTCACCCAAACTCATGTCCATCTAGTCGGTGATGCCATCCAGCCATCCCATCCTCTGTCATCTCCTTTTCCTCCTGCCCCCAATCCCTGCCAGCATCAGAGTCTTTTCCAATGAGTCAACTCTTCACATGAGGTGGCCAAAGTATTGGAGTTTCAGCTTTAGCATCAGTCCTTCAAAAGAAATCCCAGGGCTGATCTCCTTCAGAATGGACTGGCTGGATCTCCTTGCAGTCCAAGGGACTCTCAAGAGTCTTCTCCAGCACCACAGTTCAAAAATATCAATTCTTCAGCACTCAGCCTTCTTCACAGTCCAACTCTCACATCCATACATGACCACTGGAAAAACCATAGCCTTGACTAGACGGACCTTGGTTGGCAAAATAATGTCTCTGCTTTTGAATATGCTATCTAGGTTGGTCATAACTTTCCTTCCAAGGAGTAAGTGTCTTTTAATTTCATGGCTGCAGTCACCATTTGCAGTGATTTTGGAGCCCAAAAAATAAAGTCTGACATTGTTTCCCCATTTATTTCCCATGAAGTGATGGGACCAGATGCCATGATCTTCGTTTTCTGAATGTTGAGCTTTAAGCCAAATTTTTCACTCTCCTCTTTCACTTTCATCAAGAGGCTTTTAAGTTCCTCTTCACTTTCTGCCATAAGGGTGGTGTCATCTGCTTATCTGAGGTTATTGATATTTCTCCCTGCAATCTTGATTCCAGTTTGTGCTTCTTCCAGCCCAGTGTTTCTCATGATGTACTCTGCATAGAAGTTAAATAAGCAGGGTGACAATATACAGCCTTGACGTACTCCTTTTCCTATTTGGAACCAGTATGTATGTTGTTCCATGTCCAGTTCTAACTGTTGCTTCCTGACCTGCATATAGGTTTCTCAAGAGGCAGGTCAGGTGGTCTGGTATTCCCATCTCTTTCAGAATTTTCCACAGTTTATTGTGATCCACACAGTCAAAGGCTTTGGCATAGTCAATAAAGCGGAAATAGATGTTTATCTGGAACTCTTTTGCTTTTTAGATGATCCAGCGGATGTTGGCAATTTGATCTCTGGTTCCTCTGCCTTTTCTGAAACCAGCTTGAATATCTGGAAGTTCATGTATTGCTGAAGCCTGGCCAAGAGGAGCAACCCCATGTCCAAGGAGAGGTGGTTGCACTGGCGCAGGAGGGCAGAGAGGAGCTACTCCACATTCAAGGTCAGGAGCGGTGGCTGTGAGGAGATACCCTTAGTCCAAGGTAAGGAGCAGCGGCTGTGCTTTTCTAGAGCGGCTGTGAATTGATACCCCACGTCCAAGGTAAGAGAAACCCAGGTAAGATGGTAGATGTTGCGAGAGGCATCAGAGGGCAGACACACAAACCAGTGCCAAATAAATAAATAATAAATGTTAAAAAACTACAATGGGAAACTACGTATTTCAGTGGCTAAAATTAAAAGGACTTACAATAATGTAAAACAACCAGCATTCTCAGTCTATAAGTGAGCTTTGCCGATAGAATATAAGTTCACGTAAAAATCTTAGTAAAATTTAACATTATCAAGTACTGATCAATGTTATTATAACTAAGGAACTAATAATTCTACTGTTGTCTAAACAGAAATGAAAGCTGAGTTTATTAATTGGTAATACAGAAATGTCTGCAGCAGTTTAATTTACAGTAGTCCAAAACTGGAAACAATTCAAGTATTCACAAGAGATGAATTAATAAATGTTATAATATCAATATTCCACAATAAATAAAACATAATATTTAATAGGAATATAAAACTATAAATAAATGTTCATAGTACTGAGGAAACAAAATATGGCATAAATAACACTGATATTTTAAGTAAGGATTTCTGGAGTTATTGACTGGAAGATAGCAAAAGGAAGACTTTAAGGATACTAGAAATATTCTAAACCTTAATATTTATTGTGGTTACACTGGCATAAACATATGTAAAATTCATCAAAATTTACTTGTGAGTTTGTATTTAATAAAATTAATTAAAATCTATATCAACTGTAAATAAATGACTTAATGATGATATATTGGAGTTTCAGCTTTAGCATCAGTCCTTCAAAAGAACACCCAGGACTGATCTCTTTTAGTGAGATCAGGTTGGGAGTTCACTCCCCAATTAAAATTCTCTTATTATTCATACTTTTGATATATTGCCTCTATCTGGTACTACTTTATTTCTAGACATATATGAAAAATATACCAGTGCAACTTTTGGAATTTTTTGTGCAAATTTTATTAAAGAATGAAGAGTAGGAAATCCCCAAAGTGATCAAGAGGTGTATATTGTATAACTTTGAAAACTATTTTGAAATTATTTTTTTAATTATTGATTTCATATTTAACTTCATTTTGTTCAGATCTTTTATACAGTCACTCTGTCGTGTCTGACTCTTTGCAACTCCATGGACTGCAGCATGCCTGCAGTCTTCTTTGTCCTTCACTATCTCTAGGAGTTTGCTTAAACTCATGTCCATTGAGTCAGTGATGCCATCCAACCATCTCATCCTCTGTCATCCCCTTTTCCTCCTGCCTTCAATCTTATCCAGTGTCAGGGTCTTTTCCACTGAGTCGGCTCTTTGCATCAGATGGCCAAAGTATTGGAGCTTCAGCTTCAACGTCAGGACTTCCAGTGAATATTCAGGACTGAGTCCCTTGAGGATTGGCCAGTTTGATCTCCTTGCAATCTGAGAGACTCTCAAGAGTCTTCTCCAGCACCACAGTTCAAAAGCATCAATTTTTCTGCGCTCAGCCTTCTTATGGTCCAACTCTCACATCCATACATGACTACTTTAAAAACCATAGCTTTGACTAGATGGACCTTTGTTGGCAAAGTAATGTCTCTGCTTTTTAATATGCTGTCTAGGTTGGTCATAGCTTTTCTTCCAAGGAACAAGGGTCTTTTAATTTCATGACTGCAGTCACCATCTGCAGTGATTTTGGAGCCTAAAAAAAATAAAGTCTCTCACTGTTTCCATTGTTTCCTCATCCATTTGCCATGAAGTGATGGGACCAGATGCCATGATCTTAGTTTTCTGAATGTTGAATTTTAAGCCACTTTTTCACTCTCCTCTTTTGCTTTCATCAAGAGGCTCTTTAGTTCTTCTTCGCTTTCTGCCATAAGAGTGGTGTCGTCTGTGATTGCATAGGCCAATTTATGCAGTTTCTGATGGGCGTTTGACTTTGATGACCAAATGTTCTATTGTATCTGCCTAGAATGTGTCTTTAATAAATAAATAGTACTCTTTCCCAACCCTTAAGGAGTGACCTGTATTTTGTATAAGAAATAGCCCTAGTGATCTGCACATTTGTAGAGATCAAGTGTCTGAGATAACTTTTAAAAAAGAAATAGCTAATTCTTACTCACATTTGAAAACTCACTATCATCAGGTGGTTTATTAAGACAGTATATTTATGTATCTCAGGTCATATCCATGGACCCATGTCCATCATAAATCAATATATCCTTTAAATATTATGGACAAAATCAGTTTCAAAAATAAGATTTTATTTGTGGTTTGCATTAAAACATATTATTCATTGCAGTTACAATTAGATCCTGGGGAAAGGTATGGATTACTTAAATGAAAAGCTGCATGAATTGAAAAGACTGCCTTCAAACACCAAATAATACAGTCTGCAGAGAAATAAAAAACAATATTGTGACAATTTAACATTTTGATTACATACTTTCTCCTGTGCCATGGGCTTTCATTTTAAATTATAGTAAATAGCAGTGTTCTTATCTTTCTTTGATCTCTATATTTAATTATTAGAAATGCACAGAACAAAGACATAGAAAACATAATATTAAGAATAAATTACTAGAAAGAAGTAAATATCAGTCCCATTTTTAACATTTTCACTGTTTGTTATTGGCGATAATATTTAACTTTCTAACTTCCTGTTTATTTAGAAAATGGGAGTCAAAATACTTATATCACATGGTTGTCATAGGATGCAAAATAATTTCAGGCTTCTGAGGTAAGGGAATCTGCCTGTCTGTGCATGAGATGCAGGAGAGGTGAATTCGATCCTCAGGAGAAGGTAGTGGCAACCCACTCCAGAACTCTTGCTGCTTAGCATGAGGTATAGCAAATAGTAAAAGCTCAAGAAACATTATATCTTGATATGGGCCAGTATTCTTGCTTATAAAATCCCATGGACAGAGGAGCCTGGCAGGCTGCGGTCTATGGGGTCACAAAGAGTCAGACTGTACTGAGGGACTGAGTGAGTGTGCATGTGCATGCGCGCGTGCACACACACACACACGGTAGACTGAGAATTCTTAACAACTCCCTATTATACCTGAATTTAATTTTCTTTTCAAGCATTACTAAAGAAGAGATAGCTATAATATGATTAAAATGCTAATAACCTCAATAATTTGACAATGGGTAATGTTAAATACTGGGAATAAGTTTGCTGGCATTAGAAGTCTGCACATTTTCCCAGCCACCTTTTCAAGGCTTCTCTGACCTCACTGTTCCTCCAACTGTAGATGAGGGGGTTCAGCACAGGAGTAAAGATAGTATAGAACGCTGACACAACCTTGTCATGGTTAGCTGACCTATAGGATTTGGGTCTCATGTAGATAAAAATGGCAGGTCCATAAAAGAGTGCCACCACAGCTAAATGGGAGGAACAGGTGGCAAAAGCCTTCCTGAGGGCTTCTTGAGAACGCAAATGGAGAACGGCAGAGAGAATGAGGCTATAGGAAGTCAGAATGAAGGAAAAGGGAATTAGGAGCATTAACACACAGCAAACGTACATGGCATTTTCAAAGACTGATGTGTCAGCACAAGCCAAACGCACCAACATGGGGGCCTCACAGAAGAAATGATCGATCTCATGAGCACTGCAAAATGGGAAGCTCAGTGTAGTGGCTGCTTGCATGAGCCCATCAGCTGCCCCCAGGAACCAAGAGCCCAAAGTCATTTGAATACATAATCGCCAGTTCAGGAGTACAGGGTATCTCAGTGGGTGGCAAACAGCTACATAACGGTCATAGGACATGGCGGCTAGGAGGAAACTCTCTGCACCACCAAGCGTGAGTGAGACAAAAATCTGCAACCCACAGCCAGCAGGAGAGATGGATTTGTTCCATGTCAAGTAGTCAGCAGCCATTTTGGGCACGATGGAGGAAACTAACATCAGGTCCATGAGGGAGAGTTGGCTCAGTAGGAAATACATGGGCCTGTGGAGTCGGGGGTCCAGGAGAATCAGGAGAAGCATGAGGGCATTGGCCATCAAGGAAGCAATGGCCATTGTCAGCACCATCATAAATAGAAAGAGGTGGGATCTTGTGTGCTTAAAGATTCCTAGGAGAATGAAGTCTGAGGTTGTATTTCTCTTCTCCATGATTTCTGCTGGATATGACACTGGAAATGAAAAAAAAGAAAAGGTAAGGGCTTTTATTATCCCAAAATCATAACTTCTGGGTATGTAGTAGATATGGGATCCAAGGACCTGATTCAAAGCCTTACTTCCTGTTTATAGTGAGTCTTCTTGACCTATCATCCACTTCTCTATAGGGGAATGTTAACAAATGTTAATATTTTAAGTAAGGTCAAGCTATATAATTCAGAGAATACTGTATTAACTAATTGAGATGATAGATTAAAATAGATCAAAAGCAGAAAACAATGTGAAGGATTAAATAATTGTAAATAGTTACTTTGACTATACATTTTGTATTGTTATTTTATGCTCTTAATATGTGTAATGAAACCAAATTAACTTATTGAGGAAATAAACACTCATTTAGAAATTTGTCATCTATATTTTTTTAATGACAGGTAATTTTTTCTAAATGTTGGAAATTGTAACATATTCGATCTAGTTTTTTTAATATATAACAAGAAATTATAGTTCCTAGGACCATGAATGGAACGGATTAATATAAGTGAAACAAAATGTCTGCATTGAAGGGAGATAATATCCTCAGTAATTGATGAAAATGTCCTTTTTTTTCTTTTTCTCACTGAATCACTATTTCTATTTACATGATTTTAAAATGCAGATATTCTAGTTCATTACTCTGTCCTCTGAAATCTTCAATGTCTTCCCACAACACTTATTCTCACAAACTTATTTCTCCAGCTTACTAAGGCTTGGTGACAAGGCCTAAACACCATTTCACTGCAAAGTATACTGTCACAGAGACTTCAAATCATCAGGTGAATATGACAGGGAAGCATGAAAGATCTTTCATGTTAATAAATGCTCAGAGGAAATACCAATAATTATAATGAGAAGTAACATTACTAAAAGGACAAAGAAGCAATTTTAAAGCAACTTCATTACCATGAAGTGTAATTATTAACAAAATGTAAAGATACTTTGGAAGAAAAAACACTTTATTTTAAAAATACCTAAATTCAAATATATTGCTTGTCTTTAAACATAGTTTTTAATATTCAACAAAAAAGAACCATTTTTGTGTGCTGTGTGTGCTTAGTCACTCAGTCAGTCTGACTCTTTGAGACCCCATGGACTGTAGCCTGCCAGCACCCCTGTTCATGGGGAATCTCCAGGCAGAAATACTGGAGTGGGTTGCCGTGCCCTTCCCCAGGGGATCTTCCCAACCCAGGGATTGAACTCAGGTCTCCTGCATTTCAGGTGGATTCTTTACCATCTGAGCCACCAGGGAAGACAAAACCGAAATGACTGAGATAAATGAGTACAACTTCATTAGAAAGGATTTACAGGTTGAAAGCCATTATAATAGAGTACAAGTAAGAATTTTTTTAGTGTTTACCATTTTTAAAGTTGATACTAAGAAAAAAAAATGTAAATTTATAAAGAGCAGAAGAGTATATAGCTGCAAGGAACCAAAAATCCCTTGTTATTAGCAGAAAAAAATGCACAAATGTGCCATTTTTTAAAAAAAAATAAATGTAACATTTGCAGATCATGGCATCTAGTCCCATCACTTCATGGCAAATAGATGGGGAAACAGTAGAAATAGTGACAGATTTCATTTTTGGGGGGCTCCAAAATCACTGCAGATGGTGACTGCAGCCATGAAATTAAAAGACACCTTGGAAGAAAAGTTATGACCAACCTAGACAGCATATTAAAAAGCAGAGACATCAATTTGCCAACAAAGGTTCACCAAGTCAAAGCTATAGTTTTTCCCGTAGTCATGTACGGATGTGTAAGAGTTGGACTATAAAGCAAGCTGAGTGCCAAAGAATTGATGCTTTTGAACTGTGGTGTTGGAGAAGACTATTGAGAGTTCCTTGGACAGCAAGGAGATCCAACCAGTCCATCCTAAAGGTAATCAGTCCTGAATATTCACTGGAAGGACTGATACTGAAGCTGAAACTCCAATACTTTGGCCACCTGATGTGAAGAACTGACTCATTTGAAAAGACCCTGATGCTGGGAAAGATTGAAGGTGGGAGGATAAGGGGATAACAGAGGATGAGATGGTTGAATGGCATCACTGACTCAATGGACATGAGTTTGAGCAAGCTCTGGGAGTTGATGATGGGCAGGGGGTGACTGAACTGAACTGAACTGAAGGTTTGCAGACTTTATTTCTGATATGGTGAAGAAAACGTCACCAAATCTTTAGAGATGTAATGATTTCTAAGCCTGTTGTCTAGAATTTCTCGTTATTGATTATTACAGAGAGAGGTAGTGATGATGCTTTCTGTTCTAAAGAGTTTGATTTTGTGAATATCTTAATTCTATAAAAATTATATGGCCATCATAGCCCACTTCTTGCAGAGAAATCATGACAGCATACACACTGCTGCTGCTAGCAGTCTCTTTAAAACACCTGCAGAAAAGTAGTGCTAATGGCTTATTAAATCACTATTTGAACCACAAGAGCATTCACATTTGAATAGACATAAAACACATATTAACACCAGTATCTTTTGGAGTCTTGTTTAAGCATCAGATACCAGAAAAATAGGTATTCTACTTTACCCAATCAAGGCATTGTTAAACTTTGTGAGTCCAAATAACCCCTATCTAGTATACGCAGTCCCTTGTGGTATGCTGCTGCTGCTAAGTCGCTTCAGTCATGTCCGACTCTGTGTGACCCCATGGACGGCAGCCCACCAGGCTCCCCCGTCCCTGGGATTCTCCAGGCAAGAACCCTGGAGTGGGTTGCCATTTCCTCCTCCAATGCATGAAAGTGAAAAGTGAAAGTGAAGTCGCTCAGTCGTGTCCGACTCTTAGCGACCCCATGGACTGCAGCCTATCAGGCTCCTCCGTCCATGGGCTTTTCCAGGCAAAAGTACTGGAGTGGGGTGCCATTGCCTTCTCCACCCTTGTTGTATATACTATTTAAAATATCTTTCTCCTATTTTTGCCATGAACCTTGAATTCAGACTCCTTCTGCCTTCATTATAAATTTAAGTTACACTTGGATTCATCTTACTGATGATGAACAAAGACCATGAGACCTGGAATACAGAAGTCCTGGTTTAAGAATCATTCTGTCATTTTCTACATATGTGATAGGTCAGTCAATCTTGTTTGGTTTGTTTACTTAGGCTTAAAATTATAAACCTCCTAAACAGATTACTCAGATAATTAAAAGAAGACATTTTGTACATGTCAGATTTTTGAAATAATTTCCCAAGTCATTTTGCAGACTCAGACAAAATTTTAAATTTTAATTTAATTCATCATTCAAGATCATTTGCTGCCATTTAAAAAAATTTTTACATAAACAGGAGCTAGAAAATCTCCTGTTGATTTGATAAATTGATTTGATAAATTGACTGAATGCTCTGGCAAATTGAAGGTGACGTTCAAAGGCAAAACTGAAATGACAGAGATACACACATACACATGCATGCACGCATGTATGTGTTTAGATTAAATAAGAATAAAACTTAGAACTATTACTCTTTAAAATGAAAAAATAGTAAAAGTAAATAAATCTGTTATATTTGTTTATTGTTTTAATAAATTACACTGCTCAAAATTCAATATGCTAATTTAATAAAAATGTCAGCTTAAATGTATTACATAATTTTTTCAGTTATATAGACAAGGAGCTTCATCTTTTTTTTCCTAAATATGATACAAAGTATGTTTAAATGAAGAATTTTTGTAATTATGAATATATCAATGTATTTACTTACTATGTGAAATGTTTAGCTGTTAAATAAAAGGCTACATAAACTCAGCAAATTATGACTATGGACATGCCCTTATAAGTATTTCTTCATTAGGTCAATTGTGGACAAAATTAATTCCAGCATGTTATTAATAAATATGGTAAAAAATTAAAAAAAATTAAAACTATACATATTTTTTCCAGAAATTATAGAAATATTACTCCTCCAGAAATAGATGATGTATACTTTTTTAAAAAATATTTTAATTTATTTTTCCAGTCTCTTATTTTTAAACTTTTTTTCACAATAAAATGTTTTATTTAATTTATTTTTTTCTACAAACTGTGGCCTCTGATTTTATTTTATTTTAATATAAATTTATTTATTTTAATTGGAAGCTGTATACTTTTTTAGATGCACATGTATGTATCCTTCAGAGAAAGAAAAGACTTTAATTTTCTTTAAAGTAACAGAATATCTTGCCCCCCCAATGTTTTATACTTACTTTGTGCCTCTTATATGAAAAATATTTTGAAACTCCATTAATCTCAAAAGTATGCCCTTTCTGATGCTGTTACACAAATTGATTATAGTCTCCCCCTATCCACACTTACTTGTAAACACTGGTAGAGATCATTGTCATGAATTACTGGGAGTTGCCCTTTATAAACTCCTTTTCTCTTCTGCCATCCTGCACTTCACAAAGAAAGTACCTTTATAGTCACAAGATATTGATATATTATGATTATTTCCTTAAAACTGTCCCACTGTTCAGTGAAAAATTACCTTAATATTAACTCAATAAATTGACTGCATTCACTTCCATTTCAAAATGACTTTTTAACTCACAGAGTGGACACAGCCCACAGCTTACATGTAGACAATAGGAAGGCTTTTATTTTTTTATCATTTGTGGATGAAATTTTACAAAATTACTATGAAATTAAAAATTCAAATATAAAGCATCAAGTACATAGCAAATATGAATCAATTGAGATGACTTCTTAAAAAATGAGTAAATGATTTTCAAACCAATTAGACTCACCTCTATAGAAGAGTCACAATCCATGAAATGTGCATATATACATATTTGATGCTCGATCTTTCTGATAGGTTGGCTACAAATGTTTGCTCATATGAGTGTTGAGGATACTGCTTTCTGCTCCTGGCTACGTGCCATATTTACTTAGCAGTCCTATATGACTGCTTAAAATATGCTACACCTACAAAATATCTTCCCTTGAGCAATGGCACTTGCAAAGGCAAATCTTCTATGGCAAGGGAACACAGATAAATGTTTCTTCAGAGTAGATGATGAAATGAACTAATTTACCTCCTAGGTTTTCATTAAAGCAAAAGAATCCTGAGTGGTAAGATGAAGCAATGTGACACTGTTGGGAACAGCAAATACAAGAAATTGTTCAAGGCAAAACTGGAATTCTGCTCCTTGAACCAAACACATGTGATTTAATTGCCTGAAATAGACAGCTCTACAAGAATGCAAACAATATTAATACTTTTTAAAACACTGTCCTGAGATACCAGAGTAGAAAGATTCATCTCTAAATCATTTTAAATTTGTGATTCTCAGAATTTAGGGAATAGCTGAATCACCAGAAGGGCTTGTTAATTACACTTTGAGAAATATTTCCTTTTGACTCTATCCTGAACTGGATGTCAGTGCTCCATAAACTCATCAATTCCAAATTTTGTGTGTGTGTTTAAATCCTTGTGTCTATTCCTTATCCATTTCACAATCTTGCATTACTGTAATGAATAAGCCCTGCCTTTCTTTTCCAGGAAATATGTGTAACATTGCTTACTTGGTAGCATTATTAGAAGGATTAAATCAAATAGTTATAAACTACCTGGAGAGGTATCTGGCCCATTGTAAATGCCGTATCAGTGTTTATTGTTATCATCATTGTGATTGTTTTGAACAGGGGAAAAAAAAATCTCTAAGGTAGTGTTTCTGTTGATATTGACCCAAGCATTGTGAAAAGTTATCTATAATAGAAAATAAGGCAAAGGGAAAAGAGCCTGTCATTTCTGTATTATCCTGGAGCATTGTTTAAGATGTTTGTTTAAAGATTGCTTAGTCTCTAGGTGAATGCCTCTGTTTAACTTACTATTTACTACTAAATATTTAAGGCCAAGAATTTGTGAAGTTGTGTATGAACATGTGTATTTGTGTCCAGTACAGATGCAAATAATTTCTGTCCAGTAATGCAAGAAATCAGCCAGCTTAACTAAAAACAGAAATACTTCACCATGTAAATTAAGTGGGAAAGGATCATTTCTTCAGTACATGTATTGTGAAAACTGGATACTCATATGCCAAATAATAAGGTAGAAATCTTATTTTACATCTTATACAAAAATCAACTAAAAATAGAGTAAAGGCCGAAATATAAGACAGGAAATTGTTAACTCCTAGAAGAAAATATTAGGAGAAACTTCCTTGACATTATGTTAGTAATGATTTTTTGGATATGGCACCAAAAATTCAAGCAACAAAAGCAAAAATAGGCAAGTAGTATCATATCAAACTAAAATGTCTTCACAGCAACATGCTGTTGCTGCCACTGCTAAGTCGCTTCAGTCGTGTCCGACTCTGTGCGACCCCATAGACGGCAGCCCGCCAGGCTCCGCCGTCCCTGGGATTCTCTAGGCAAGAACACTGGAGTGGGTTGCCATTTCCTTCTCCAAGGCAGGAAAGTGAAAAGTGAGAGTGAAGTCGCTCAGTGGTGTCCGACTCTTAGCGACCCCATGGACTTCAGCCCACCAGGCTCCTCCATCCATGGGATTTTCCAGGCAAGAGTACTGGAGTGGGGTGCCATTGCCTTCTCCATCACAGCAACATTAACAATCACAAAATAGGCAATGTACACAGTGGGAGAAAATATTTGCCAACTATATATCTGATAAGGAGTTAATATATGAAATATATAAGAACCTTAGTGAATTTAACAGCAGAAAAACAACTCAATTATAATACTGGAAAGAAACCTAAATTGATATTTTTACAAAGAAGACACACAAATGGCTAATGGGCTTATCATAAAAAGGGGTTCAGCACTCACTAATTATCAGGGAAATGCAAATCAAAACCACAATAAGATGTCCCCTAACACCTCTCAAAAGGGCTATCGTCAATAAATAAATAAATAAATAAATAAAATAAAAAGGATGCAGAGAAAAGAGGCTCAAGCCTTGTAATTGCTAGTGAGATTATAAATATGAGTTTCCTATCACTTCTTTAAAATGCCTTTGACAAAGAAAATTTTTTAATAATAATACTTTTATATTTCTATTTTTTGAAGTGTTCGAGCTTCTTAATTTGGTATCTTCTCTGTGATCATGAGATATAGTCCCCTAATATTGCCTAAATTTTGTTCTGATATTGCTTTCCTTGAAAACTTTAATCTGTATAAAATCAAATCTGTGTATACTGTATTTTTCTTATTTAGTTTGCATCATTTTCAAATCAATTTTCTAAAATTTTTTCTAAATATAGTTATTAAAATTTATCTAGGGGAATTTTAAATCATAATTTTTCATAAATTTATTTTTTAATTTTAAAAATAATGTGCTTCAATAATAATATGTATTGAATACTAGCCTTTATAAATTTGTCTTTTTTTGCTTTTGGATTAGATGAAAATTGAAATACAAATATGAATAAATGTAATGATAACAAATATTATTTCCTTATTTCTCTTATTTAAGAGTTTATTAAAACTTTCAATATCTAATGACTTATTTTATCTAAAAATGTATCTATAGTTCATATTTTTGATATTCATTCTTTCTATATATTTTTTATTCTACATCATGTCTGCTTTAATTTCTGGTTGTTTGAAGAGTTTATTCTTCTATTGATGTAGCACAGCTTCACTTCAATGTGTCTTGGTCTCATTTACTTTCACTTTAACTTCTTGGACTGTATTTGAATTTCTGAATCTAAGAATTCATCTTTGGGTTTGAGCAAACTCCAGAAGATACTAAAGGACAGGGAAGCCTAGCATGCTGCAGTTCATAGGGTCCCAAAGAGTCAGACACAACTTAGTGACTGAATAACAACATTAAGACATTAATTCTTTAAGTATTATCTCTTTTACTTTAGAGGAGGGAGCAGATATATTTGCATTTTTGTGAAATATGTGAACATATGCATGCTATATTCTTCCTGTTGTTCAGTCTGTAAGTTGTGTCCGACTCTTTGGGACCCAATGAACTGTAGCATATGAGACTTTCCTGTCCAAACTATCTCCCTGAGTTTGTTCAAGCTCATGTCCATTGAGTTAGTGATGTCATGAAACTTCACCCTGTCATGCTCTTCTCCTGCTTTCAATCTTTCCCAGCATCAGGGTCTTTTCAAATGAGTCCACTCTCCTCGTCAGGTGTCCAAAGTGTTGGAGCTTCAGCTTTAGCTTCAGTCTTCCCAATAAATATTCAGGATTGATTTCCATGAGGATGGATGAGTTTGATCTCCTTGCTGTCCAAGTCACTCTCAAGAGTCTTCTCCAGCACCACAATTTGAAAGCATCAACTCTTCAGCAATCAGCCTGCTTCATGGTCCAACTCTCACATCTGTACATGAGCATTGGATAAACCATAGCTTTGACTCTACAGACCTCTTAAGCAAAATGATGCCTTTGCTTTTTAATATACTATCTAGGCTTGCCATAGCTTTTCTTCCAAGAAGCAAACATCTTTTAATTTCATGGCTGCAGTCATCACCTGAAGCTATTTGGGAATGCAGGAAAATGAAATCTGTCCCTGTTTGCATTTTTCCCCTTTTATTTGTCATGAAGTAATAGGATCAGATGCCATGATCTTAGTTTTTTGAATACTGAGTGTTAAGCCAGCTTTTCCACTCTCCTCTTTCACTCTCATCAAGAGGCTCTTTAGTTCCTTTTTGCTTTCTGCCTTTAGGGTGGTATCATCTGCATATCTGAGGTTATAGATATTTTTCCCAGTAATCTTGATTGCAGCTTGTGAGTCATTCAGCCCACTCTTTTGCATGATGTACTCTGCATATAAATTAAATAAGCAGGGTAATAATATACAGCCTTGATGTAACTCCTTTCCCAAGTTTGAATCAGTCAGTTGCTCCAAGTCTGGTTGTAACTGTTGTTTCTTGTCCTGTGTTCAGGTTTCTCAGGAGACAGGTAAGGTAGTCTGGTGTTTCCACCTCTTTAAGAATTTTCCACAGTTTCCTGTGATCCACACAGTCAAAGGCTTTAGTGTAGTCAATGAAGCAGATGTTTTTCTGGAATTCCCTTGCTTTCTCCATGATTCAGAAAATGCAGGCAGTTTGATCTCTGGTTTCTCTGTTCTCTGAAACACAGCTTGTATATCTGAATGCTCTTGGTTCATGTATTGCTGAAGCCTGGCTTGAAGGATTTTGAGCATTTCCTTGCTAGCTTGTAAAATGAGTACAATTGTATGGTGGCTTGAACTTTCTTTGTCATTGCTTTTCTTTGGGATTGGAATAAAAAATGACATTTTCTAGTCTTGTAGCAACTGCAGAGTTTTTCATATTTGCTATCATATTGAGTGCAGCCCTTTAACAGCATCATCTATTTGAAATAGTTCAGGTGAAATTCCATCACTTCCACTAGCTTTGTTCATATTAATGCTTCCTAAGGCCTACTTGACTTCACACTCCAAGATATCTGACTCTAGATGAGGGACTACACCATCATGGTTATTCAGGTGATTAGGATCTTTTTTGTATAGTTCTTCTGTGTATTCTTGCCACCTCTTAATATCGTCTCCTTCTGTTGGGTCCTTTCTGTTTCTGTTTTTTACTGTATCCAGCTTTGCAGGAAATGCTCCCTTGATGTCTCCTATTCTTGAAGAGATCTCTAGTCTTTCCCTTTCTATTGTTTCCCTCTATTTCTTTGTTCACCTGAGAAGGCTGTCTTATCTCTCTTTGCTCTTCACTGTAACTTTACATTCAGTGGGTATATCTTCCCCTTTCTCCTTTGCCTTTCATTTGTCTTCTTTTCTCAGCTATTTGTAAAGCCTCCTCAGACAACCACTCTGCCTCTTGTGTTTCTTTTTCTTTATAGTGGTTTTGGTGACCTCCTCCTGTACAGTGTTATGAACTTCCACCCATAGTTCTTCAGGCACTCTATCTACCAGATCTAGTCCCTATTCGTCACCTCCACTGTATAATCCTAAGGGATTTGATTTAGGTCATACCTGAATGGTCTATTGCTTTTCCCTATTTTCTTCAATTTAAGCCTGAATTTTGCAATATGGAGTTCATGATCTGTACCACAGTCAGCTCCAGTTCTTGTTTCTGCTGACTGTATAGAGCTTCCCCATCTGCAGCTGCAAATAATATAACCAATCTGATTTCAGTGTTGACCATCTGGTGATGTCCATGTGTACAGTCATCTCTTGGAAGAGGGTGTTTACTATGATGAGGGTGCTTTCTTGGCAAAACTCTGTTAGACTTTGCCCTGCTTCATTTTGTACTCCAAGGCCAAACTTGCTTGTTACTCCAGGTATCTCTTGACTTCCTACGTTTGCATTCCAATCCTTTATAATGCAAATGACATATTTTTTAGATGTTAGTTCTCGGTCTTCACGGAACTGGTCAACTTTAGCTTTTTGGAGGATTAGTGGTTGCGACATCGACTCAGATTACTCTGATACTGAATGGTTTGCCTTGGAAAAGAACCAAGATCATTCTGTCATTTTTGATGTCTCATTCAAGTACTGCATTTTGGACTCTTTTGTTGATTGTGAGGGCTACTCCCTTTCTTCCAAGGAATACTTGCCCACAGTAGTAAATAGAATGGTCATCTGAATTAAATGTGTCCATTCCCATCCATTTTAGTTCACTGATTTTTAAAATGTCAAAGTTCACTCTTGCCCATCTCCTGATTGACCACGTTCAATTTACCTTGATTCATAAACCTAACATTCCAGGTTCCTATGCATATTTTTCTTTACAGCATTAGGCATTATTTCACCACCAGAGAGTTCCATAACTGAGAATTATTTTTGCTTTGGCCCAGCCTCTTCATTGTTTTTGGAGATATTTCTCTGCTCTTCCCCAATAGAGCAGTGTGTGTGTGTGTGTGTGTGTGTGTGTGTGTGTGTATGTATTATATATTGTATATATCTCACTGGTATATATAGAGCAGTATATATATTATATATACCAATATTATCCTTTGATCATCCAGAGACCACTTGTTTGCTGATATTTTAATATGTAGTAAAATTGTGAGAAAAGACAGAAAGACAAATACTATATCATATCTCTTATATGTGGAATCTAAAATATGGCACAAATTTATCTACAAATTAGTATCTACAAAACAGTAACAGACTCACAGATATAGAGAAGAGACTTGCAGTTGCCAAGAGAGAGGCAAGAAGGAGAGGGATGAATTGGAAGTCTGGTGGTAGTAGATGCAAACTGTTACATTTAGAATGGATAAACAAATTTCTACACTATAGAATAGGGAACCATATCCAATCTCCTGGGATAAATCAGGAGTAAAAGAATATATTAAAAAAAAATATGTATGTGTATAACTGAATCACTTTGCTATACAGCAAAAATTAGCACAACATTGTAAATCAACTGTAATTCAATAAAAATAAATAAAAAATTAAAATTTCAAAAAGTCTTGAAAATAATATTTACTTAATATTTGTTTAAAATTTCATATGTCTGTATTATGTTAGAGGTATATATTAATATTATATTATTAATACCCTGTATTAATAAGGAAATATTAATTTATACATCACCATATTTATATTAATTTGTAAAATATACAAAAATGTTTATTATCTTCAAAGTTACCATGAGATGCAGATGCTGGAATGCCACTGCATTTATTTCTGAGTTTGTAGCCACAATGATCATATCTACCATGTTAGTCAGTAATCTACTCCTGTTTTATTACAATTTTTATTATTTTTATATAATCATAAAAAGGTGATATCACTGTGCAATTCTTACACTTGAGATATAATTTATCTTTATATCTATATAATTTATTTTTATTTATTTCAGGTAATTTTTAATAAAGTGTTTTATTATTAAAGTTGCATTTCCAATAAGTGAAAGTCATTCAGTCGTGTCCAACTCTTTGTGACCCCGTGGACTGCATGCAGCACACCTACAGGCTTCCCTGTCCTTCAGCAACTCCCGGAGCTTGCTCAAACTCATGTCCATTGAGTCAGTGATGCCATCCAACCATCTCGTCTTCTGTCCTCCCCTTCTCTTCCTGCCTTCAATCTTTCCCAGAATCAGGGTCTTTTCTAATGAGTCAGCTCTTCTCTCAGAAGGCCAAAGTACTGGAGCTTCAGTTTCAGCATCAGTCCTTCCAATCAGTATTAGGATTGACTGGTTTAATCTTATTGGTATGATCATGTAACCAGGTAGTAGAAAATAAAAGTAGAGACAGATAGAAATAGGATGTGACCCACACCTCTGGGAAGTCCCCTCATTGATTGTAGCCCGTCAGGCTTCTTTGTCCATGAGGATTCTCCAGGCAAGAATACTGGAGTGGGTTGCCATGCACTCCTCCAGGGGATCTTTCAGACTCAGGGCTCTAACCCAAGTGTCTTACATGTAACCTGTATTAGCAGGGGAGTTCTTTACCACTAGCATCACTTGGGAAGACCACTTGAATCATAGTACTTATCAACATAATTTCATCATTTATTTTTTCACTTTAGTTAGCCCACTTAACTCCAAAATGTCAAATTTTCTTATCTCAATAAAGAACTCACTGTTTTCTTTATATATTTGTAACATAATGTCCAAGATCCTACATATTTAAATGTTTTGCAGACCAGTGTTAAGTTTTTTTCTGTAATTTCAATGACCATACACTGAAACAATCCTCTCTCTTCACCAATGTAATGCAGAAATACAGCATGATCTCATTCTCATTCAAATTATAACACTTATTTGTAGATAAAAAGAGCATAATTGATGCTAATATTGTTGATAATTAAAATTATAAGATATTGGAAAGCAGAAGGACTTAAATAGATATTAATATAGCATAACAGTAGGAAAGGCAAAAAGATATGACACCAGAAAATGAGATTTCATTCAGGTTGGTAAGTGTCCAATACTTACCAACTGATATATCAGTTGTATAGCAGTATATACAACAATGTATATACCTCACTGGCCAGCTTTCACTAACCTGTTGGGAGAATCTTTATCTCTACTCCATGATTATGGCATTTGAAAACAAGGAATGCTAATCTTTGGCACAATGTTTTGCAATTACTTTTCATTGAAACTTTTAGATTAAAAAAATAAATAAATAAAATAAAACTAAGTTGGTTTCTGCCACAAACCAACACAATATTGCAAAGCCATTACCCTCAATTTAAAAAAGAGAGAGACAAATATTTACAAAACTAAAACAAGCAAACAAAAAAACTAAGTTGAAGTCTAATACTTAAGCAAAAATAGTTTGAATAATGCTGCAGAAGCTTGATGCAATGATGCACTTACAAAGTGCTTTAAATATGTCTATACCCTTCAAGCTGACCATAAATTGTCCCTAGTAGAAGACTTAGTTCAAGTTGCGGTATATAAGGTAAATGTGCTCCCAGTGTTGTCAGAATATTAACTTCCCTCTGATTTAGTAGAGCACAAACTCTTCAAACTATAGCTTCTGTGTAGAGTGATGTTATTACATATCCCTGTATACACTGGAAAGAATCTTTAGAGCAGAACAGATAGTGACAGTTAGAACAGAGTGGTGCATCCATCATTCACTCATTCAGATGGTGTGTTTTTCCTTCTTTCTGTTTCCTTTTCTTCATTGCCTATTCAATGGCAGACTCTGTCTGGATTTAGAGTAGAATGGGGATAAGTCCACTGATCACTTTCTTTTCCTTCCTATCTCTGGACAGAAATCATATACTGTTCAGATTCTGTGGGTAAGGTACTATGTATATCCATGAATGATGAATTGTACAAGTTCTTGAAGGGAGCCATTGTTCAGAAAGACAAATACATAGCTTCACAATACAAAGGCTGAACTATTTGAACCAATACAAAGGCTGAAAAAATTGTTGCCCCTGTAGGATGGAAGATTCCCCATGTAATCATCCTACCCCCAGGTTACCTAAGTGAATGTTGCCATATCACTGTCTTGTCTTTAGTTTACTCTGTTGCGATATGGGGCATTAACCAAAGAAGGCTTGACGGGGCCAAGTTCATGTTACTAAGCTCACATTTTGATTGCATATAAGCCACCATATATAGTCACTGTGTAAGCACAGTGAAATAAGCACCAAAATGGCTCGAGAAAGAGGCTGGCATATCACAGGAAGACAAACATACCCCTCACAGTATTGGGGCCTTTTACAAAGTGATATTGTCATGAGATGACCATTTAGAGCATGGAAATACATGAACAATTTGTGCCTACCCCCAAAATTTGCCATTTTAAAATTGATTTTTCCCAAATCCCTCACCAGACATCTAGCCATTATCCACAGTAATGCCTTCACACTAATTGGAACTCTACCTCATTTAATCCTTTATCCCTGTCCTCAAAGACTTCCACACACATAAGTAAAACTCTTAAACATGTCTGTCATTACCAAGGTTCCCTGTACTCACAAAATTATCACAGAATGATCTCTTAACCCTAGATAAAACAAAACCCTAGATAAAACAAAATTTCCTAAGAAATTAGGAAAAAGAAAAAAATCTCAACTCATTTTCATCACAGTGGCTCCATGGAAACACCATCACAGAATATTTCACACTCTGGATTCTCTCAATCTTGGCAACCCCTTGCCCATAATACCTACCACTGTTCTACCTTAAAAAGTGAGCAAGTTTCATCCCCATGATAGAAAGAGATGCTTGTGATCTCTGGTGAGAACTCCAAATTTTTATATTATTATTATTATTTTACTCTTTCCATACATCTCACCCTCTCCTCTCCCCATGTCAATAAGTCTATTCTCTATGTCTGTTTCTCCATTGCTTCCCTGTGAATAAATTCTTCAATACCATTTTTCTAGATTCTGTATATATGCATTAGAATATGATATTTATCTTTCTCTTTCTGACTTACTTCATTCTGTACAATAGGTTCTAGGTTCATCCATCTCATTGGAACTGACTCAAATATATTCTTTTTTATGGCTGAACAATATTCCATTGTGTATATGTACCACAGCTTCTTTAACCATTCAACTGTTGATGGACATCTAGATTGCTTCCATGTTCTAGCTATTGTAAATAGTGCTTCAATGAACAATGGGATACATGTGTCTTTTTCAATTTTGGTTTCCTCAGGATATATGCCTAGGAGTGGGATTGCTGGGTCATATGGTGGTTTTATTCCTAGTTTTTTAAGGAATCTCCATACCATCTTCCATAGTGGCTGTATCAATTTACATTCCCACCAACAGTGCAAGAGCGTTCCCTTTTTTCCACACCCTCTCCAGCATTTATTGTTTGTAGACTTTTTAATGATGGCCATTCTGACTGGTGTAAGGTGATATCTCATTGTAGTTTTTATTTGCACTTCTCTAATAATGAGTGATGTTGAGCATCTTTTCATGTGTTTGTTAGCCATCTGTTTGTCTTCTTTGGAAAAATGTCTGTTTAGGTCTTTTCCCTACTTTTTGATTGGTTTGTTTTTCTGGTATTGAGTTATATGAGCTGCTTGTACATTTTGGAAATTAATCCTTTGTCAGTATTTCATTTGCTATTATTTTCTCCCACTCTGAGGGTCTTTCATCTTGCTTATAGTTTATTTTCCTGTGCAAAAGCTTTTTAAGTTTAATCAGGTCCCACTTGTTTACTTTTGTTTTTATTTCCATTACTCTAGGAGGTGGGTCATAGAGGATCTGGCTTTGATTTATGTCACCAAGTGTTCTGCCTATGTTTTCCTCTAAGAGTTTTATATAGTTTATGGTCTTGCATTTAGGTCTTTAATCCATTTGGATTTTGACTTTGTGTATGGTGTTGGAAAGTGTTCTAATTTCATTCTTTTACAATTGCTGTCTAGTTTTCCCAGCACCATTTATTGAAGAGGCTGACTTTGCCCTATTGTCCAATTTTTACATTATTTTGAAGAGCAAGATCAAATCCTTTGGAGCCATATTTTCTTTTAATTCTCAAGCATTTACATTCTGATGATGATAATCCAGGAGAGAATACAATGGAAAGAGAATATGGTGAGAAGGGATTAGCCTCAGGCTTAAGTAAAAGGAGTGGATTTGGATAGGAGTAGGATCATTTCTCTGCTCATGGATCTCAGCCTTGTGGTGGCAAAGGGGTTTGAATAACTCAATGAATCTATAAGCCATGCTGTGCAAGGCCACCCAAAATAAATAGATCATAGTGAAGAGTTCTGACAGAACATGATCTATTGGAGGAACAAATGGCAACCCAATCCAGGATTCTTTCCTGAGGGCCTCATTGACAGTATGAAAAAAGAAAAAAAATATGACACCAGAAAATAAGCCCCTCAAGTTGGAAGGCATCCAATATGCTACTGGGGAAGACGGAAGGGCAGTTTCTAATTGCTCCAGAAAGAATGAAGAGGCTCAGCCAAAGTGAAAACAATGCCCAGCTGTGTATGCGTCTGGTGATGAAAGTAAAATCAAATGCTCTAAAGAACAATATTGTATAGGAACCTGGAATGTTATGTCCATGAGTGAGGGTAAATTGGATGTGGTCAAGCAGGATATCACCGACTCAATGGACATGAGTTTGGGTAGGCTCTGGGAGTTGGTGATGGACAGGGAGGCCTGGAGTGCTGCAGCTCATGGGGTCACAGAGAGTCAGACATGACTGAACTGAACTGAAGCAGGATATGGCAAGAGTGAGCATAGACATCTTAAGAATTAGTGAAGTAAAATGGACAGAAGGGCAAATTTAGTTCGTATATATATATATATATATATATATATATATATATATATACACACACACATACACACATATATATGATATATCAGATATATCTATGACTGTGGGCAAGAATCCCTAAGATGAAGGAGTAACCATCATAGTCAAAAGAGTCCAAAATGCAGTACTTGGGTGCAGTCTAGAAAATGACAGAATGATCTCAGTTTGTTTCCAAAGCAAATCATTCAACATCATAGTGATCCAACACTATGCCCCAACTGCTAAAGCCAAAGAAGCTAAAGTTGACCAGTTCCATGAAGACTGCACACAACATCTTCTAGAACTAACATCCCCCAAGTATGTCTTTTTTATCATAGGGATTAGAATGCAAAAGTAGGAACTCAAGAGATACCTGGAGTGATAGGCAAGTTTGTCATTGGAGTACAAAATGAAGCAGGGCAAAGGCTAATATGATTTTACCAGAAGAACATGCTGGTCATAGCAAACACTTTTTTTCCAGCAACATAAGAGAAGACTCTACACATGGACATAACCAAATGGTCAATATCAAAATAAGACTGATTATATTCTTTGCAGCTGAAGCTGGAGAAGTGCTATACATCAGCAAAAACAAAATCTGGAGCCGACTGTGGCACAGATCATGAGCTCTTTATTGCAAAGTTCATACTTGAATTGAAGAAAGTAGGGACAACCACTAAGCTGTTCAGGTATGACCTAAATTAAATCCCTTATTATTACACAGTGGAGGTGACAAGCAGATTCAAGGAATTAGTTCTGGTAGACAGAGTGCCTGAAGAACTATGGATGGAAGTTCATAACACTGTACAGGAGGTGGTGACCAAAACCATCTCCAATAAAAAGTAATGCAAGAAAGCAAAGTGGTTCACTGAGCAAGCTTTACAAACAGCTGAGGACAGAAAAGAAGCAAAGAGCAAAGAAGAAAGGGAAAGATACCCTACTGAATCCAAAGTTTCAGAGAACAGCAAGGAGAGATAAGAATTCTTTCTTAAATGAACAATGCAAAGAAATAGAGGGAAAAAATAGAATGGAAAAGACTAGAGATCCTTTAAGAAATTTGGAGATATCAAGGGGACATTTCATGTAAGGATGGGCATGAAAAAGGACAGAAATTGTAAGGAACTAATACAAGAAGAGATTAAGAAAGGATAGCAAGAAAACACAGAAGAAATATGCAAGAAATCACTTAATAACCTGAATAACCACGATGGTGTTGTCACTCACTTAGAGGCAAATTTCCAGGATTGTGAAGTCATATAGGCATTCTGTTCAGTTCAGTTACTCAGTTGTGTCTGATTCTTGTCTATGCAACTGATTCAGTCTATGCAATCCCATAGACTGCAGTATGCCAGGCCTCCCTGTCCATCACCAACTCAAGGAGCATGATCAAACTCATGTTCATTGAGTCAGTGATGCCATCCAACCTTCTCATCCTTTGTCATCCCCTTGTTGTCTTGCCTTCAGTCTTTCCCAGCATCAGGGTCTTTTCAAATGAGTCAGTTCTTCCCATCAGGTGGCCAAAGTATTGGAGTTTCAGTTTCAACATCATTCCTTCCAATTAATATCCGGGACTGATTTCCTTGAGGATTGACTGGTTGGATCTGCTTGCTGTCCAAGGGACTCTCAAGAGTCCTCTCAAATGCCACAGTTCAAAAGCATCAATTTTCTGTGCTCCGCTTTCTTTATAGTCCAACTCTCACATCCATACATGACTATTGGAAAAACCATAGCCTTGACTAGACGGACCTTTGTTGGCAAAGTAATGTCTCTGCTTTTTAATATGCTATCTAGGTTGGTCATAACTTTTCTTCCAAGGAGTAAGTGTCTTTTAATTTCATGAACTGCAGTCACTATCTGCAGTAATTTTGGAGTGCCCTACCCCCCACCCAAAATAAAGTCTGCCACTGTTTCCCCATCCATTTGCTATGAAGTGATGGGACCAGATGCAATGATCTTAGTTTTCTGAATGCTGAGCTTTAAGTCAACTTTTTCACTCTCCTCTTTCACTTGCATCAAAAGGCCCTTTAGTTCTTCTTTGCTTTCTGCCATAAGGGTGGTATCATCTGCGTATCTGAGGTTATTGATAGTCCTCCTGGCAATCTTGATTCCAGCTTGTGCTTCATCCAGCCTGGCATTTCACGTGATGTACTCTGCATATAAGTTAAATAAGTAGGGTGACAATATACAGCATTGACTCCTTTTCCGATTTGGAACCAGTCTGTTTTTCCATGTCCAGTTCTAACTTGCTTCCTGACCTGCATACAGATTTCTCAAGAGGCAGGTCAGGTGGTCTAGTATTCCCATCTCTTGAAGAATTTTCCACAATTTATGGTGATCCACACAGTCAAAGGCTTTGGTATAATCAATAAAGCAGAAACAGATGTCTTTTCTGGAACTCTCTTGCTTTTTTGATGATCCAACAGATGTGGCAATTTGATCTCTGGTTGCTCTTCTTTTTCTAAAGCCAGCTTGAACATTTGGAAGTTCATGGTTCACGTATTGTTGAAGCCTGGCTTGGAGAATTTTGAGCATTATTTTACTAGTGTGTGAGATGAGTGCAATTGTATGGTAGTTTAAGCATTCTTTGGCCTTGCCTTTCTTTGGAACATATAGGCATTATGAAGCATTACCATGAACAAAGCTAGTGGAGGCAGTGAAATTCCAGCTGTGGTATTTCAAATTCTAAAATATGATGCTGTGGAAGTGCTGCACTCAATATGCCAGCAAATTTGAAAAATGAATCAGTGGCACAGAACTGGAGAAGATCAGGTTTCATTTCAATCTCAAAGAAGGGCAATGCCAATGAAAGTTCAAACTATTTCTTTAATATTACCCTCATTCACATGATGGAAACGTTATGCTCAAAATCCTTCAAGCTAGGCTTAAACTGTTAACTTTCAGATGTACAAGCTGGATTTAGAAAAGCAGAGGAGCAAGAGGTTGAATTGCCAACATTCATTGTATCATGGGGAAAGTAAGGGAACTCCATAAAAATATTTAATTCTGCTTCATTGACTATGCTAAAGGATTTGACTGTGTGGATCACAACAAACTGTGAAAAATTATTAAAGAGATTGGAGTACCTGACTATCTTACCTGTTTTCTGAGAAACATGTATGTGGGTCAAGAAGCTACAGTTAGAATCAGACATGGAACTATGGACTGGCTCCAAACTGGGAAAGGGGTATGACAAGTCTGTCCATTGTCACCCTGCTTATTTAAGTTATATGCAGAATATGTCATGTGAAATGCCATGCTGGGTGAATCACAAGCTGGAATCAAGATTGCTGGAAGATATATCAATAAGAGTGGCATCATCAGATATGCAACTGAGACCACTTAAATGGTAGAAAGTGAAGAGGAACCAAAGAGTGTCTTGATAAATGTGAAAGAGGAGAGTAAAAAAAAAAAAATGCTGGCTTAATATTCAATATTAAAAAAAAAAAACAACTAAGATAATGCCATCCAGTTTCATCACTTCATGGCAAATAAAATTGGAAAAAGTAGAAACAGTGACAGATTTTATTTTCTTGGGCTCCAAAATCACTGCAGTACTTGACTGCAGCCATGAAATTAAAAGACACTTGTTCATTGGAATTGAAACTATGAAAAACATAGACAGCATATTAAAAAGCAGAGACATCAATTTGCTGACAAGGTCCATGCATTAAAGGCATGATTTTTTTAGTAGTCAGGTATGAGTGTGAGAGTTAGACCATAAAGAAGGCTGAGCACTGAAGAATTGATGCTTTGGAATTGTGGTGCTGGAGAAGACTCTTGAGAGTGCCTTGGACTGCAAGGAGATCAAACTCATCCATCTGAAATGAAATCAATCCTGAATATTCATTGGAAAGATTGTTGCTGATGGTGAAGCTCCAATACTTTGGCTACATGATGTGAAGAGCTGACTTATTGGAAAATATCCTGATGCTGGGAAAGATTGAAGGCAAAAGAAAGGCATGACAGAGGACAAGATTGTTAGCATAACTGACTCAATGAACATGAATTTGAGCAAACTCCAGGATGTAGAGGAGGACAGGAGAGACTTAGCATGTCGATAGGACTGCAAAGAGTGAGACAAGACTTATCAACTGAAAAATAGTAACAGGGTCATTTTTTGCATTGCCATAAAAAATAATAGGGAATTATGGGTCCAAAGTTCAGAACACTTGTACATTCAGTTCTAATAGAATTGGAATTGTGATTGATAATGTTTTAATACATTTTTTTCTTTTCTATCTTAGTCTACAGATTATTAAAGTGTGTTGGAGTTTTTCATAGAAAAGGATGCATAGATTACTAGTTTAGAGAAAGTCTGCAGAGATTATGGCCATATTGTGACTTTGCCAAGAAGCTAACTCAAGATTTATTTATCTTTTTTAATAATTTTAAAGTGAGATTTGTCACATAGTTCTTAATTTTATACTGTTTTATACAAAACAGTCATGTTTTGCTGCTCAGTGGGTCCTTTGGTCTTGATAACATGCTGAGGATGAGATTTAACCAGGTTAGAGTAAATTCAAAGAGGATGCCATATGGTAGGGAGACATAGATATTAATATAATTACTATAAGAAAAATTATGCAAATGTTAATAACTTATCCCCTAATCAAAGGCAAAGCAGTAAAATTAATTCATTCCATTTATATTTTATTTTATTTTCACTATATAAATACATATAATGTGCCATATATAAAGTACAGCATTGTTTTTTATTAAGTAAAATCTTGCTAAACAATATTCCATGATCTTTTTCGAGGATAAGTGACCCCATTTTAATACTTTTCTTGATTATAAATATGTTAATTGAATGGGGTAGTAAATCCTAAAATGTATTGAGGCTTTTCTCTGTGAAAGGTACTGTGTAAACATCTGACATATATTATTCCATTTTGTTCTTAGAATATATTTTAGAACAACTGTAGAAGCTTAGCAGTAAACTAGAACCTTAAGTAATTTTTCCTAGCCAACTGCTTAACCAGTCGTGGGCCTGGCAGGCTAGATTTTTCTCTGTGTCTAAATGCTTATTGTACTGCATTACCTCTAGGAGTCAACTTTCCACTTCAGTAGAACAGCTGACTGGATTAATATTTTTATGTATCACTTATCTACTCCTCAATAAAAGGGAGAAAGTATTTGACATAGCAAAATTTAATTTAGTCACAATCACCAATAATTTCCTCTGTTGTTGTTGTTGTTGTTCAGTCACTAAGTTGTGTCTGACTCTGCAACCGCGTAACTGCAGCACACCAGGCTTCCCTGTTCTCCACTATCTCCCAGAATTTGCTCAAATAGGCAGGAAACTGTCTCTGATACTGTTTCTATTATTCAGCCAAGTACCAATAAGTACTATCTGCAACTCTTAAGTCTGTAGATTTCTAACTTACAAAATTTTAATATACATGATGTGACATGTCACAGGTATTACGTCATGTTTTGGAATAATGAAGTTCATCCTTTCTTGGGGATTCTGGGAATGCAACATAAATTGAGTTGACTCTTTTTCTCTAGGTGCATAACTGAGTTCACCTTTAAATAAGCAAAGTCAACTAAATTTCCAAGATTTTGGCCACAGTGGACTTGGACATTGGGGATCAATTACAGGAGAGAGAGAAATAGCTAAAGAGTTGATGATGTAACAATCTGCATATAAAGTGTTACAACTTACCTTTCTGTCTTCCAACAGTAGGACCTGAGGGAACTAAGTATAAAATGTGTTCGTCTGCATTCACTGGAACAGGTAATAGGAAAGAAAGTTGC
This sequence comes from Bos indicus x Bos taurus, assembly GCF_003369695.1. Taxonomy (NCBI): domain Eukaryota; kingdom Metazoa; phylum Chordata; class Mammalia; order Artiodactyla; family Bovidae; genus Bos; species Bos indicus x Bos taurus. Next base: position 68,914,274 of record NC_040082.1, read on the forward strand.
TTTAACTAACCAATACCTATGCAAATGGAAAAATATTTCACTATACAGAGTTAAGTTGTTTTCTAATTCCGGTGAGTCTTGGACAAAAGGAAACTAAAAATGGCCATAGTTTTATGCTAAAGAAAATTATATACAGAGGAACAATGAGGAATATATATCACAATGTGCTCTCAGAAATTTCTTTCTCATGAATTTTAGCAAATAAAGCAGAGATTCTTATGTCAGACAGAGAGTTTTGATTTGATGTAGACACTTTTGACCAATGACATGATCTTGTAGCCTATCCCATGAAGCAATGTCAGTAAAATTTGATATTTAAACATTTTAAATAATTCAATGTACTTATAGCAAGAAATTGTGCCATTATAAGGCTACATTCTCTCTCAAAATACACAAGAACTTCAGACAAGGCGAGTCATAGTATTTTTATAAAATTGAGTTGATTTGGGTTACTAGGGAGTAACATTGAAGATATGGTTTTCCTGTCTTAGGAAAATATTTTGTTCTGCACAGACAGTAAGCAGTTTCAAAGCAAATTGGAAAAGTAAAGTGTGAACCTGAAATATAAAAATGTAAAAAGAAGTAATATGTACTGGATAGAAATATATCATGTGTGGCTCTGGAGTGGTGTGTTACCTTAACTAAGACACTTTATTTCTCTCTGTGTGCTATTTATCAATGATTATAGATATAGAATGACAAAGATATGGAATGGACAAAGAAGAATGACACTGACTGAGGACCTCTGTGCTTGCTGAACACAGAGTCTGTTTAGGTCCATCTTCAGAATTGTCCTATAAAGTTGTGGGAATTAAGTTAGCTGAGGCTCAGACAATTTGTTTATTGGTCTTGGGCTGTCTGTCTACAAGACTTTTTTAAAGGGTCCCTGAAATGTAACTTTTGCAAAAATAAATTCAGGACCCTGACATTGACACATTTACATATAGCAGATTCTGTAAGTTGAGATTTATTTTTCCCTTTTAACTCTATGAATGTCAGAAATACGATTCTTAAAATGACCAAGAGAAGCATTCATTGTAGGCCCAGTTGCAGTCTCAGGGACAATATTCTCCAAGCCATAATATAACCAGAGGGCGTTGTTTCATGTAACTTTGGTGCACTAAGTAAAGTCCATACCCAATAAAGAAATCTGTTGGGTATCAACAAAAAGAGACCCTGAGTTCCAGCTTCTGTGATCCATGTCCTATAAGCTTCAAGTTCCAGATTTAAAGGATACTGAAATTAACTGTTGGTTTCTATTGTCTCACAAAATGTCAGTTTTTAGTTTAGAAAGAAAAACAGGTGTTGTGGCTATCATCAAAATATCTTTATGATACTCTGAGCTCTAATTCATACAGCATAGAATCAGCATGCTTATGTGTCTCTCTACAAAATTACTGGCCCATACAATACATTAACAGAGCTAGCGCTGTTTGTATAGCACTTGCTATTGGAAACACACCTCCTAGGAGGACTGGTTGGTACTTTTCCTCCCCTGAATTTAGACCTGGATTAAATGAAGAAATGAGGAAAGTGCCCTATGAGACTCTGTTCTCTTAATTTCCAAGCCACATATACTAAAGACTGATTTTTGAACTGAACTGGCTACCTTTTATGAGTATCACACTAATCTACTTTTTAGGCAGTGCTTTCATTCATTTCATCAGACAGATAAAATGTTGAAAGCTACTATGCAATAGTCACTATGTAAGGGTGCAGAGAAAGGATGATTCATCAGATAATATCCTATCCCTAAATTGGTAAACAACTGTCCTGATTTTCCCAGGGCTTCAGTTTAGTTGCTCAGTCGTGTTCGACTTGTAGGGCTTCTGTTTTAAAATCAGGACAATCTCCAGCATAAAATGACAAACTCAAAAGTCAGATGATAGAGCCAAATATGAATAAATGATAAAATATGCAAAACTTTTCTTGTATCAGCACCTTGGTAAAAGTCAAAATAAGTTAGAAAAATAAATGCTAGGCATTCTGCAATCACAGCTATGATTTATACTAGGTTTATACCTGGGGATGTGAGCTTATTATTGAATTCAAGATCAAATATTGACATTAAATGTGCACTGCCTCCAAAGCCTGGAATAATTTTGATGCCATTACCTAAATGAAGCAGGTTACTGTCTGGGGCTGTTTTGACTTCTTAACTAGTATTCTATTCATACATGTACTCCTCCTTGCACTGTTTACTCACCCAGAGCATCTTGTATGAATTCTAGAAACATGCCTAATCCTGCCATTCTTACTGGCTTCTTTGTCTCACTCAGAAAAAAATGGAAGCTCCTATCATAGTACAGTAGTTCCTACACAAATGCCCTAATGTTCTACTTATCAAAAACCCTGATTTCATTGGTATTGTTCTGAGAAACAAAACAGATATTCCATTTTACCTCTTGTTCACTCTGAGTTGAAAATTCTTTAACCAGACTTTCTTTAATATTGCCTACTGGTTTTATTATTAATATTGCCTCCTGGGTTTATTTATTTATTCATTTTTTCAGTTCTGTCATATATATCTTTATTTCTTTACCCTAGTTATTTTTATTTTTAGTACTAACCATTATATAACAACAGATAGCAACATTGAGTTTGTTGCTTTATTGTTTTTTCACTTACTAAAATTTAACTTTTGGTTGTAGAATTGTGTTTTAATTAACAAAGCAGCTCAGTGCCTAGCAGTACTGTTGTAAAATAAAAAGTAAGTGAATATTGTTTGAAGGAATGAGTGCACTTTAATGATGGTGACTATCCTTTGTTCTTACCTGTTAGGTCATTATTTTTTATTTCTAGAAATTTAAAAAAAGCAGAAGATATCTAGGATTGCCTCTCAGTTCAGTTCAATTCAGTTGCTCAGTCGTGTCTTACTCTTTGTGACCCCATGGACTGCAGCACGCCAGGCCTCCCTGTCCATCACCAACTCCTAGAGCTTGATCAAACTCATGTCCATCCTGTTGGTGATGCCATCCAACCATCTCACCCTCTGCCATCCCCTTCTCTTCCTACCTTCAATCTTTCCCAGCATCAGGGTCCTTTTCAATGAGTCAATTCTTCATATCAGTTGACCAAAATATTGGCATTTCAGCTTCAGCATCAGTCCTTCCAATGAATATTCAGGACCGATTTCCTTGAGGATTGACTGATTTGATGTCCTTGCAGGCCAAGGGACTCTCATGAGTCTTCTCCAACAATACTGTTCAAAAGCATCAATTCTTCGGAGGTCAGCTTTCCTTTATAGTCCAACTCTCACATCCATACATGACTACTGGAAAAACCATAGCTCTGACTAGATGGACTTTTGTCTGCAAAGTAATGTCTCTTCTTTTTAATATCCTGTCTAGGTTGGTCATTGGAGAAGGCAATGGCACCCCACTCCAGTACTCTTGCCTGGAAAATCCCATGGACGGAGGAGCCTGGTAGGCTGTAGTCCATGGGGTCGCTAAGAGTTGGACACGACTGAGCGACTTCCCCTTCACTTTTCACTTTCATGCATTGGAGAAGGAAATGGCAACCCACTCCAGTGTTCTTGCCTGGAGAATCCCAGGGACGAGGGAGCCTGGTGGGCTTCTGTCTATGGCCTCACACAGAGTCGGACATGTCTGAAGTGATTTAGCAGGTTGGTCATAGCTTTTCTTTCAAGGAGTAAGCGTCTTTTAATTTCAAGGCTATAGTCACCACCTGCAGTGATTTTGGAGCCCAAAATAATAAAGTCTGTCACTGTTTCCATTGTTTCTCCATCCGTTTGCCTTGAAGTGATGGGACCAGATGCCATGATTTTAGTTTTTGAATGTTGAGTTTTAGGTCAGCTTTCTCACTCTCTTCTTTCACTTTCATCAAGAGCCTCTTTAGTTCTTCTTCACTTTCTGCCATAAGGGTGGTGTCATCTGCATACCTGAGGTTATAGATATTTCTCCCAGCAATCTTGATTTCAGCTTATGCTTCATCCAGCCCAGCATTTCACATGATGTACTCTGCATATAAGTTAAATAAGCAGGGTGACAAGATATAGCCTTGACATACTCCTTTATCAATTTGGGATCAGTCCGTTGTTCCATGTCCCATTCTAACTATCGCTTCTTGCCCTGAATACAGATTTCTAAGTAAGCAGGTAAGGTGGTCTCATATTCTCGTCTCCTGAGGAATTTTCCAGTTTGTTATGATCTACACAGTCAAAGGATTTGATGTAATCTATAAAGCAGAAGTGGAGAAGGCAATGGTACCCCACTCCAGTACTCTTGGCTGGAAAATCCCATGGACAGAGGAGCCTGGTGGGCTGCAGTCCATGGGGTCACTAACAGTCAGATATGACTGAGCGACTTCACTTTCACTTTTCTCTTTCATGCTTTGGAGAAGGAAATGGCCACCCACTCCAGTACTCTTGCCTGGAGAATCCCAGGGGGAGCCTGGTGGGTTGCTGTCTATGGGGTCTCACAGAGTCAGACACGACTGAAGTGACTTAGCAGCAGCAGCATAAAGCAGAAATAGAAGTTTTTCTGGAATTCTCTTCCTTTTATGAAGATCCAACAGATATTGACAATTTGATTTCTGGTTTTTCTGCCTTTTCTTTTTTTTTTTTTAATTAATTTTATTTTATTTTTAAACCTTACATAATTGTATTAGTTTTGCCAAATATCAAAATGAATCCACCACAGGTATACATGTGTTCCCCATCCTGAACCCTCCTCCCTCCTCCCTCCCCATACCATCCCTCTGGGTCGTCCCAGTGCACCAGCCCCAAGCATCCAGCATCGTGCATTGAACCTGGACTGGCATCTCGTTTCATACATGACATTTCACAATTTCTGCCTTTTCTAAATCTAGCTTGAGCTTATGACATTTCATGGTTCACCTACTGTTGAAGCCTGGCTTGGAGAATTTTGAGTATTATTTTGATAGTGTGTGAGATGAGTGCAATTATGTGGTGGTTTGAAGATTCTTTGGCATTGCCCTTCTTTGGGTTAGGAATGAAAATTGACCTTTACCAGTCCTGTGACCACTGCTGAGTTTTCCAAATTTGCTGACATATTGAGTGCAGCACTTTCACAGCATCATCTTTTAGCATTTGAAATAGCTCAACTGGAATTCCGTCACATCCACTCTGTTTGTTGTGATGCTTCCTAAGGCCCACTTGCCTTCATATTCTAGGATGTCTGGCTCTAGGTGAGTGATCACACCATCATGGTTATCTGGGTCATGAAGATCTTTTTTGTACAGTTCTTCTGTGTATTCTTGCCACCTCTTCTTAATATGTTATGTTTGTTAGGTCCATACTTTTCTGTCCTTTATTGAGCCTATCTTTGCATGAAATGTTCCTTTGGTATCTCTAATTTTTTTGAAGAAGTATCTAGTCTTTCCCTTTCTATTGTTTTCCTCTATTTCTTTACATTAATCACTGGGCACGGCTTTCTTATCTCTCCCTGCTATTCTTTGGAACTCTGCATTCAAATGGGTATCTCTTTCCTTTTCTCCTTTGCCTTTTGCTTTTCTTCTTTTCATAGCTATTTGTAAGGTCTCTTCAGACAACCATTTTGCCTTCTTGCATTTCTTTTTCTTGAGGATGGTCTTGATCATTGCCTCTTGTACAATGTCATGAACCTCCATCCATAGTTCTTCAGGCACTCTGTCTATCGGATCTAATCCCTTGAATCTATTTCTCATTTCCACTGTCTAATTGTAAGGGATTTGATTTCGGTCATACCTGAATGGTCTAGTGGTTTTCCCTACTTTCTTCAATTTCAGTCTGAATTTGGCGATAAGGAGCTATTTGGCAATAAGGATCTCCTCTAGCAACAACGATATTGTGTACCTCTTTTGTGACACTATGCATTTTTTATTGCTAGCATTTGCCAACTAAACAGATATAAACATTTTTCCCCCATTTCTCTACACTAAGTTTTTTTTTCTCACAATATTATTCATGCTGTCCAAAGTTACATGAACTAACAGTTGATTTTAAGTTATGAAACAGGAATAATTGCAACAAACCATTAATTCTTGTTCCTTACTGTTTAAAAGAGTAATAGCCCAATCAACATTATCTAAATCTTTGACATAACATGGCATTAAGAGTCTTCTTCAGATAGAAGAACACAAAAGAAAGCACACAGTCTATCTGTTGCTTAAGCTGTGTAAATGAAGTATGCTGCTGCTAAGTCGCTTCAGTCGTGTCTGACTCTGTGAGACCCCATAGACAGCAGCCCACCAGGCTCCCCCATCCCTGGGATTCTCCAGGCAAGAACACTGGAGTGGGGTGCCATTGCCTTCTCCAAATGAGGTATAAAACATACATTAAAAATAAAAGAAGTATACTGCATTCACAGTTTATATGTGTTTGAGAAACTGAGTGAAGGAATGTACAAATGGTCATAACTAACATGAAAGTGAAAGAAAGTCGCTCAGTCGTGTCCGACTCTTTGTGACCCCATGGACTGTAGCCTACCAGGCTCTTTCGTCCATGGGATTTTCCAGGCGATTTTTACTGGAGTGGGTTGCCATTTCTTTCTCCAGGCGATCTTCTCAACCCAGGGATTGAACCCGTGTCTCCTGCATTGTAGGCAGACGCTTTACCATCTGAGCCACCAAGGATGTCCCCATAATTAACATGACGCATAGAGAAAAAGAAGCTATAAAATGTTGGAGGCCTCTGCCTGTCAGCCTCTGTTACTACAGGCACTCCCCACACATCCCAGTGGTGATTGCCATGTTATGTCCCTCTCCCTGGCCTGAATGAGCATGTGAGCCCTAATCAGACTGCTGCTTTCATCACATCTTGTCTGGGTGGGTAACAGACGCCAGAAGGCACTGTACAAGCAGAGGTAGGGCCTAAATCGAAGCTGAGCTCCAGGAGCTGTGTGACCAAAGAAAAGGAAGGAAATTCTCTGGTGCAGCTGCAGGCCAGGCTGAGTGTGTGTGCTCAGTTATGTCTGACTCTTTGTGACCCTATGGACTGTAGCCCATCAAGCTTCTCTGTCCATGGGATTTTCCAGGGAGAATACTGGAGTGGGTTACCATTTCCTCCTTGGGGGGATCTTCCCAAAGCAGGGATCGAAATTGTGTCTCCTGTGTTACAAGATTATTTACCCCTTGAGTCACTGGGGAAGCTCATAAAATATTGTTGTTCTTCAGTCTCTAAGTTGCATCTGACTTGAGTTACACATAAAAATTCCCAAGGAAAAGTGTAGACAGAAAAAGTTGGAAGAGTTTCCAGAAAGGAAAGTTTATTCATTTTTACCTCTTCTTGATTTTTAAAATTCTAAGTAATATATTACTTTTCTTGCTTTAAACAGTCAAGTCTAAAGACAGTAAGCTACAAACCAAAAGCTGTTTTTTGGTCATACCCTTTTTCAAGTGAGAGTTCCCTGGTGGCTCTTATGGTAAAAAGCGTCTGCCTACAATGCGGGAGACCTGCGTTCGATCCTGGGTGGGGAAGATCCCTTGAAGAAGGCAATGGCGACCCACTCCAGTACTCTTGCCTGGAAAATCCCATGGAGGGAGGAGCCTGGTAGGCTACAGTCCACGGGGTGGCAAAGAGTCAGACACGACTGAGCTACTTCACTTTAACTTTCTTCCAAGTGAAAGTTTTTCAGTTGCTAGGACTCTACTGCCATCTACTGTGTGGCAAATTAAGTAAAGAAAAATAGTAACTATCTTCTCCAGTTTCAGTATGCTTTGATCTATATGAAATTAAGCCAAATCTTTTTCAAAAGAGCAATGATTACACTGTTGTGTTGAATAAGGCATGGTACACAAAGCAACGCATTTACTAATTAGGAAACTTGAAATATTTAAACAACTAGAAGTTTGAAGTAGCCACACAGGCTCAAAAACAGGGCTAATAGAAGACCTAGAATTTAAGCATATAGAAAGTCCTGAGTCACATAAGTCAATTACTTTGGTGAATATGTTGTAGCAACCCGACAGACATTGGGAAAGCAGAGATTTGTGTGACTTGTTAAATTGTGAGTGATGAGCCTGGCTAGGAGTTATACAGAAATGAATGCTTTAGTTACCTTGCTTATCTTTGATGGCTATTATACTAGATTTTAAACTAAAGATCACTTGATAAGATGCTTACCAGAGAAAAATGGAAGTGAAGCATTCAATTCAGATATTGAAATTGATTCAACAAAAATTTCAGTATTAAGGAAAAACAATTCATTCTAAGCAATCATTAATAAATGTTCCTTTTTATGCTCCTGTTTTGTTTCATTTCATGTTTTATTCTCTTTTTCTTTCTTGTCTTTGTTAGTCTTTCAAGAGAGTTAAAGCAATACGTTTTCATGGAGAAATGGAATCAAACTTCCAATGATTTCATTTTGTTGGGGTTGTTCCTCCCAAATCAAACTGGTTGGCTTCTCCTACTTCTTATCATCCTCATATTCTTTCTAGCCTCTGTGGGTAACTCAGCCATGATTTACCTCATATGTTTGGATCCCCGGCTCCACACACCTATGTACTTTCTCCTCAGCCAGCTCTCCCTCATGGATCTAATGTACCTCTCCACTACCGTCCCCAAGATGGTGTTCAACTTTCTCTCCGGCCAGAAAGGCATCTCCTACCTGGGATGTGGAGTGCAATCTTTCTTCTTCCTGACCATGGCATGCTCTGAAGGCTTACTCCTGGCCTCAATGGCCTACGATCGTTATGTGGCTATCTGTCACCCCCTGTACTATTGTATCTGCATGAGCAAAAGGATGTGTATGAAGATGATTATGGGATCTTGGATCTTGGGGTCTCTCAACTCCCTGGCACACACAGTCTATGCCCTCCATATTCCTTACTGCCAGTCCAGGGCCATTGATCACTTCTTCTGTGATGTCCCAGCTATGTTGCCTCTGGCCTGTATGGACACCTGGGTCTATGAGTACATGGTTTTTGTGAGCACAAGCCTCTTTCTCCTCCTTCCTTTCCTTGGCATCACTGCTTCCTATGGCCGAGTTCTTTTTGCTGTCTACCATATGCGTTCAAAAGATGGAAGAAAAAAGGCCTTCACCACCTGTTCAACACATTTAACTGTAGTGACATTTTACTATGCACCTTTTGTCTACACTTATCTTCGGCCCAGGAATCTCCGCTCACCAGCAGAAGATAAAATTCTGGCAGTCTTTTACACCATCCTCACCCCCATGCTCAATCCCATTATCTACAGTCTGAGGAATAAGGAAGTCCTGGGGGCCATGACAAGAATGTTTGGGAAATTCTCTTTTACAAAGTAATAATTATGGCTCTCTTTACCCTCTTTTATTCCCTCTTTCTATGGTGATTAGAATACCCTAGAGCACTACTATCTGATAGAAATATATGAGCTATTCTGTAATTTAAAATTTTCACTTAAAGTATTGCTACTAAGTGTCATTTAAAAAGTGAAATTAATCTAAATAATGTATTTACTTAATCACAAAGTTATAATCAATACTGAGATTAAGAACATTGATATTAATGACATATTATTGTAAAATATTATGCAATATATTTGTCACATATATGTGCATATATCACTTATAATAATACACTCATACTGACATTATCATTTCTACATGCAATTGATACAAACTTATTGAAGCAATCTATTACTTTATTTTCACTCTAAGTCTTTACAGCCCTTATATTTATACTTATAGGCCATTGCAATTTTTGACTACGCACATTTTTAAGTGCCCATTAGCCATATAGGGCCAGTGGTTACTGTGTTGGAAAACACAGGCCTAGAACATGCAATCAAATGTTTTCAAATGTTTTAAATGTAGTGTATAAAATTATATTTGTGATATATAAAATATAGATAGTGGGACTTCAAGTAGCAAGAAAGCAAGCTTACTAGTGTGTTTATGAGGTTGTTTTTTTTTTAACCTGTTTCAATCTTTTATTTTGATTGTAATTAACTTCCAGAGTCCATCATAATGTAATATCCTTTATGATACTATTTTAAGGGGGCTTATTTAGCTTAGAATTTTTCAGATTTCAATATAGAGATTAAGTGACCTTTGTAGAATTGTGAGAATAATCAACAGTTTTATTCTACATTCAAATTAAGAAAAGTATGTATTTAAATGACCTTAAAGAAATTTGTATTCAACAAAGTCATTTACTTAATGGCAGGGAAACAAAGGACTGAGGAGCTACAGCATGCGACATATAAAATGAAAGCAATGTCTCAGATTTCAGTTATAACATGTAAAATATGAATGTGAGCTTATACACATTGAAATTCTATGCTAATATGTCATAATGTTGTGTTTAACGAAAGTTTTACTACTGGTGTTTTACTAACACACTTAAGTTATTTCATGACTGGGATTATGTAGGAGTTAGTTTTAATGATTATAGGGGAAAAAAGGCTTAGAAGAGTCCCTCTCCCACAAATTCTCCATTTGCTGCCCAAGTTTAAGCTCCCAGGATCTTTTCCTGGTCTTTTTAAATTAAATTTCTTCTCAAGTGTTTAAATTTTAAATTAAATTTAAATTAAATTTCTTCTCAAGTGTTTTCATGACTCAAGTCCATTTCAATTATAAAATATATCCTACAATTTCCCAATCAAGTTAGTTTCCTAAAATATATATATATATATATATATATATATGAAAATGTCATTCCACAATCTTTGGTTTACTATTGTATTTACAAAACTTTCTAATCTCAAATTCAAGCTCAGGTGCTTTTAAAACGCATATCAAATCTACCTTTACCTGTGTCTAACATCCAGCCTACAGACTTAGTGCCAGAATTCCTTTAGACCTCCAGTTTGCCCTTGTAGCCGTCTATTCGTCTCCACGTCTGAAATTTAGCTTGGGTTATTTCCCACTTCTGGAAAGTTTTTCTTCACCCTTTAAAAATATGTTTATTTATTTGTTTTACTGTACTGGGTCTCCATTGCTGTGCAGGTGCTTTTTCTAGTTGCAGCAAGTGGGGGCTACTCTCTAATTTCAGTGTGCTGGCTTCTCATTGTGTTGGCTTCTTTTGTTACAGAGCACAGGCTCTAGAATTCAAGGGCTTCAATAGTTGTGGTGCATGGGCTTAGTTGCTTTGCAGCATGTGGTAACGTCCTAGACTAAGGATTGAACCAGTGTTCCCAGCATTGCAAGTCAGATTCTTAAACATTGGACCAGCAGGGAAGCCTTCAGATTTTTATTTATTTATTTATTTATTTTTGAAAAATTTTATTTTATTTTTAAACTTTACAATATTGTATTAGTTTTGTCAAATATCGAAATGAATCCGCCACAGGCATACATGTGTTCCCCATCCTGAACCCTCCTCCCTCCTCCCTCCCCATACCATCCCTCTGGGTCGTCCCAGTGCACCAGCCCCATGCATCCAGTATTGTGCATCGAACCTGGACTGGCAACTCGTTTCATACATGATATTATACATGTTTCAATGCCATTCTCCCAAATCTTCCCACCCTCTCCCTCTCCCACAGAGTCCATAAGACTGTTCTATACATCAGTGTCTCTTTTGCTGTCTCGTGTACAGGGTTATTGTTACCATCTTTCTAAATTCCATATATATGCATTAGTATACTGTATTGGTGTTTTTCTTTCTGGCTTACTTCACTCTGTATAATAGGCTCCAGTTTCATCCACCTCATTAGAACTGATTCAAATGTATTCTTTTTAATGGCTGAGTAATACTCCATTGTGTATATGTACCATAGCTTTCTTATCCATTCATCTGCTGATGGACATCTAGGTTGCTTCCATATCCTGGCTATTATAAACAGTGCTGCGATGAACATTGGGGTACAGATTTTTTTTTAAGACTGCCAATGTGAGTTACACTTTTATTTATATATAACACAACATTTTCTTCTCATCATCTTATTCAGTTAATATCTTCCTCTCCCACACCTGCGCTCCTATAGTGCTATGGAAGTACTTGTCAGTAGTGACTCTGTTTTGTATATCAGGACTCTGTCTGGTAAAATATGGAACTGTACTAACCCTGATAACTGGCAAATTAACATGTTACTTGCTGAGGAAGAGCCTTCTAAGAACTACTGTTGAGAAAGGTATTTCTGAGAACTGTACAAAAATGTGGTGTTCTTAATAATGAGGGAAATGTCTTCGCAAGGGAATAAGTTGTAAAAGAAAAAATAATAGCCTCCAGTTGTAGCTCTTGGCAAACAACTTGTGAAACCTATTGTACTCTATTTTTCCTTTAAAAAAAAAGAAAAAAAAAATCTTTGACTCCAAAACTGGACACTGTTTTGTTTACTGCTGAAATCTGTGTTCCCCAAATTGCTTTTCTAAGACCCCAAATAAGTGCATTTGTTTTAGAGACTGTCTTTTTTTTCTGATGGCAGTGCTTATGATAACATATTTTACTGAATCTTATTCTTGTCTGTGTCCATACTTGTGTCCTTTTAGATTTAAGCTCATTGAATATAGTAATATTTAAGAAAATAATGCCAGTTAATATTTAGCAATTACGACCCCTTCTGCAATACTATGATTCTGTTATTTTCTCCACTTTGAGTGAGCACAGGGAGGTTTGGGACAGCAATAAACTCTCCATCAGGTCATAGAGCTAGGAAGAGTAAGTCTCAATTTGGAAAATAGTTTTCTTTGAATCAGAGCTTTAAATTCGTTGCCTCTTCATTACCCTGCATGAATAAGAGTCTTGCCATTTTGATATGGGTTTTGGTAATTTTTTTATTTACAAAAAGATACATATATTTGATATTCATTTCCTCCATTCCTGGCACAGAGCCCGTAAAACACTTAGAGTTTCTTAAGGGACTAAAAATACAGTAGTCTTCTTTTGTGTAAATAAAGTTATGCAAAATAAAGCTATGTAAATAATGTTCTTGTTAAATAAAGTTTGTTATGTAAATGAGGCAACTTTGAAAAAGGCTCTAAGTATCTGGTTGCAAGGGGAATAAAACTTGTAATTAAAGGGTTGAAACATTCAGTCTTACTCCCTAGAGGCCCAGAATGAGGAGGTGAACGAGAGTTGATTCACCAATGACCAATGATTTCATTAACCATGCTGATGAAATGATGAGCTTACCTGATGGCTCAGATGGTAAAGAATCTGCTTGCAATGCAGGAGACCTGAGTTTGATCCCTGGGTCTAGAATATCCCCTAGAGAAGAAAATGGCAACCTACTCCAATATTCTTGTCTGAAGAATTCCATGGACAGAGGAGCCTGGTGGGCTACAGTCCATGGGGTTGTAAAGAGTTATACATGACTGAGCAATTAATACACACACTGATGAAATAAATATTCACATTTTCAGGCAAGACAAGAGAAGTTTAAACGTAGAATTTTTTTTCTTCACTTTGTCATTCTCTTGTACCCATCTCACATGCTAACAAAGTAATGCTCAAAATCCTCCAAGCCAGGCTTCAACGGTACGTGAACCATGAGCTTCCAGATATTCAAGCTGGATTTAGAAAAGGCAAAGGAACCAGAGATCAAATTGCCAACATCTGTTGGATCATAGAAAAAGCAAGAGAATTCCAGAAAAAAAAAATCTACTTCTGCTTTATTGACTATGCCAAAGCCTTTGTGTGGATCACAACAAACAGTGGAAAATTCTTAAAAAGATGGGTATACCAGACCACCTGACCTGCCTCCCGAGAAATCTGTATGCAGGTCAAGAAGCAACAGTTAACAACTGCACAAGGAACAGCAGACTGGTTCCAAGTCAGGAAAGGCGTACATCAAGGCTGTATATTGTCACCCTGTTTATTTAACTTACATTCAGAGTACATCATGAGACATGCCAGGCTGGATGAAGCACAAGCTGGAATCAAGATTGCTGGGAGAAATATCAATAAACTCAGATATGCAGATGATACCACCCTTATGGCAGAAAGCAAAGAAGATCTAAAGAACCTCTTGATGAAAATGAAAGAGGAGAGTGAAAAAGTTAGCTTTTTAAAACTCAACTTTCAGAAAACTAAGATCATGGCATTCAGTCCCATCACTTTTGGCCAATAGATGGGGAAACAATGGAAACAGTGAGAAGTTTTGTTTTGGGAGGCTCCAAAATCACTGCAGATGGTGACTGCAGCCATGAAATTAAAAGACACTTACTCCTTGGAAGAAAAGTTATGACCAACCTAGACAGCATATTGAAAAGCAGAGATATTGTTTTGCAACAAAGGTCCATCTAGTCAAAGCTACGGTTTTTCCAGTAGTCATGTATGGATGTGAGAGTTGGACTATAAAGAAAGTTGAGCACTGAAGAATTGGTGCTTTTGAACTGTGGTGTTGGAGAAGACTCTTGAGAGTCCCTAGGACTGCAAGGTGATCCAACCAGTCTATCCTCAAGGAAATCAGTCCTGAATATTCATTGGAAGGACTGATGCTGAAGCTAAAGCTCCAATATTTTGGCCATCTGATGTGAAAAACTAACTCATTTGAAAAGACCCTGATGCTGGGAAGGATTGAAAGCGGGAGGAGAAGGAGACGACTGAGGATGAGATAGTTGGATGGCATCACTGACTTGATGCACATAAGTTTGAGTAAGCCCCAGGAGTTGATGATGGACAGGGAAGCCTGGTGTGCTGCAGTCCACTGGGGTCAAAAGGAGTTGCACACGACAGAGTGACTGAACATAACTGAATTTCCTATACTGTGCCTTGTGCATCTGCATCATGAGTTAACCAGACCTCTCTAATGGCAGAAAAACCTGCTCAACCATAAAGATAAAATTTTCTCATTCTGGTGCCAGTCATGAAATTTCTTAAATAATAACATTCCTTTCTATATCCTGTAAGGGGTCTTGATCATCTTCACTCACCTTGTGCATGCAGGCATCTTTGTTGAACATGTATGTATAATGCCAGTATAGAATTTCCCTTAAAGACAGTGATTGGTGCAGAACAGACTGGTCAGACAACCTGAGGAGAGACTGAGTCACACTCAACAAGTTTCTTAGCTCAAATATTTACTTATTGACCATATTAATGTTACAATCTATATTATTTGCATTTATACCTATTGGACAAAAATATTGTTTCCTGCATTGGCAATAAGTCACTGAGCCTCAGAGAGAATTAATGATTAAGCAAGTTGAAACAATTGATCAAATATATAGTTATATAATGGGCTTTCCCCTGTGGCTCAGCTGTAAAGAATCCAACTGTAATGCAGGAGACATAGGAAATGTGAATTCAAACCCTGGATTGGGAAGATCCCATGGAAGAGGGCATGGCAACATACTATTCTTGTGAGAAAAATCCCATGGACAGAGGAGCCTGGTGAGTTATAGTCATGATAGACTATAGACTATAGAATTGGACATGACAGAGTGACTGAGCTTAGTTATATAATATCAGTGACAGTAACTGTGTAACTCTAGGTCTGGGAAGAAACAACAAGAGGGAACCATTTCCTAGATCATAACAGATATTAAGTAAGTTCCAGGCAGTTTGAAGGCTTTTGGTTACAGTTAACTGCAAGGAGATCCAACCAGTCCATTCTGAAGGAGATCAGACCTGGGATTTCTTTGGAAGGAATGATGCTAAAGCTGAAACTCCAGTACTTTGGCCACCTCATGCAAAGAGTTGACTCATTGGAAAATACTGTAATGCTGGGAGGGATTGGGGGCAGGAGGAGAAGGGGACGACAGAGGATGAGATGGCTGGATGGCATCACTGACTCAGTGGATGTGAGTCTGAGTGAACTCTGGGATTTGGTGATGGACAGGGAGGCCTGGCGTGCTGTGATTCATGGGGTCGCAAAGAGTCAGACATGATTGAGCAACTGAACTGAACTGAACAGGGCCTGGTCCAGTAATGGCACTTTGAGTGGCCTATCTGTGAAATCCTCCCCTCACCTGAGAATGAGCATTCCTAGTGCCATGGAATATATTTAGCACAAAATTCCTCCAAAACTTTGGTCAAAATGAGACTGAAAGGGAAGGGAATTGTTTAAAAAAATAAAAGGAAAAAGATGTTGTTCACCATTCAGATCTATAAGAATCATGACATCAGCCATTGCAGTTGCTGATCTACAGCATACCCTGGAAAGAATTTAGAGTGAAAATCAGGATGAAGCATTCCGTTCTCCCAGAAAATTGGCAGAACAGATCTTTGCATAGGTATTTTCAAGACTTTTTTTTTTTTTTTATGAACCTGAATCCTTGGATCTTCCCATACTTAGGAAAGCACTAATACCATTAACTAAGCTGTCTGTTCCTCATGACTAGTAGTAACCTTCTATCCAAATGTGTGTTTCACTTTTTTTTTTTCTCTTAAATTGTAGTGACTTAGAAGGATGGGATTGGAGGAGGGGGTGGGAGGGGGGCTCAAGAGGGAGATGATATATGTATACATGTGACTGACACACTTTGTGCTATGTCAGAAAGTAACATAGTATTGTAAAGCAGTTATACCCCAATTCTTAACAAACAAACAAACAAAAAAACACATTTTGATAGAAGCTTGCTTCTCCAAGGGATCTTCCTGACCCAGGGATCAAACTGGGGCCTCTTGAACTGCAGGCACATTCTTTACCAGCTGAGCTACCAGGGAAGCCAGACACAGTCCATAGGGTCACACAGAGTCAGACATGACTGAAGCGACTTAGCAGGCACCTGCACACCTTAGAGATGCAAGAGTTCTATCTGGTGTACTCTGTGAGCTCTAACCAAAACCTTCTCCAATTTATAAGAAAAAAACAAAACAGAAAACAAGCAAACAAAGAGGACAGAGGACTTTTAGAACACAAACTGGTAAGAGGACTCTCTTGCCTAAACTCTAATTAAAGATAGCCTCCTTGGGAATTCCCTGGTGGTTCAGTGCTTAGGACACAGCACTTTCACTGGCCTGGTTTCAATCCCTGGTTTGGGAACTGAGATCCCTCAAGCCACACAGAGTTGGGGTGGGGTGGGGGAGCAGGTGGGAGGGGAAGCAACTTACTTAAAATTGTTTGCCAAAGGCAAGTACAGATTTTAAAGTCCTCTCCAAAAATAATAAAAGAATCTGGCCATCTGCAAGTAGACTTAATTGGTTTCAGGTGTTATTTGTAACCTAGTGAGTGGTGTGTTGTACTTGATTCATGAATTAAAGTATGTGTGTGTGTCAGTCTTTCTGTACGTTCATATGTCTATATATGTACATTATAGATATGACATTTATATACCTCTAAAGACATTGCCAAATTTAATTTCTGAAAGAATTGTATCTAATTGACTTAAAGAAAATTAAGCACTTGTACAAATTCCCCAAAATTTAATAAGAACAGACTCAAATGTTAAGTCCATATGATCTTTACTAAGTAAAACCTAGTTTAAGTCTATTAGCTTAATCAACATGAACATGTCTTAGGAGTTATCAACATTAAATTCAGTTTGGTCGCTCAGTCATGTCCAACTCTTTGCAACCCCATGGACTGCAGCATGCCAGGCTTCCCTGTCCCTCACCAACTCACAGAGTTTACTCAAACTCATGTCCATTGAGTCGGTGATGCCATCCAATCATCTAATTCTCTGTTGTCCCCTTCTCCTCCCACCTTCAATCTTTCCCAGCATCAGGGTCTTTTCAAATGAGTCAGCTCTTTGCATCAGGTGCCAAAGATTTGGAGTTTCAACATCAGTCCTTCCAATGAACATTCAGGACTGACTTCCTTTAGGATGGACTGGTTGGATCTCTGTGCAGTCCAAGGGACTCTCAAGAGTCTTCTCTAACACCACAGTTCAAAAACATCAATTCTTCAGCACTCAGCCTTCTTTATAGTCCAACTCTCACATCCATACATGACTACTGGAAAAACCACTGTTGGCAAAGTACTGTCCTGCTTTTGAATATGCTGTCTAGGTTGGTCATAACTTTCCTTCCAAGGAGTAGGCATCTTTTAATTTCATGGCTGCAGTCACCATCTGCAGTGATTTTGGAGCCCCCCACATAAAGTCAGCCACTGTTTCCACTGTTTCTCCATCTATTTGTATTGAAGTGATGGAACCAGAAGCCATGATCTTTGTTTTCTGAATGTTGAGCTTTAAGCCAATTTTATCATTCTCCAATTTCAATTTCATCAAGAGGCCCTTTAGTTCTTCTTCACTTTCTGCCATAAGGGTATGTCATCTGCATATCTGAGGTTATTGATATTTTTCCCAGCCATCTTGATTCCAGCTTGTGCTTCATCCAGCCCAGTGCTTCTCATGATATACTCTGCATATAAGTTAAATATGCAGTGTGAGAATATACAGATTTGATGTCTCATTTTACTATTTGTTACCAGTCTACTGTTCCATGTCCAGCTCTAACCGTTGCTTCCTGACCTGTATACAGATTTCTCAAGAGGAAGGTCAGGGGATCTGGTATTTCCATCTCTTGAAGAATTTTCCACAGTTTATTGTGATTCACACAGTCAAAAGCTTTGGCGTAGTCAATAAAGCAGAAAAAGATGTTTTTCTGGAACTCTTGTTTTTTCAATGATACGGCAGATGTTGGAAATTTGATCTCTGGTTCCTGTGCCTATTCTAAAACCAGCTTGAATATCAGGAAGTTCATGGTTCACGTATTGCTGAAGCCTGGCTTGGAGAATTTTGAGCATTACTTTACTAGTGTGTGAAATGAGTGTAAATGTGTGGTAGTCTGAGCATTCTTTGGCATTGCCTTTCTTTGGGATTGGAATGAAAACTGACCTTTTCCAGTCCTGTGGCCCCTGCTGAGATTTCCAGATTTGCTGGCATATTGAGTGTAGCACTTTCACAGCATCATCTTTTAGTATTTGAAATAGCTCAACTGGAATTCCATCACCTCAAATAGCTTTGTTCGTAGTGATGCTTCCTAAGGCCCACTTGACTTCATACTCCAGGATGTCTGGCTCTAAGTGAGTGATCACACCATCATGATTATCTGGGTCCTGAATATCTTTTTTGTACAGTTCTTCTGTGTATTCTTGCCACCTCTTCTTAATATCTTCTACTTCTGTTAGGTCCATACCATCTCTGTCCTTTATCGAGCCCATCTTTGCATGAAACGTTCCCTTGGTATCTCTAATTTTCTTGAAGAGATCTCTAATCTTTCCCATTGTATTGTTTTCCTCTATTTCTTTGCACTGACCACTGAGGAAGGCTTTATTATCTCTCCCTGCTATTCTTTGGAACTCTGCACTCAGATGCTTATATCTTTCCTTTTCTCCTTTGCTTTTTGCTTCTCTTCTTTTCACAGCTATTTGTACGGCCTCCTCAGATGCCATTTGGCATATTTGTATTTATTTTTCTTGGGGACGGTGTTGCTCTCTGTACAATGTCATGAACCTCAGTCCGTAGTTCATCAGGCACTCTATCGTATCTAGTCCTTTTAATCTATTTCTCACTTCCATAGTATAGTCATTAGGACTTTGCCCTGCTTCATTCTGTACTCCAAGACCAAATTTGCCTGTTACTCCAGGTGTTTCTTGACTTCCTTCTTTTGTATTTCAGTCCCCTATAATGAAAAGGACATTTTTTTGGGGGTGTTAATTCTAGAAGATCTTGTAGATTTTCATAGAATCGTTCAACTTCAGCTTCTTCAGCATTATTGGTTGGGGCATAGACTTAGATTACTCTGATATTGAATGGTTTGCCTTGGAAAAGAACAGAGATCATTCTGTCATCATTGAGACTGCATCCAAGTACTGCATTTCAGACTCTTTTTTTGACTGTGATGGCTACTCTACTTCTTCTAAGTGATTCTTGCCCACAGTAGTAGATATAATGGTCATCTGAGTTAAATTCATCCATTCCAGTCCATTTAGTTCATTGATTCCTTAAATTTCAACCTTCACTCTTGCCATCTCCTGTTTGGTCACTTCTAATTTGTCTTGATTCATGGACCTAACATTCCAGGTTCCTATGAAATATTGCTCTTTACAGCACCGGACCTTTCTTCTATCACCAGTCACATCCACAACTGGGTGTCTTTTTAGCTTTGACTCCTTCTATTCATTCTTTCTGGAGTTATTTCTTCACTGATCTCCAGTAGCATATTGTGCACCTACAGACCGGGGGAGTTCATCTTTCAATGTCCTATCTTTTTGCCTTTTCATACTGTTCATGGGGTTCTCAAGGCAGGAATACTGAAGTGGTTTGCCATTCCCTTTTCCAGTGGGCCACATTTTGTCAGAACTCTCCACCATGACCCATTCATCTTCAGTGGCCCTACACGGCACGGCTCATAGTTTCATTGAGTTAGACAAGGCTGTGGTCCATGTGATTAGATTGGTTAACTTTCTGTAGTTGTGGTTTTCATTCTGTCCATCCACTGGAAGAAGCACAAGCTGGAATCAAGATTGCTGGGGGGAGAAATATCAATAACCTCAGATATGCTGATGACACCACCCTTATGGCAGAAAGTGAAGAAGAACTTAAAGCCTCTTGATGAAAGTGAAAGAGGAGAGTGAAAAAGTTGGCTTAAAGCTCAACATTCAGAAAATTAAGATAATGGCATCTGGTCGCATCACTTCATGGGAAATAGATGGGGAAACAGTGGAAACAGTGTCAGACTTTATTTTTGAGGGCTCCAAAATCACTGCAGATGGTGATCGCAGCCATGACATTAAAAGATGCTTACTCCTTAGAAGGAAAGTTATGACCAACCTAGATAGCATATTCAAAAGCAGAGATATTATTTTGCCAACAAAGGTCCGTCTAGTCAAGGCTATGGTTTTTTCAGTGGTCATGTATGGATGTGAGAGTTGGACTGTGAAGAAAGCTGAGCACTGAAGAATTGATGCTTTTGAACTGTGGTGTTGGAGAAGACTCTTGAGAGTCCCTTGGACTGCAAGGAGATCCAACCAGTCCACTCTAAAGGAGATCAGCCCTGGGTGTTCATTGGAAGGACTGATGCTGAAGCTGAAACTCCAATACTTTGGCCACCTCATGCAGAGTTGACTCATTGGAAAAGACCCTGATGCTGGGAGGTATTGGGGACAGGAGGAGAAGGGGATGACAGGGGATGAGATGTCTGGATGGCATCACCTACTCGATGGACATGAGTTTGAGTGAACTCTGGGAGTTGGTGATGGTCAGGGAGGCCTGGTGTGCTGCGATTCATTGGGTCATAGAGTGAGGCAGGACTGAGCAACTGAACTGAACTGAACTGATCCTATGCTGGAGAAGGATAAGAGACTTATGAAACCTTCCTGATGGAATAGACTGACTGAGGGGGAAACTGAGTCTTGTTCTTATCCGTGGGGCCATTCTCAGTAAATCTTTAATCCAATTTTCTCAGTCCTGAATGTTCATTGGAAGGACTGACATTGAAGCTGAAACTCTAATACTTTGGCCACCTGATAGGAAGAGCTGACTCATTTGAAAAGACCTGATGCTGGGAAAGATTGAAGGTGGGAGGAGAAGGGGACAACAGAGGATGAGATGGTTGGATGGCATCACTGACTCAATGGACATGAGTTTGAGTAAACCCCGGGAGTTGCTGATGGACACTGAGGCCTGGCATACTGCAGTCCATGGGGTGACAAAGAGTCTGACATGACTGAGTGACTGAACTGAACTGAATTGAAATTATGGTTGAGGTAATGAAGATAATGGTGACCTCCCTCAAAAGATATTAAATATAGTACTTAAATGAAGGTTGAAAGTGAAGTGAAGTTGCTCAGTCGTGTCTGACTCTTTGCGACCCACCCCATGGACTGCAGCCTGCCAGGCTCCTCTGTCCATGGGATTTTCCTGGCAACAATACTGGAGTGGCTTCCATGTCCTTCTCCAGGGGATCTTCCCAACCCAGGGATCAAACCCAGGTGTCCCACATTGTAGGCAGATGCTTTTACCATCTGAGCCACCAGGGAAGTCCCTTAAATGAAGGGACTTCCTTAAATGAAGGTTGAAAAGAAAGTGAAGTCGCTCAGTCGCGTCCGACTCTCTGTGACCCCATGAACACCAGGCTCCTCCGTCCATGGGATTTTCTAGGCAAGAGTACTGGAGTGGGTTGCCTTTTCCTTATCTAGGGAACTTCTCGACCCAGGGATCGAACCCAGGTCTCCTGCATTGTAGACAGACGCTTTACTCTCTGAGCTCAAATAACCTTGTACTCTCTCTTAAAAATTTTGGCAACCAGAAAAATCACTTAGGATAATGGTTGAGGTTTTCTAATGTCCAGTGAAGAGTTATTGACTTCTGGGGGGAAAAGATAATCTAAACATGGTTTTTTTTTTTTTTTTTTTCCTCTAATTTTATTTTATTTTTAAACTTTACATAATTGTTTTAGTTTTGCCAAATATCAAAATGAATCCGCCACAGGTATACATGTGTTCCCCATCCCGAACCCTCCTCCCTCCTCCCTCCCCATACCATCCCTCTGGGCCGTCCCAGTGCACCAGCCCCAAGCATCCAGCATCATGCATCGAATCTGTACTGGCAACTCGTTTCCTACATTACTAAAACATAAATAACGTTTTAGTGTAATTTTTAGCAGTAATAGTTTTATAGTACATCTAGTGTACTTATTTTCCCAATTATCTCTGGTTAACTTAAACTCTTAGATTTTAGTAAGTTAAGTTAAATATCAGTTAAGTTCCTTTAATATCTAGATTATTTCCTTAAAAGATGAAATAATGAAACATATATTACTGAACATGGGCTTCCTTTTACAGAGAAACTTAAGATATTTAGGACTATTAATAGATACTTTTGGTACCACAATGAGAAATTTTCTATGAGAAATCACATTCCAGAAATTATAAAAAGTGCAAGTTTGCCAATCTATAGAATGCTAATGTAAAGAAAGAGAAAGTAAAAACAGTTTATATTTCATACATTTTGGTTTTCTCCAGAAAGTAAAGTTTTCTTGAGGTTAAAAAAGTCCTAATATATGTGATTAAAGTTACTAGATAGATAAGAGAAGCATCTTCATATGCAAGGAAAGTAGGATGTATGTTTTCGGTAAGAGATTTATGGAAAAAGATTCTGGAAAGAAATGTTATGTGTGTCCAGAAATAGATATGATTGAAATGAATTTAATTAAGTTGATGATTTTTAATGTAAAAAGTAAACTGGTATAAAACTGGAGATTTTTTCTCTCTGTTAAAAGACAAAAAAAATTTATTTTCCTATTCACTTGGTCTTAATAATAAGAGATTATTGGAAGGAATGATGCTGAAGCTGAAAATCCAGTATTTGGCCACCTCACGTGAAGAGTTGAATCACTGGAAAAGACTCTGATGCTGGGAGGGATTGGGGGCAGGAGGAGAAGGGGATGACAGAGGATCAGATGGCTGGATGGCATCACCAACTCGATGGACATGAGTTTGAGTAAACTCCGGGAGTTGGTGATGGACAGGGAGGCCTGGAGTGCTATGATTCATGGGCTCGCAAAGAGTCAGTCACGACTGAGTAACTGTACTGAACTGAACTGAACTGATGAAAGGTTTTCCTTAAGCCAATCTGCCTAGTAATTAAGCTACCTAGAAAATAAACAAAACAAATGAAGATCTTCAGTATAGGAACCCAAGGGACTGGTTATTTGAAACAGGGGTCAAGGAAGGTGGTGATGACAACAGCTACTGTAGGTTCAACAACAATGGTGAATGGGTTACTGCCTAGGAGACACTAGGGACTTTGTCTGTTAGGAGCAATTATTTGTCAGTAAATTATTGCAAACTAAGAGTGCACAAATTATCATTCCAATAAAGCATATCAGGGAATTATCAGCATTCATCAAAGAGTAGAGAATATATGGCCTTAAAAACTACTGAAACTTCAAAAAGCAAATATCCATAAGCTTAGAAGTAGAAATGGTATTTAAAAATTATTTAAAGATATAAAATTAGTTATAGTGAAAAATTAGCGATGGAAAATAACACTTTTTTCCTGTAAAGTTTCAGAAAACAATTATTAACAAAAAAATTTAAAATCAACTTAATTTGTAAATAAAGCTATACTGATAAAATGTGTGAATTGGCATTTGAAACACAAAGCCACTTCTAGTTTCTTATACTAAGTTCACAAATTACCAGAAATTTGACAGAAATCAATAAAGAACCATTGATTAATTTATATTTAAAATTTAAACTTAGATTTACATTAAATTGACTCAGAATTGATGGGTTGAAAATGCTTCTTGAGATTAATCTTTTTATAAAAAAATTCTTCTTGAGAGTCATCAAATCTTTCTGTCTAAAAATATATATTTTGATTTAATTTATTAATTTTAGCTCAGTGTTTTCACAAACTATTAACATTCCGAATAGCTCCGATAACATAGGCAGAATGATTTTTTTTAAAACAAAACAAAACAAAAAAAGAAAATAATAAAAATGTAATCACAAGTGGCTGGAATCACTTTCAGTTATGTAGATAGATAATAAAGTTTCTAAATTATAAATTCAGATGAAAATTCAGGAAAAAGTGGACCCCCCCAAACCTTACAATCAATAAATATATCACATAAATAAATATCTATGTCATTAGATAAAAAATTCTGACACAAATGTGTTGTTTATAATTTTTATTGCATTTTATAATGCAACATGCATCCGCCACGGGTGTACACGTGTTCCCCATCCTGAACCCCGCTTCCGCCTCCCTCCCCACACCATCCCTCTGGGTCATCCCCAGTGCACCAGCCCCAGGCTTCCTGTAGAGCTGATGGATTTTTATTTAATATAGTGGGAAACCTGTTTAGGAAATTAACCTAATCGTAATATGAATGGCTAAATTTGATTCGAAAGTTAACTTTCTCCAACCTGGTTTGATAGAATTATGTGACAAAGTGAGTGGATAATAAAATCTCGTTTGAGAAACATTATCTAATATAAGAACAGTAGGAGCAACTTAGGAGGTAAAATATTCCAAGTGTGGGGATGCTTGCAAGAAGGACCTTGCTATTTTTAAGTTTCACTAATTAGACTAAATCATTGAAACCATTAATTCTATAATTAACTTCCATTTTCTCAGTCTCTATTGGCATATCCTCGTCCTTATTTTTGATCCCAGATATGCTGGATATTAAACCCACCACCCTAAAAGAAATATAAACTTGCCATTTTCCACTTACAGCAGTGCAAAGACTTGAGAATGTCTGTTTAAATCTCAGAAACAAAGTTTCCTCATATTGAAGGAAAAAAATAACTGTTACTGGTAATTACAGAAATACTATGAGAAGAACAAAAAGTCTTTTAATTTGATCAATACATTCAGAAAACATGTTTTAAAAATTTAGTAAAATAAATGGTAAACATAACTAATGCTGTTGAATAATAAGTTCAGTTAATTAAAATCATTTCCATTTTTATTACTTAATGACAAAGAAAAATTTTAATTGAAAACATAGGGAAGAAAAATATTAGAAACTGATGGGAAACAACACCATGGAGAATATAAAGATTAAGGCTTGATATTCTATATATGCAAGATAATTTTGTTGAAACATGATTGACTTTCTTCACCTCTATATTAATTTTATACTTGGCATTTAATTGAAAAATACTCTTTTAAATTATTGAATGCTGATGATAAATGGATTTATATGCAAGTACTAACATTCACACCAAAACTTTGTCTACATTTTTACAGAGCAGATTCTCTGAATTGCTCTTCTCAGGGCTTCCATCACCTCCTTGTTTTTCAGGCTATAGATAACAGGATTGAGCACTGGGGTCAGGATGGTATAGAAGACAGCCAGAACCTTGTCTTCTGTTGGAGATCTGAGATATCTTGGGCGTAGATAAGTGTAAACAAAGGGAGCATAGTAGAAAGTCACCACTGTGAGGTGGGTGCTGCAAGTTGAATAGGCCTTCTTCTTCCCTTCTGCTGAGTTCATGTGATGGACCACACGGAGAACACGGCCATAGGAACATACAATACCAATGAAAGGGCATAAAAGGAAGAGGGTGGTACTCACAAACACTGTGTACTCATAGACCCAGGTGTCAATGCAGGCCAGAGTCAACATGGCTGGGACATCACAGAAGAAATGATTGATGGCCCTGGATCTGCAATAAGGGATATGGAGGGCATATGTGGTGTGGGCACAGGAGTTGATAGAGCCCATTATCCAAGATCCTATTATCATCAACACACACACTCGTCTGGTGATTTTGATGGAATAGTGAAGAGGAAAGCAAATGGCCACATATCGATCATAAGCCATAGAGGCCAAGAGCAATGCTTCTGCACCTGCTAAAGTCAAGAAAAAGAAGCTCTGTACCCCACATCCAATGAATGAGATTGATTTATTTCCAAACAGATAATTGTAAGCCATTTTGGGGACAATGGTTGAGATGTAATTTAGGTCAATTAGGGATAGTTGACTAAGTAAAAAATACATGGGTTTGTGAAGATGGATGTTCAGAAAGATAAGAAGGATCATGGAAAGGCTGCCAAATAAAGCCAATAAGAAAATGAGAACAATGAGAATAAAAAGAAACAGGCCAAATCTTGATGAGGGAAACAATCCCAATAAGATGAAATCAGTTGATGTTTGATTACAGTTTTCCATGAGGCATTCATATAATTTTTCCTAAGGGCAGACAGAAGAGTAAGCTAGGCTTAAAACAAAAAGGTATTTTTAATTTATTATTTTAACCAAAATATATTATTTAATATTTTTCACCTCTTAAATTAAGAACTGAACTCATCAATTTTATAAAAAATAGTCTTATTTTAGAGCCAAAGATCAAAATATAAAGATACAAACATTTTGAACAAAATGTTTTCCAATAAATTTTTAATGTTATAAAGCCATTTAATTATGAGATCATTAGAATACAAATGTTGTAGTGCCCTATCCAATCTCAAGTAATACCAATCTCAGATACCATATTCAAAATATATTCATAGGAAATCAATGTAAATTCAAGCACTGTATAATATTATTAGGGATAAGTATTTACTACTACCAAGATATGATTTCTCTTTCATAGTTCATCTCTAAGTCTTACCTCTAAAACCAGCAACCTATCAAATATGCTGAGGAGCTATTTTTTTTTTTTTTAGTTTTGTTCACTTAGAAATGTCAAACCAAGGTTCTTTGAAATCAAATATTATTTTGATCTATCTTTTGTGAAATCTAAAATGAAACTTATTGTCAGGTATAATTTAAAGGAGTCACTCTGTTCTGTCTCTTCAGTGAGTTTCTCAGTGCTATAATTAAAGTAAGCCTTTGCCTGAATACCTACACATTGCACTCCTTGTATATTGTTGAATCTGTGCAAGCACTTTTAAAAAGCATGTGTAATATCTCTCTGCTTCCCTGATATTTATATGATAAGTATTTTTTAATATCTGTCATAGTCTGAATGAGGTTTTTTTTCATAGAAATATAAAAACACAGCCTAAAATTTTTTTGAAATCCTAGGGTATTTATATAACAAAAAGCATCTTATAAAATAATTGGATAACTGCTGCTGCTGATGCTAAGTTGCTTCAGTTGTGTCCGACTCTGTCGGACAGCAGCCCACCAGGCTCCTCTGTCCACAGATTCTCCAGGCAAGAATATTGGAATGGGTTCCCATTTCCCTCTCCGATGCATGCATGCATGCTAAGTCACTTCAGTCGTGTCCAACTCTGTGCAACCCCATAGACGGCAGCCCACCAGGCTCCTCTGTCCACAGGATTCTCTAGGCAAGAATACTGGAGTGGGTTGCCATTTCCTTCTCTGAATTGGATAACTAGCTGTTTCTTATTTAAAATTTGCCATAGAACTATGATGATTTTAAGATTGTAGTACTGGCATGAAGATAGACATAAACCAACAAAATAGAGAACCATAAAAAATGCATAAATTTGAGAGAAGATTTTTCATAAGTGTCTCAAAGCCATTCATTAGAGATCTTTTCATCAAAAGTTGCTTGGAAAACTGGATTTACTGGTCCAATTAATAAAACTTGGGTGATTGCCTTAAATCATATATGAAAATTAACTAAAATAGATCAAAGTACTAAAGAGTCCCTTGGACTGAAAGGAGATCCAACCAGTCTATCCTAAAAGAAATCAGTCCTGAATATTCATTGGAAGGACTGATGATGAAGCTGAAACTCCAATACTTTGGCCATCTGATGCAAAGAACTGACTCCTTAGAAAAGACCCTGATGCTGGGAAAGACTGAGGGCTGGAGAAGAAGAGGACGACAGAGGATAAGATGGTTGGATGGCATCACCAACTCAATGGACATAGGTTTGGGTGGACTCCAGGAGTTGGTGATGGACAGGGAGGCCTGGCATGCTGCAGTTCATGGGGTCGCAAAGAGTCGCCACGACTGAGAGACTGAACTGAATACTGAATAGAACTAATGACAGGGAGAAAGTTAATGACATAAAATTTAACTGTGCTTTCTTGGATA
Source organism: Bos indicus x Bos taurus (assembly GCF_003369695.1). Classification (NCBI taxonomy): domain Eukaryota; kingdom Metazoa; phylum Chordata; class Mammalia; order Artiodactyla; family Bovidae; genus Bos; species Bos indicus x Bos taurus. The sequence continues at coordinate 68,942,519 of NC_040082.1, forward strand.
TGAAAAGCGTATGTGACCAAAAGCATATATATATATTGATATATTGAACTTTATTAAAATTAAAAACTACTGTGCATGGAAGAAATTTATCTGGAGAGTGAATAGCAAGTCATAAAATGGAAAGGTATTTGCAAAATATATATCAGATGATGGACTTATATAGGGAATAGATAAAGAACTACACAACTCAGTAACAACAGATAAACTAATTTAAAATAGGGAAAATTCTTGAATAAACATTTCTCCAAATAAGATATTCAAATGGCCGATAAACACAAGAAAAGATGTTCCACATCACTAATTATTAGGAAAATTCAAATCAATACTATTATGATATAGCACATCTCACTTTTGTGAGATGTGCTATCGTCTTTTTATTTTTAAAAGATTATTTTTTAAGAATCTTCTATTTTTTAAAAAGCAAAGTGTTGACAAACGTGAAAAGAACTAGAACATGTGCAAATGTAATGCTGGTGGGAGTGCAAAATGATGTAACCACTTAGGAAAATGTTATGGCAATACCTATAAAAGTAACAGAATCACCATATGATTCAACAGCTGCCCTTTTGAATGTATGTCCAAAATAGCTGAAAGCAGAGTCTCTAAGAGATATGTTTATACCTATATTCCTAGAAGCTTCTTCACCATTACTGAAAAGTTGTAACAATACCAAAAAATTCATTGATGAGTTAATGGATAATCAGAACATATATAATTTAATCTTAAAAAAGAAGAAAATTCTACTACATGCTACAACATGGAAGAAGATTAGAGATACTATGCTAAATAAAATAAGTCAGGCATGAAAAAACAGATTCATGATTCGACATATATTAGTTATCCAGGGTAGTCAAATTCATAGAGATGAAAATGGAATGGTGGTTGTTAAGGACTGTGATGTGTGAGAAATGGAGAGTTAGAATTTGATGAATATACAGTCTCATTTGAACAATATAACAATATTCTGGGGTGATGTTGGTAATGTCTGTACAGTACTGTCGATATACTTAATGTCAACAATAATTACACTTAAAAATGGGTAAAATGGTAACTTTTATAGCATATAAATTTGCCCCAACAAAGAAGCAAAAAATACAACATAAATGTAACTGCAATTATTTCATATTTCTATTCCAAATATATTGTGCAAACCTATGGCGGGGTCTTGAACGTTTACGGAGGAATTGATCTCCAATATATGTGGTCTATTAAAACTTTCTATGGAAAATTTCAGATTTCTTTTTATACATAATATTTGGATTCAAAAGTAAATAGGATATTAGACTATACCATAGTATGCAATTTATATTGGTCATTTAATTATTGATAGATTAAAAACTTAGTATTTGAAACTATAAAAGAAATTATTGTGATTATTATCATGTATATTTTATATAGGGATGTCTATTAAAAAAGTGTCCTTTGGGTAATTTTATCACACTCTCAACATGAAAAAATGATCAATGAATGGAAATAATTAATGGTACACCATATCCTGAGATTTGAATCCATGTATTATAACTGACAATGGAGCATTTTCCTTTGGTTATTCATGTTGCACTGTTCTATATTATAATATTTTCACATGATATTATATAAAAGCCCTCTGTGTCTTAGAGGTAAGCAAAATCAATTGTTGAATATATCAGCCTTGAATACTACAAAGTCTAATGTAAGGAGGATATTTTTTTTCTAGAGGTAAAAATAAAACCAAATAACTTATTTTTCTATTTGGTTTTCTTTTATCTACTGGAAGAACAATAATCTATTTCAATTTATAAAACATTTTCAATCTCTTTATATTCTAAACTTCTTGAAAAGATTCTAATTGTGCATTAGCATTGATGATATCAACATAAGATGAAAGAGCTAGCAGGAAAAAAAAAAAGTCTTATGATGTTTTTTTGCTGGGGAGAAAAAGTAAGCCTTTATCTGGAAGAGAAATGGAGAGACAAACTTTTTGATTGTCTCCATAGGTTGTCATGTAAAGTGTGTCAGGATGTTTTAGAATTAAATTATATTTAATCTTTACCACTCTCTATTGAGTTTGAAATCACAACTGATGTTTTTTAAATAATAAAATTGTGATTCAGAGATTTAAAGTGACTTTATCTTAAAATACATAATAGTTGGATAGCTGGATTCCAGATTGTTCTACAATATATTTATCTCCATCTATCTCAAAAATACACCCTTTATCTATTCTATCTTATCTTATAATATTAAATATTTTAAAGTAATGCATCTGAAACAAGGGTGTGTCACTTTTTACTATTCAACACAAAAAATAAATAAAAGGTGAGAAAGAAAAAAACAGAAATTAAATCATTAAAATAAAAGATCTATACAGTTGGTAGAAGGACAAGAATGTATGTGAAAAGTTTTTTAAAACATAAATAATTATTTTAATGTTTACTCATTTTAATGTGTTCTTCTATATTCTCATATATACCGACTTTAATGCATTTTCACTTTGCCCAGCACTACAGATATTATCTTGCAAAAATGATATCCCAAAATCTATAAATAGAATCCAATTCCTGTCTAGCCCTCATTACAAAATTGTCCCTACTTAGGAGACACATATATAGAATATATTAAAGAATCATTAAAATGAGGTGTTTTTCAGTATTTTATGTTTAACTATAAACATAGGAATAATATCTGCAATTAAACTGATGCATATTGACTCCAAGAAATGGCCTTACATAATTCATTTTGACATGTGGGCAGCATTTGAATGGTTTTATTCATCATACAGAATACAGAAATCTGAAATCTGAATAGACAGCAGTTAATATGGATGATCCTTTGCAAGTGAATTCTCCTAAGGATGGGGAATACGTGTATACCTGTGGCGGATTCATGTTGATGTATGGCAAAACCAATACAATATTGTAAAGTAATTAGCCTCCAATTAAAATAAATAAATTTATTAAAAATATATATTGTATATATATTCTAGAACAAATAGTTTTTAGATCTATAGTTAAACTATTAAAAAAAGTTTTAAAAACCTGAATTATAGATATGAAGTGAGTCATTCAAGGCTGTATAGTATAGTGACTTAGTGATCAACTTAGAAAACATGGAAGAGTATTCTCTAAATTCTGATAATGCAGAATTTTGCACTGATGCACACTTTTTATATTCTACACTATCCTCAGTATTCATCAAAGTCGATCTCAGAAATCATTCTTGATTACAAAATAAAGCTGGTATGAGAATTCACAGAGGAATAGCAAGACTGTAGATTCACCAAAGAAGTCTACTTGGATTGGCTTTGCTGTGAGTGTTATAGGAAATCTCAGATTAGATTTGTTAAAATTTGTAAAGCATAAAATTCTCTCCAACAAGTTTTCAGAAAATTTGATCACTTCCTGTCTTCCTGCTGCTACTGCTGCTAAGTCGCTTCAGTCGTGTCCGACTCTGTGCGACCCCAGAGACGGCAGCCCGCCAGGCTCCCCCGTCCCTGGGATTCTCCAGGCAAGAGCACTGGAGTGGGTTGCCATTTCCTTCTTCAAAGTGTGAAAGTGAAGTTGCTCAGTCGTGTCCAACTCCTAGCGACCCCGTGGACTGCAGCCTACCAGGCTTCTCCGTTCATTGGATTTGCCAAGCAAGAGTACTGGAGTGGGGTGCCATTGCCTATCTTCCTAGATCCCTAAAATCTCCTGATATGTTGGACCTCTCCAAACTGATTTTCCTTACTCATATGTAGGGTTGAGAAAACAGTAAACCAGGTTAGCAGTTCAATTATAATGAGAGTCTTCTAAAACATTAGTTTCATGAAATCAATTCTAGTTCTTAAAAACTGACTAGGTTTGCCTGGTAGGCCAGCTGGTAAAGAATCTGCCTGCAATGCAGGAGACCCCAGTTCGATTCCTGGGTTGAGAAGATCCCCTGGAGAAGGGATAGGCTACCCACTCTAGTATTCTTGGGCTTCCCTGGTGGCTCTGACTGTAAAGAATCCACCTGCAATGTGGAGACCTGGGTTAGATACCTGGGTTGGGAAGATCCCTGGAGAAGGGAACAGCTGTCCACTCCAGTATTCTTGCCTGGAGAATTGCATGGACAGAGGAGCCTGGCAGGCTACCCCTGGTAGGGGTTGCAAAGGTCTACGTCAATCTAAATGTCTACAAGATTATTTTGCATGGCCATCAGTCATTTTCATCAGTGTTGTAAAATGACTTACACAGAATCAGAATCAAATTATCCAGAAATGTGTCTTCTAGTATCTAGACAAACATACTAGTCTACAGTATCCATACATGGAAGCCTACATAGCATTCTACATTCCTTAAAGTGTTTCTATAAATTCTACTTGTAGGGAAGTAGTATTATAATTCTAATATGATAAGCTTTAATTCTAGTATAATTAGTTCAACATCTAATATAAATAATTTTAAAGCTAAACTCTTTCTGGTCTACTTGTGTAATGAAGGAGAATAAATATATTCTTATTGCAAAACAAAACATGAAGGACATATACTTATTATAAGTTTCATCTTTCAGAATATCTGTATACCTAATTATTTGTTTAGTAATACTGATTCATTATTGCAAAACTTTATTGAACTATATTCATTAGAAACACACACATATACACACATAGAAATAATCACTATATGCTTCATATCTCTTATGCTATTAAAATTATGGTTCCCAAACTGTATAACTTCAAAAATTGAAAGCACATTACTTGATTATTAAATACTATCAGTAAAATTCCTAAGTCAGTAAATGTATATCAGCCATTATGAAATCTTTGTCTCTTCTTTAGTAGAACATGTAGAAACACTTAAAGGAATGTGGAATGTTATGTAGGCTTCCATGTAAGGATACTGTAGACTAGTGTTTGTCTACACACTAGAGGACACATTTCTAAGGTAATGGGATTCTGATTCTATGAAAGTCATTTTACATCACTATTTAGATGACTGATGGCAATGCAAAATAATCTTCGTGTAGACATTTAGATTTACATAGATAATTCTAATAGGTAATGTAAGGTTAGAACAAGGAATTTATCTGAACATGCATCTTTTCTGTAGAACAGATTTAAAGAAACATGAGATATTAAAAACGATCCATTAGATAAAATATGAAAATAGTACATACCTGGGGTTAAATATAATTGGAAAGTAGTTACAAATTTTAGCACTTTTATCAGTCACTGTTGTCACCATCATGTACACTCACTTTTACACTGTTGTCATCCATCACAATTGCATGATGATACAGTTTCCAATTGTCTCTTCGTGCTATGCCCATTTGATTCAAAAAACCTCTGCAGAGTGTTTTTTTTTTTTTTAGATATTATTTTCCTTCACTGGAAAGTTATTGATGTATACAGGAAGTAAAAAACAAAATGCAAATATTGACAGCATAACATACTTCAATTCACAAGATTTCTGTTTTAAAATAAAAATGGTTAGCTATACTTAAACATAGAGACTTCCCTGGTGGCTCAGACGGTAAAGCATCTGCCTATAAAGTGGGAGACCCAGGTTCAATCCCTGAGTAGGGAAGATCTCCTGGAGAAGGAAATGGCAACCCCTCCAGTGTTCTTGCTTGGAAAATCCCATGGATGAAGGAACCTGGTAGGTTACAGTCCATGGGGTCGCAGAGTCGGACACCACTGAGCAACTTCACTAGAACTGGAACTATACCTAAACATATGGTTTGTTACCTGAAATATTTCTAGAAGTTATCCCTCAAATTATATGTGTATAATTATAAACACTTATATGTATATACATACAAAGTAATATTAGCCATTATAAACTTTACAATATACTCCATTTAATATTTTCATATAAAATCCATATAAATAATTTCTAGATATTAGAAAAAGTGGATTCATGGAGGAAAAAAGAACAAGGTAGGAAGCAACATTAAGATTACCATGAAGATTTGATGCTTTTGAACTGTGGTGTTGGAGAGGGTCCCTTGGACACTAAGGAGATAAAACTAGTCAATCCTAAAGGAAATCAGTCCTACATATTCATTGGAAGGACTGGTACTGAAGCCGAAACTCCAGTACTTTGGCCACCTGATGCAAAGAACTGACTCACTGGAAAAGACCCTAATGCTGGGAATGATTGAAGGTGGGAGGAGAAGGGGATGACAGAGGGTAAGATTGTTGGATGGCATCACCAACTCAATGGACATGAAATGAGCAAGCTCCGGCAGTTAGTAATGGACAGGGAAGCCTTGAGTGCTGCAGTCCATGGGGTCGCAAGGAGTCGGACACGACTGAGAGACTGAACTGAACTGAACTGATTATTTAACCACTCTTAATTCATTAAAAAAATTATAATAAATTGGAAATAAGAAAGTCTTCCATATTTCTTAGCACTGATATCCTTAAGTGTTAAATTTATTCTTTGTCACTTGAACACATCCAAAGTATCTTCCAAGACCTTCATCTCATTTCCCATCAAGAAAATCACATTTATGAATCAACTCCAAAACCACTTTCTTTTGTCCATTTCATATGCCACAATCACTACTAAACTATATAGTAAGAAGTGCAGCTGCTCCTGGACCTCAAACTTCTTTTAAAATTCTTTGCTTCCTATGTCTTACATAGAACACATTAAACATTTCCTAAACTGACTATCTTAAATCCTGAATAATTTCAATATGTATAATAGCCAAACTTCCAAAAGGGTTAATACAATATTAACAGAATCAGTACCTGTGCCATTACACAGTGTACTTTCATGAACATTTCTCTGCCCCTAAAGACTGGATAACTATGTTGCTTACAAACTTTCTCTACTTTGCTGCAGTCTTTCCCTTCTCTAGAGGACATACAACAGGCTATAGTATACACACAATAATGAATCCTCCCATCTTTAATAAATATTATTTATCCTTCAACTTCCTTTCTCCTATACAGATCTTTTTCTGATTAAGGTCAAATAAATTCTTCTAATAGTTGAAGTGCAATTTTAAAGAATGTAAAATCTTATTACATACTGCATAATAGAATATCATAATTATATTCAGTGATCTTTCAAGAATTGGTGTAGTTAAGAGTAAGGCCATTCAGCATAAGTCCAGAACAGTAGTTCAGACAATAGCAACAATTGCCTTTATTACTGATTTTGCTAGGTTTTATTTTCATTTCACAATCATTCTCAATCAGATCATTTACTGGAATTGTATGACAGGTTTCAGGTTTAAAAGAGCTTTACATCTTAAAACACATGACTATATGTTCGAGCAGTTCATTTATTTTTTTTTAATATTTTTAAGGATATATATTCTAGTATATGTATTATTTTAAACAGTTTCAGTCAAATACAGCTTTCTTTTTGGAGTTCTCTGGCTAATGAGATACCTGAATGGATTTATATCTTATTATAAATGTTAATTGGAGAAAGGAATGGCATCCCACTCCAGTATTCTTGCCTGGAAAATCCTATGGACAGAGGATCATGACAGGCTACAGTCCATGGGGTAGCAAAGAGTCAGACATGACTAAGAGACTAACACACATAAACATAAGCATTTAATTCTGAATAAATCTCTGAGTACTTGCTGAAGAGCCCATCTTACTGTGGAGTGAATAAAAATAAAAATAAAAATACAAAGAGTATTAGTACCTTTAATTATATCTGCACTTTCATTCACTCACTGGCTTGATTAGCTGCAGAGGTCCAAGGGTCATCATATAAACAAAGTTGTTTCCTCAGTAAAATCTTTGAAAGCTTTCTAAATGAATGTATTTATATATACATTAATATTTTATTTCTCTATAGTTGACATTTTAAATACCTCCATGGAAACTTAGGAGCACCAATGATTCTAGAACTTTGTTACCTGAAAGTTTATTCTAATACTTTTTTTTTTTTTTTTTTGCTATCGACTTAGGAATGTCCACTGAGATTTAGCAAATGTGGGTTAAGTTACTAATAGCCTAGGATGGCCAGATGCCAAAGTTGGGAAAGACGTTTTAAGGGTCACTTCAATGGGGAAATAAATGACTTATTTATTCAGATTATTCCCATATTATTATGACTCTAAACACTTTGGGTCATATACTTTATATATTGCTTTTCAGGAAGTCACATTAATGATATGACTGCAAGTTGTTGTTCAGTCACCAAGCTATGTCCGACTCATTGCAACTCCATGGACTGTGGCATGCCAGGCTGCCACATCATTTCCCAGTTTGCCCAAGTTGACGTCCATTGATTAAATCAGTGCTGTCATCCAAGCATCATCTCCCAGTTTGCCCAAGTTGATGTCCATTGATTAAATCAGTGCTGTCATCCAAGCATCATCTCCCAGTTTGCCCAAGTTGATGTCCATTGATTGAATCGGTGCTGTCATCCAAGCATCATCTCCCAGTTTGCCCAAGTCGATGTCCATTGATTGAATCGGTGCTGTCATCCAAGCATCTCATGCTCTGTCACCTCTTCTCCTCCTGCTTTCATTCTTTCCTAACATCTCAGTCTTTTCCATTGAGTTAGCTGTTTGCATCAGGAGGCCAAAGTATTGGAGCTTTAGCTTCAGCATCAGTCCTCCCAAAGAATATTCAGGGTTGATTTGATTTACAATTGACTGGTTTGATCTCCTTGATTTCCAAGGGACTCTTCAAGAATCTTCTCCAGCATCCTAGTTTGAAAGCATCAATTCTTCCATGCTCTGCCTTCTTAATAAAAGCATACCAGCCAAACTCTTAAAATATCAAATATATGGGAGTTTACTTTAAGTAATAAATATTTTCAGTGGTTTCCATTTGGATAGAAATACATATTCTGGAGAATTCTATGGACAGAGGAGCCTGGTAGGTTACAGTTCATAGGGTCACAAAGAGTCAGACCTGACTACATGACTAACACTTTCACTTTTTCACTTCACATATTAAAATATAAAACAATTTTCACTTATTAATCAAAATAAAGAAAATGATATTATTGTGATTCAATATTCAGAAAATAGAGTGAAGTAATTTTATTGCAGATAATACATTAACATTGTTAAATTTATCATAGTTACAACTAATTATACATTTTACTTATGAAGATATAATATTGGAGTTCTTAAATTTGTTAAATATAATTTTCAAAATATTTGAGTTTTTTTTTTACAATATGTCTCAGTAAAGACATTTTTGCATTTAAATTATCTTCAGTTGCTTATTTTCATGGATCTGGATGTTTATTTCCCTCTTCACATTTGGGACATTCATGTCATTATTTTAAATAAGTTTCCTCTCCCCTTTCTCTTTGTCTGCTCCTTGTGGGATAATGTTTATATTGTTTGTTTATAAAACTTCATAAATTATATTAGATTTTTCACTCCTTTGTATTCTGTTTTTTTTTTTTTTTTTTTTTTTTTTTTTTACCCTCTACCCAGATAAGTTCAAATAATCTTTCTTTGGCTTAATTACATCCACTGTTGAGCCTTGATTTTTTTTTTTTTTTCCTAGTTCAGTCACTACATTCTCCAGTTCTAGAATTTTGGTTTGGTTCTTTTAAATGTATACATTCTTTTTTTTTTTCTTGATCTTCTTATTTAATTCAGATATTGATTCTCTGATATTGTTTAATTGTCTGTATTCTGTTTAGTTCACTAAACTTCTCTATGATAAATATTCTGAAAATTTTTAGGTAGTTTTTAGCTCTTCAATTCTTTAGGGTCCATTACCTATACCTTATTTTGTCCTTTGATAGTACCCTCTTGCAAACATGTGAAACTTTTGTTCTGATTTTTTTTTGTTTTCACATTTGAATAAGTCACAATGTCCAGTCTTATTAGACTAGATTGGAGAGAGACAGCCTTTATTTGGGTCAGGCCAACAGACAGATAACATGGGTGTGATTGCTTACAGGGTCCATGGATGAGTGGGCTTGATGTTTGTGTCTATATTAAAATTGCAGGTTCACTTGACTTTCTTTTTCTCATTAGAGAACTCTAAAGGAGAAATCTCTCTGCCCTGTACTTCATGGTATCAGGGAACCAGTGACTCAGAACAAAACTGTCTTTTCTATCCTCTTCAATGTATCTTTCCCATTTCTGTGCTCCATCTGAGTGCTGTAATCTCTCATCTGGGATCCAGAGCTCTAATGACATTATGTTTGTGCATGGATAGTTATTTATGTTCATGTTTCCATGAGGGATGAAGTTTATAATCTATCCCACCATCTTTCTGACACAATAACCATGTGTGAACACCATGGCCATGTGTTTAGTCAAAGAAGTACTAACATAGACACACGCAGCACATTCCATGCCTCAACAAGCCCACTGAATAATTTGATTCTAAAATAGTCATTTTAATTCCAAGAGTACAGGGGAAAGTGGGGAGTACTGAGTATCACTTATCTCCCTTGAAAATGGTACAAAACCAAGCAGAGCATGGAATCATGGATTTCCTTTACCCTAAGAAAGAAGAATATGGAAGTTGAACAATATCCTGAGTTGTGTATTTTTTCAAAGGATTTGAAAAGTTTCTCTGCTCAGTAAAATTATTCATTAAATCACACAATTATAAAGAAATATCACATTTACTTATTTTGAAAAAGAGGTACCATTCTCTGTTCCCAAATAGAAAAATTCAAGTGATAAATATTTTCACAAAAAATTCTTGAAAAAAATAACAAGAACTCATAAAGTAAAATATCCACATGAAATAAATTATATGATTGATGGATGTCTTCATAGTCTTTCTAAACTGACATACATATGGTGAAATATGATTTACTAGTAAATCGATCAAAATGAATATTAGTTTCTTTCTCCACAAATATTTTCCAAATTGCATACAATCACACTAAAAATCTCACGTTTTGGTGAAAACTTTTGCAAGCTAATTCTAATAATTACATGGAAATTCAATAGGCTGGAAATAACCAAGACATGATTTGAAATGTATATATTTGAAGGCAGAACAAATATTCAATAAATAGAATCTGAGCATATGAAGGAGAAAAGAACAAACTGGTGATGTTTAACAGTATGTATATGTTATATAAAATTATATAATTTTACCACCTGTACTTATTTATTCAGTTTCAAGCAATTGTAGGCATTGCTTACATTTTAGAGATATAATAAGACCCATACTTTTAAATGACAAAAAAAAGAATGTAAATTTTCTTCTAGTAGTTTTGGGGAATATTTATTTTTAGAAGTTGATAATAATTACTATTGTAAAATGTTCTTTGTATTAGTGATAAAATGGCATGGAATCTTCCATTCATCCATTTTATTGTCAATAACCACAACATATTTCCCTTTACTCTTCTCCCTTTTCCAGGAATTTTACCTCTCAGAGTACTAATCAGGCATAGTGACAAGTGCTTGAATCTTAATCCATGACAGCTCGAGCCCTCCTAGCTTGGTAAAATGGCATGCTAAGGTCTCCAAATTTTTGTGCTGCTCTTCTATCTTCATAGTTTGTCAACTCCAAAGCTATCAGTGATGACGTGATTTAGTCACTAAGTCATGTCTGACTCTTGCCACCCCATGGACTGTAACCCACTAGGCTCTTCTGTCCATGGGATTCCCCAGGCAAGCATACTGGATTGGGTTGCCATTTCCTTCTCCAGAAGATCTTCCTGACACAGGGATTGAACCCAGGTCTCCTGGATTGCAGGTGGATTCTTTACTGATTGAGTGACAAAGGGAGTCCAAAGTGATCAGAGAAGTGGACAACTGCATGTCTTTATCTGAACTCAGTACTTCTTTTAACTTTCTAACTCAACCTTCAGGCTCTAACTGGGTCTCAGCAGTCAGCCAAACTGCCCAAACTAGGGGCTACAACACTCTGGCACTGGGTAGTTTCTCTTTTGTTAAAGTTTGTTACATGAACAAGAACGAGTAGGAAAGCCTGGCATAAGGGAGCAACACCATTACACAGGTTTCAAAAAAAATCTGACATATGAGCTATTCTTTACCACACAGAAGTTGTTGGTCAACTTGAAATTTCCATCATGAACTTTTCTTTCCAAGATTCTTTAATGTGATCTCTCAGCTAGCTCATTAATTGTTGGTTCATAATTCTCTTCTGTATATTCAGGGCAAGGAGAGGCTAACAAAAGAGAATGACCCCTTGTGGGAGAGAGCAAATTAGCCAAGATGGCACATTCAAGCTCTCTCACTCCACATTTTGTAAATAATGACTATGTAATAGCTGAGATCGCTTATCACTGTGCATGCATGTCATGAGGGACTCACTTTGTCACGGGTTGTGTGTTGTAGGGATACGCAAGCTCCATCTAGAAGCAGCAGCATTACTGCTGCATCACGGCTGTGTCTGTGGGGTCAGCTATGAGAGGAAAGAATACAGTGTGTCTACTGCTACGGCTACTGCATCAGCCAGGAGAGAATAGATGTGTCTGCAGTTCATATGGCTCCTCAAGTCTTCTTCCAGCATTTTAGCTTGTGCCTTGCCTACCATGGGTTCAATGAACAGTGCACACAGTGAGATACAGCTAGATAGTCGGCATCATGAACAGGATCAGCAATACACCCCTCCAGATTGGTTGGTGATAATTTTGATAATCTTGTCTCAGGGAAGATTTACCTTGTCTGATAACAATTATGTTCCACCAAAACCTCCTTGGTTCTCAGAGTTTATGTATCCTGCTTTTCAAATATCATTTGAGTTTATCATCAAAAGCCTCACTTACAGAATAATGGTTTGCTGCTGCTGCTGCTAAGTCACTTCAGTCGTGTCCAACTCTGTGCGACCCCATAGATGGCAGCCCACCAGGCTCCCCGATCCCTGGGATTCTCCAGGCAAGAAAACTGGAGTGGGTTGCCATTTCCCTTTCCAATGCATGAAAATGAAAAGTGAAAGTGAAGTCACTCAGTCGTGCCCAACTCTTAGTAACCCAATGGACTGCAGCCTACCAGGCTCCTCCATCCATGGGATTTTCCAGGCAAGAGTACTGGAGTGGGTTGCCATTGCCTTCTCCTACTTATTATTAAACTCTAAGCTTTTCTAATGTGTTTGCCTCTGGTCAGTTTTGAGTCACCAGCCATATGCTGACTTTCTTTCTGGCAATGTTTTGGCCCGATCTATGGAGGCTATGGTTAAGTCAATGGTGACCTCCAAGAGAGTTTATGCCAAAGGGGACCTTGCCAGACAGCTGTTTCCACTCCCCCACCCCATCCCTGTTGTAAGCCCCTGCTGACCCATGTCTCCACAGGACACCGTCCAACACTAGCAGGTAGTTTTAGTTGAGTTTCCTGTGGAATCACTGCTCCTTTCCTCTGATTCTCTGTGCACACAAGGTTTTGTTTGTGCCCTCCAAGACTGGAATCTGTTTTCCTCAGTCTGTGGAAGAAACAGAGACCCCACAGAGACTGAGGCAGAACTGTGTTTGAGTATCTCCTGTGGAGGTACAGGTCAGCAGTGGACTGCCACAGAGGTAGGAGCTCTGAGTGCAGCAGACTTGGGAATGGCTGGGTGCAGCAGACTTGGGTATGGCATAAGTCTTCTCGGAGAAGGATGCCAATAATCCCACCATAGAGCTGCCAGAACTTACATCAGATCAGATCAGTCACTCAGTCGTGTCTGACTTTTTGCGACTCCATGAATCGCAGCATGCCAGGCCTCCCTGTACATCACCAACTCCCAGAGTTCACTGAGACTCACGTCCATCGAGTCAGTGAGGCCATCCAGCCATCTCATCCTCTGTCGTCCCCTTCTCCTCCTGCCCCCAATCCCTCCCAGCATCAGAGTCTTTTCCAATGAGTCAACTCTTAGCATGAGGTGGCCAAAGTACTAGAGTTTCAGCTTTAGCATCATTCCTTCCAAAGAAATCCCAGGGCTTATCTCCTTCAGAATGGACTGCTTGGATCTCCTTGCAGTCCAAGGGACTCTCAAGAGTCTTCTCCAACACCACACTTCAAAAGCATCAATTCTTTGGTGCTCAGCCTTCTTCACAGTCCAACTCTCACATCCATACATGACCACTGGAAAAACCATAGCCTTGACTAGATGGACCTTTGTTGGCAAAGTAATGCCTCTGCTTTTGAATATGCTATCTAGGTTGGTCATAACTTTCCTTCCAAGGAGTAAGTGTAGGAAATTAATTTTATATAATGCTAAATCTTCATTTTCTAGGCAGTTACTTAAGAAGTAAATAAAATTGTTTCCAGTTTCTTTTAAAGGGCAGAACAAAATATATTGTTTCAGGACAGAAATAGATTGATGTCTCCTGATTCCTTCTATTACTCACTACCTAAAATGGGAAGGAGTCTGGAATACATTTGCCTGCTTGCTTCCACACTTTCTTAGGATATTTCCAATGACAAAAACTGACATCCACATCATTTTGCTGGTTTTACATGATGTCATCCCCTTTGTATTTGTTCAATCTACATTTCTCAAAGCATAGAGCATGTGTGCTTACATACGTTCTCATACTCAGATAGTAACCTTGCTTAATTATTGCTCTGCTGCCATTTGGAAATTCTTAATTTTATCACTGAGTACACACGTGAGCAGAGGATCTATACTGGGTGGCGGCATTAATATGCAGTTTCAGTCCAGCAGCAGGACTTGTACACATAAGGGCAAGCAACATGGACATGAAGCAATATGCCTGGCCTCCCCATGTCCACACATGCATTAGTGTTCAGGGCACTACAGGACCCCAGGGAAGTGGCTGGGTGGAGCTTGAACCCAGATTGGTGGTAGTGGTGACAAGAGCAAATATAGATACAACAACAGTGGTGACTAGGCCACCACCTAGGAGAGAGAAGATTTACTTGGCTGGAGAAATGACTCTTATGGAGATGGGGGCTGACTTATTTTTCCGTTCAGTGTTAATCTCTGTGTAATCTACTAAATTATTAACAATCTCACCCAAGTGTTAGAACAGGAAATGATAGGTTTAGGGAGTAAACATTTCCAATAAATACTTACAAAAGTGTACAAATAATCATTACAAAAGATCATATCATGGAATTATTATCAGAGTATAAAATTTATGGTTTTAAAAACTGTTGAAATATTGTAAAACAAATATCCACAGGCTTAGAAATAATATTTAAAGCTTGCTTAAAGATTTAAAATTAATTTGAAAGATCAGAGGTGGAAAAGCATACCATTTTCATGTAAACTTTCAGAAAGCACTTATTAAAACATTTTAAAAATTAATTTTCTTATAATTGAATGTGTAGTGATAAAATGAGTGAGCAGATAATTGAAACATCATTCTTATACAAAGTCAACTAATTGTCAGAAATTGAAGATGAATCATTAAAATGCCATTGACTAAATTTATATTTAAAGTTAAATTTAGACTTATATAAAATAGATTTGTATTAATTGATAATTTGAAGCTGCTTCATAAGATAAATACTTTTAGAAAACATTTCTTCTCCTTTTGAATCATCAGATATGTGTGTACTAGAATTTATATTTAATATAATTTATCAAATATACAGCCTGATATTCTCCTAAACTATAAGCACTCCTAATAGCTCCAGTAACATAAGCAGAAAGAATCTTTTAAAATTTAAATATTAAAAATCATCACAAATTCATTGAAACTTAGTATTTATCACCAGATGCTGAAAACACTTTAATTATATTAACTGAGAATAAAGTTTATAAAGCTTTAAATTGAGTGAAAATAAAGTGGAAAGGATTGATCTCCCAAATCTGATAATGAAGCATTATGTTTATATGCAATATATATATATATATATATATATATATATATATATATATTGGAATGTGTAATTTCATTTCACAACTAAAGAATTAATTTTGAAGAAAAAACTACATTTGAGCAGCAATAATCTTTTTTTTCAGATTTTTGAGCAAGAGTCTTCATATGTTCATTTTGGGATTTGCCTTACATATTATGTAGAATATGAATCTCCCCTTCTCTGCCACATGTGAGAGGTCAAGTGCATTTCTGCATTGATCACTAATGGATAACAATTTGCATGGAAATTTACTTGAACTGATGAATTTTTGTTGATACAGTGATGAGATCTGTTTAAGAAAGTGATCAAGCCATCATATGAACTAAGAAAATTAGTTTACAAAGTTAACTTTCCCAGTAAAACTATGGGATGTAGTGAGTGGAGAATAAAAACTCATTTGAGAGACATCATCTAATACAAACGTTGTAATGGCAACTTAGCAGGTACACAGTATGTTTTGAGAGTAGCTGTTTGCATGGATTTCCTCAACAATTTTAATTTCCACTAATGAGACTAACTGCTGACCCACTTGTATAATTGTCTTAGCAATCTCTTGTGGCATTTTCAAGGCCTATTGTTGATTTCCAGGTATACCTAATATGATAGATGCATCACCCTGTAATTAACATAAACTTCTCAGTTTCTGTTCAGAGTGGTATAAGCACTTCAGAATTCTCAGCTAAATCTCTAACAAGAAGTTTCCCTATATTGGAATTAAAAAAAAAAAAAGTGTTACTGGTAATTATGGTTATACTATAGGAAGAACAAAAAGTATTCTGTCTTTTAATTTTATCTAAACATTCAGAAAATGTGGTTCAGACCTATTGAAAAATGTATTGAAAACTGTGGAACTGTTATGGTGAATGATATTCTGTTATTCAGTTAATGTCTGTGTTTTCTACTAAATGACAGAATTTTTCTAGTTGACAGCCTATCAAAAAGCATTTGAAATTGATTTAAAAAAAAGAGACAAGAAATAAGATTGAGGTTTTTCAAGATATGAACTATTTTCTTGTCCTCTAGATCAGTTTTACTCTTTTCATTTAATAAAAATATTTTTAATGACTATAGAGTTATAAACAGATTTATATCATATATATATGTATATATATATATATATATATATATATATATATATATATATATAACTCCTGGTATTCATGAAAAAATTTAGTCTACATTTTCATAGGGGAGATTCTCTGAGTTACTCTTCTCAGGGCCCCAATCACCTCCTTGTTTCTCAGGCTGTAGATAATAGGATTGAGCATCGGGGTAAGGATGATGTAAAAGACAGCCAGAACTTTGTCCTCTGTTGGAGTACGCAGAAATCTTGGGCGTAGATACGTGTAAACAAAGGGTGCATAGTAGAAAGAAACCACAGTGAGGTGGGTGCTGCAGGTTGAATAGGCCTTCTTCTTCCCTTCTGCTGAGTTCATGCAATAGACAGCAAGGAGAACACGGCCATAGGAAAAAGCAATACCAATGAAGGGCAGCAAAAGGAAAAGTGTGGTGCTCAGAAACACCGTGTATTCATAGACCGTTGTATCAATGCAGGCTATTGTCAACATGACTGTGACATCACAGAAGAAATGATTGATGGACCTGGATTGGCAATAAGGGATAGAGAGAATATATGTGGTGTGGGCACAGGAGTTGATAGAGCCCATTATCCAAGATCCTGTTATCATCAATATGCACACTTTTCTGCTGATTCTGATGGGATAATGAAGAGGAAAGCAAATGGCCACATAACGATCATAAGCCATAGAGGCCAAAAGCAATCCTTCTGCACATGCCATAGTCAAGAAGAAGAAGCTCTGAATCCCACACCCAATGATGGAGATAGACTTGTTTGCAAACAGAAAATCATAGGCCATTTTGGGAACAGTAGTAGAGATGTAGTTCAGATCCATGAGGGAGAGCTGGCTAAGCAGAAAATACATGGGCTTGTGAAGACGGATATCCAGAAAGATGAGAAGAATCATGGAAAGGTTACCAACTAGAGCCATTAAGAAAATGAAACCAATGAGAATAAAAAGGAACAGACCAGTTCTTGAAGAGGGAAACAATCCCAATAAGATGAAATCAGTTGATGTTTGATTATAATTTCCCATGGGTCATTCATGTAATTATTCCTAAAGGCAGACACAAAAGTACATAATTCAAGTTTAAAACAATAATATATTTCTATAGTATTATTTTAGTCAGGCTGAATATTGTTTAAAGTTTTACTACTCTGTAATAAAGAACTGGAGTTATCTATATTTGAAAAATTGTAATAATAATGAAGTTAAAATTATAAAGAATAGCATTTTAAGAACTTATATATTTGAGTGACTGTACAACATGAGCAGAATACAGAAAACTAAATAAATATTTTATTAAAAAGGATTTTCTTCTAAAATTCTTAACATCTCTTGAAACATTTTCTTGAAATTCCCAGTATCACCTTAAAGTTTCTTGACTGTGAAAAGCAAAATAAGAGGAACTATTTATATGGAAAGACTAACTAAAATATAAGATTTTATAGTAATTAATATTTTTCTACTTTAGCAATGTATCCTAGAAGATGGAAAAGTGTTCTCAACCTAACCATCATAGACACAAAGTGGGATTTAACTATGATGGAAAGAAGGGAAAGATAAAAGGTAGTTGGAGGCAGTTATATGTGGAAGGGGAAGGTCTCCATCCACTGTGGCCAGAGTGGATATAATCAAGAGATGATACTTAATGTTTAGTAATTAAGCATGAGACAACATATGAAAAAGCAGAAAAATTACTTTGACAACAAAGGTCCATCTAGTCAAAGGTATGGTTTTTCCATTAGTCATGTATGAATGTGAGAGTTGGACTATAAAGAAAGCTGAGCACTGAAGAATTGATGCTTTTGAACTGTGGTGTTGGAAAAGACATTTAAGAGTCCTTTGGACAGCAAGGAGATCCAACCAGTCCATCCTACAGGAAATCAGCCCAGAATAATCATTGGAAAGACTGATATTGAAGCTGAAACTCCAATACTTTGGCCACCTGATGCAAAGAACTGACTCATTTGAAAAGACCCTGATGCTGGGAAAGATTGAAGGTAAAGGCATATAAATGGGGTAAAAATGGAAACAGCGAAGGACATTATTTTCTTGGGCTCCAAAATTGCTGTGGATGGTTACTGTAGACATGAAATTAAGACACTTGCTCCTTGGAAGAAATGCTATGACAAACATAGACAGCATATTAAAAAGCAGAGATATTACTTTGTTGACAAATGTCATATAGTCAAAGCTATGATTTTTCCAGTAGTCATGTATGGATATGAAAGTTGGGGCATAAAGAAGGATGAGTGCCAGATAATTAATGCTTTTGAGCTGTGGAATTGAAAAACACTCTTGTGAGTCCATTGGACTGCAAGGAGATCCAACCTGTCCTTCCAAAAGGAAATCAGTCCTGAATATTCATTGGGAGGACTGATGCTGAAGAGGAAGCTCCAATACTTTGGCCACATGATGTGAAGAGCCAACTCATTGGAAAAGACCCTGATGCTAGGAAAGATTGGAGATAGGAGGAGGATGGGATGACAGTGGATGAGATGGTTGGATGGCATTATCGATTCAATGGATATAAATTTGATCAAGTTCCGGGAGATGGTGAGGGACAGGGAAGCCTGGCATACTGCAGTCCATGGGATCACAAAGAGTCGGGCATGCCTGAGTGACTGAACAAACAAAATAAAAACAACTCAACAACACCCAATTAAAAAATGGGCTGAACAACTAAATAGACATTTTTTTCTAAAGAGGAAATGCAGATGGCCAGTGTGAACATGATAAGATGTTTAACATAGCTAATAATCAGGAAAATGAAACTCAAAACCTCAGTGAGATATTATTACCTTACAACTGTTAGAATGGCTATCAGTAAAAAGAACACAAAAACCAGAAGGGAAAGAGACACGTGTACCCCAATGTTCATCGCAGCACTGTTTATAATAGCCAGGACATGGAAGCAACCCAGATGTCCATCAGCAGATGAATGGATAAGAAAGCTGTGGTACATATACACAATGGAGTATTACTCAGCCATTAAAAAGAATTCATTTGAATCAGTTCTAATGAGGTGGATGAAACTGGAGCCTATTATACAGAGTGAAGTAAGCCAGAAGGAAAAACACCAATACAGTATACTAACGCATATATATGGAATTTAGAAAGATGATAACAATAACCCTGTGTACGAGACAGCAAAAGAGACACTGATGTATGAAACAGTCTTATGGACTCTGTGGGAGAGGGAGAGGGTGGGAAGATTTGGGAGAATGGCATTGAAACATGTAAAATATCATGTATGAAACGAGATGCCAGTCCAGGTTTGATACACAATACTTGATGCATGGGGCTAGTGCACTGGGACGACCCAGAGGGATGGTATGGGGAGGGAGGAGGGAGGAGGGTACAGGATGGGGAGCACATGTATACCTGTGATGGATTCATTTTGATATTTGGCAAAACTAACACAATTATGTAAAGTTTAAAAAAAAAAACACAAAAACAAAAACAGTAAATGTTGGCAAAGCTGTGGAAACAATGTTGGAAAGGATGTGGAGAAAAGGGAACCATCCTAACTGTTGGTCGGGATGTAAATTGGAGAAGCCACTGTGCATAACACTACTGATGTTTCTCACATGGTAATAATAAAACTACTAGACATCCAGCAACTCCATTCCTGGGTATACATCTGAAAAATCCAAAAATACTCATTTGAAAAGATACATGTACCTCACTGTTCATTCTGAATTATTTACAGCTGCCAAGATATGGACGTGAGTTAATTGTCCATCAACAGATCAATGGATAAAGAGGAATGTTATGTATTCATTGTTAGGCAGATTATGAAGTGAAGTGAAGTGAAAGTGAAAGTCCCTCAGTCATGTCCAACTCTTTGTGACCCCAAGGACTGCATAGTCCATGGAATTCTTCAGGCCAGAATACTGGAGTGGGTAGCCTTTCCCTTCTCCAGGGGAATCATCTCAACCCAGGGACTGAACCCAGGTCTTCCGCATTTCAGGCATTTTCTTTACCAGCTGAGCCACAAGAGAAGCCCAAGAATACTGGAGTGGATAGCCTATCCCTTCTCCAGCAGATCTTCCTGACCCAGCAATCAAACCAGGGTCTACTGCATCACAGGAGGATTCTTTACCAACTGAGCTATGAAGGAAGATCAATAGGCAGATTATAGATCTTCATTCATTACTTTATGAACCTTGTAAAACTTGTAGTCTTATATTTTTGCATTGGTGTTCTCATATTTGGATAAGTATTCAGTAGTTACAATTTTTATAGACTCAATCTGAGACAGAAAGCTTTTAACCAGTAATGCAGCCAGAGAATTTGGGCAGGTAAGTATCATGAACCAAGGGTAGGTATAGTCACAGGGTTCTGGGCCATTGGGCTTGATATTTGAGTATATATGAAAATTGGATGCTCACTTGACTTTTGCTAACTCATGGGAGAATAAATCTCTCTCTGCACTGTTCTTCAAGTTACTGGGGGAAAGAGTGACTCAGGTAGAGTTAAACTGTCCTTCCCACCCAATATAATATGTCTGTTCTCATTTGTGTGCTCCACATGAGTGCTGTAATCTGTCACGTAAAATCCAGAGGTCTAGTGAAGTTATGTCTGTGCCTGGATGGTTATTTATACCCATGTTTGGGCACAAAAGGATGCAGGCTGTAATATTCTGTTCTATTTCACCACATCCTTCAGACAATAACTAAGTGTAAACACAATAAACATCTGTTCAGTAAGAAAAGCACTGAATCTCTCATAGAACATTTCATGTGCTGGCAAACACAGGGAATAAATTGATGCTGAAATAACAGTATGTATTCCATAAAGAGTGCAGTGAAAAGTTTAATAGGTATTGAGTGTCACATACCTCCAGAGGAGGCACACAAAAGAAGAGCATGAAGCCATGCATTCATTTATCCTAAGAGAAAGTGAAGAATATAGAATTGAAATCAAATCTGCAAAAGAGACACTGATGTATAGAACAGTCTTTTGGACTCTGTGGGAGAGGGAGAGGGTGGGATGATTTGGGAGAATGGCATTAAAACATGTATAATATCATATACAAAATGAGTCGCCAGTCCAGGTTTGATGCACGATACTAGATGCTTGGGGCTGGAGCACTGGGACGACCCAGAGGGATGGTCCAGGGAGGGAGGAGGGAGGAGGGTTCAGGATGGGGAGCACGTGTATACCTGTGGCAGATTCATGTTGATATATGGCAAAACCAATACAATATTGTAAAGATAAAAAAATAAAATTAAAAAAAAAACAAATCTTGAGTTGTGTATTATATTTTTTCCCTAATTTCAATCCAATTTGATTATTTTTTAAATCTCATAGCTCTTAATGAATAATAACATTTATATATTTTGAAAAACATGTTCCATTCTGTGTACCCCTGATGAAAAATACAGGTGAAATATTGTTATAAACACTATAGAATATTCATGAATCATAAAACATTGCTATAAAAGGTAATAGAATATGGATGAGTCTTTAGCTTTATAAATTGACATATATGTGATAAGACTTTTTGCTAATAAATTGAGCTAAAATTTAAAAAAGAAATCAACAGACTCATAGCCATAGAGAGCAGACTTTTGGTTGCCAAAGAATATTGGGACTTATGAAAAAGAGAGAAAGGATACAACTTTTTTTACATAAATTGAACCTGATTTCAAATTTTAGAACATTGAGAAATGTGATTTATCCAGCCAAAGGATTTTATGTTAGAATACTGGACAGTAAATTGAAGCTACAGGAAGTTGTATACTTGATTCATTGTGACTTATCACATTTTTAAAAGCAACTACCTTCAATTTAACATGAACAGAATATACACTTTTAGGCAGGAAATTGTTCTGTGATCCTGTGGATGTAGGGATGCACCAACTGAAAGGAAGTGATTACTTATCACATTGAGGAAAATAACATTATCAACGTCAATTTTAGTTAAATAATTCCAAGAAGAATTTCAAGTCAGTCTGGGTTTTAAAAGGAAATAGAAGAGAAAGACACTGTAGTGCTGGGAGACTACAGTCATAGAAACACAGTCATCTTCAGATTCTTCTACTCTGTGATAGTAAAAGACAATGACAGTTGAGATCCTCCCCACAAAGTCACCTTTCCAGAAATGTGAGAGATGCAGGGCCTTTGAGATGACAAAGAGAGTGAAAGATTACCATGTATTATAGCCACCACATTGTGCTTATTACTGAATTGTAGTGATGGCCTTTCTATACAGCTCCGTGTCACATTAGATCATCAGGTCCTAAAGGCACTAATGCTTGTGCACCAGTTTCAAAATTAATGATAGGTGTCTCTTTCTCTGTCTTTGTCTGTCTCTTCTACCTTTCACCCTGTCTGTCAAAACAGGATCAGACAAATTATTTATGGGCCAATCAAAGAATAAAGACCAAATTATGTTTACTTTCTGCACCTTCTACATCCTTTTATCCAGACATTATATTAATATCTTAAAAAAAAAAAAATCTTCTCACGTATCCCTTTTTCTCACTGATAATGACCTGAGTCATGGATAATAAGGGATCACAGGACCCCTAGTTAAGCACAAAATTTAGAACCCATTTATTATTTTTAAAAGGATTTTCTTTTGATATTTCTTAGAAAGCAAATGTTTCAGTATCTGTGATATATTACAAATATTCACTTCCCTGCCTGACTCATACCTTCAACCAGGATGTAAGCCTACATTATATTTGCATGCTTTAACTTGGAAGCGGGTAGCTCAGAGAACTGGTATAAGGGCACAATCTCTTAGTGAACGTGGATACAACATAAATGCACTTCTGAAGTTTCTGGAGAAGCCTATATTGTGATTCTGATGCTGTAAATGACACCCAAGAGGGAAATAGTGCTATCTTCACTGATCCATTCTGAGGCTCATTTTAGACATGTCTCATAACTGTAGAGTTTTCTGTCATAATTAATTTCTGAATCAATTTTTCTGTTTCTAGTTAAGAAACCTAGCTTATCAGATACAGAAAGATATAAATACATTTTACATGATGCTTGTGATTTTTTTTCTGAAGTGAAACACAATAAAAATTATCTCTCTAGAAACGCTTAAGCTCAATAATTCAGAGGAAGACAAATATCTACATATGAAAATATAGTGCAACTGTATATCTGATACAACAGTTTATTAAGTGGTTAAGAAGATGTAAGGATGATAGTACTGATACATAAATATAAACACTCCTGCTGTAACATCTACACATAAAAAACTTTTATGATAAAACAACATTGGGGACACATAAAATATCTAGGGAAAATAATGATAGACCATTTAAAACTTATGAGATGTTTAATCAGGGCATAAACACAAAAATTTATAATTAGCAGCAGAAAGCAATACCTGCACTTCAATCAGCAGTACAGAGTCTGTTTTCTTTGTGTGATGTTAAGCACTTCCTCTTCGAAAGCTAATGCTTTCTCCTGAAACTTATGTCATTGCATTAATGTAGTCATAGTCACAGAAGACTACTTAAATGATGTTTAACATCTAATCTCTCTCATGAACTTAGGTTTAACAGTAGGGAAATATTTTTGCAGTCTTTTATTGGCACTTTTATCTTTACCAGACATCTGAAAACTGAGAAATGCACAGTGTGTATTAAAGTCAATCAGTCATTACTTTGTGTAAAGATAAAACTGAAGTGAAAATTTAAGTTTCTTAACATTTATGTTGCTTGGGCTCTTTCCTGTGGACCAAAGCAAAGGATATGATTTTATTTCAGACTATGGAAATCTTGAGTGAAAAAGGGAAGTATTCACCCACTTGAAGCAAGAGTTGAAATATGACTCTGTGACTAATCAGCTGTCTTACACCAACAATTTCCATTCTATAGATAGGATTTGAATTGTTGGTGGATCAAAATCATCTGCCACATTATGTTACAAGGAGCCATTCTTGCTACCAGCTTTTTGTATGTAAACATCTTAATATCCATAAAATCATATTCACTTACTCACCAAGAAAGATACATCAAATATCCAATGAGTCATGAGTCATTGCCTCCTGACAAAAGCATATAGTCTCTGGATAGATTTAGTCCTCTCTTTCACAAACAAATGTGGTTCTTGCTCTAGTCGTGGAGATTTATATATAATATTCTATTGTGGTTTACCATAAGATATTGAATGTAGTTTCATGTGCTACATAGTAAAAACTTGTAGATTATCCCTTCTATATATAATCATTTGCATCTACTAATCCCAAACTCCCCATACATCCCTTCCCTAGTCCCCCTCTCCCTTGGGAACCACAAGCTTATTCTTGATTTCTGTGAGTCTGCTAATGTTTCATTTTTTATCACATTTTAGATTCTATATATAAGTGATATCATAAGGTATTTGTCTTTCTGATTTACTTCCCTTAGTATGATGATCTCTAGTTGTTTTCATGTTGCTACAAATGGCATTATTTTCTTCTTTTTTATGGCTGAGTAATATTCCATTGTTTATATGTGTACCATATCTTTATCCATTTATCCATTCATCTGTCAATGGACATTTAGGTTGTTTCCATGTCTTAGTTACTTACTGTGAATAGTGCTGCTATGAACATGGAGGTACATATATCTTTTCAATTTAAATTCTATCCTGATATATGACCAGTGGAATTTATGGAAAATGTGGTAATATTATTTTTCATTTTCTGAGGAACATCTACACTGCTTTCCATTGTAACTGCACTGACTTAAATTTCCACCAAAGTGTATGAGGATTTCCTTCCCTCCACAACTTTTCCAGCATTTTTTATTTTTTTTATTTTTTTATTTTTTTTGGTTATGGCCATTCTGAATGCTGAGGTGATACCTCATTGTAGCTTTGATTTGTAGTTCTATAATAGTTAGTGATGCTGAGCAATTTTCCCGTGTTCTTGGCCATCTGTATGTCTTCTTTGGAGAAACATCTAGTTAGATGTTCTGTTCATTTTTTAAATAGTTTTTTTCTTCTTCTATTACTGAATTGTAGGAGCTGTTTAATTTTAATTTTTTAATTAAATCTTTGTCAGTCACATTATTTCTAATTTTTTGTCCTAGTTCATAAGTTGTCATTTTGTTTATGGTTTCCTTTGCTATGCAAAAGGTTATAGGTTTGATTAGACGTCATCATTTTTTTTTAATTTTTTATTTTTTACTTCTATTTCTGTGTCTTAAAAGACTGACCTAAGAAAACATTGGTATGATTAATGTCAGAGGATATTTTGCCTATGATCTGTTCTAGGATTTTTATAAAGCTGTGTCTTATATTTAAGTATTTAAATTTTGAGCTATTTTGTATTTATTTTTGCATATGTTGTGAGGATATGTTCTAACTCCACTGATTTAAATGTAGGTGTGAAACTTTTCCAGCACCACTTGCTGATGATTTGTCTTTTTCCCATTTTACATTCTTGCTTTGTTTACAAAAAATTGGCCATAGGTGTGTGAGTATATTTCTGGGTTATCTATTTTATTCCATTGATTAATATGTCTGTTTTTGTTGC
The DNA here is from genome assembly GCF_003369695.1 of Bos indicus x Bos taurus. Classification (NCBI taxonomy): domain Eukaryota; kingdom Metazoa; phylum Chordata; class Mammalia; order Artiodactyla; family Bovidae; genus Bos; species Bos indicus x Bos taurus. The sequence continues at coordinate 68,968,778 of NC_040082.1, forward strand.
AGTACCACACTATTTTGATTATTGTAGTTTTGTAGTATTGATTGAAGCCTGGGAGAATTATGACTCTTGCTTTATTCTTTTTCCTCAGGATTGCTTTGACAATTCTGGTTCCTTTACATTTCCACAGAAATTTTAGGACAATTTGTCCTAGTCTTGTGGAACACATCACACACAGTTTGATAGGGATTACATTAAATCTGTAGATGGCTTTGTATTTTAACAAAGTTAAATCTTCCATTTCAAGAGTATGTTATATCTTTCCATTTCTTTGAATCATCTCTTATTTCCTTTATTAATGTTTTATAGTTCTCAGTGTATTGGAGAAGGCAATGGCACCCCCCTCCAGTACTCTTGCTTGGAAAATCTCACGGAAGGTGGAAACTGGAAGGCTGTGCAGTCCATGGGGTCGTTGAGGGTCGAACACAACTGAGCTACTTCACTTTCACTTTTCACTTTCATGCATTGGAGAAGGAAATGGCAACCCACTCCAGTGTTCTTGTCTGGAGAATCCAAGGGGTGGCGGAGCCTGGTGGGCTGCTGTTTATGGGGTCACACAGAGTCGGACACGACTGAAGGGACTTAGCAGCAGCAGCAGTTCTCAGTGTATAACTCTATCACCTCCTTGGTCAAATTTATTTCTAAGAGTTTTATTTGGGGGTGTGTGATTTTAAAAGCCATCATGGTCAAAAAAAGGGTTCGAAATGCAATACTTGGATGCAATCTCAAAAACGACAGAATGATCTCTGTTCGTTTCCAAGGCAAACCATTCAATATCACAGTAATCCAAGTCTATGCCCCAACCAGTAATGCTGAAGCTGAAGTTGAACGGTTCTATGAAGACCTACAAGACCTTTTAGAACTAACACTCAAAAAAGATGTCCTTTTCATGATAGGGGACTGGAGTGCAAAAGTAGGAAGTCAAGAAACACCTGGAGTAACAGGCAAATTTGGCCTTCAAATACGGAATGAAGCAGGGCAAACACTGATAGAGTTTTGCCAAGAAAATGCACTGGTCATAACAAACACCCTCTTCCAGCAACACAAGAGAAGACTCTACACATGGACATCACCAGATGGTCAACACTGAAATCAGATTGATTACATTCTTTGCAGGCAAAGATGGAGAAGCTCTATACAGTCAACAAAAACAAGACCAGGAGCTGAATGTGGCTCAGATCATGAACTCCTTATTGCCAGATTCAGGCTGAAATTGAAGAAAGTAGGGAAAACCACTAGACCATTCAGGTATGATCTAAATCGAGTCCCTTATGATTATACAGTGGAAGTGAGAAATAGATTTAAGGGCTTAGATCTGATAGATTTAGAGTGCCTGATGAACTATGGACTGAGGTTAGTGATATTGTACAGGAGACAGGGATCAAGATCATCCCCATGGAAAAGAAATGCAGAAAAGCAAAATGGCTGTCTGGGGAGGCCTTACAAATAGCTGTGAAAAGAAGAGAAGCGAAAAGCAAAGGAGAAAAGGACAGATATAAGCATCTGAATGCAGAGTTCCAAAGAATAGCAAGAAGAGATAAGACAGCTTTCCTCAGTGATCAATGCAAATAAATAGAGGAAAACAAGAGAATGGGAAAGACTAGAGATCTCTTCAGGAAAATTAGAGATACCAAGGGAACATTTCATGCAAAGATGGGCTCGATAAAGGACAGAAATGGTTTGGACCTAACAGAAGCAGAAGATATCAAGAAGAGGTGGCAAGAATACACAGAAGAAATGTACAAAAAAGATCTTCATGACCCAGATAATCATGATGGTGTGATCACTCACCTGGAGCCAAACATCCTGGAATGTGAAGTCAAGTGGGCCTTAGAAAGCATTACTACAAACAAAGCTAGTGGAGGTGACGAAATTCTAGTTGAGCTATTTCAAATCCTGAAAGATGATGTTGTGAAAGTGCTGCACTCAATATGCCAGCAAATTTGGAAAACTCAGCAGTGGCCCCAGGACTGGAAAAGGTCAGTTTTCATTCCAATCCCAAAGAAAGGCAATGCCAAAGAATGCTCAAACTACTGCACAATTGAACTCAACTCACACGCTAGTAAAGTAATGCTCAAAATTCTTCAAGCCAGGCTTCAGCAATATGTGTACTGTGAACTTCCAGATGTTCAAGCTGGTTTTAGAAAAGGCAGAGGAATCAGAGACCAAATCGCCAAATCCGCTGGATCATGGAAAAGCAAAAGAGTTCCAGAAAAACATCTATTTCTGCTTTATTGACTATGCCAAAGACTTTGACTGTGTGGATCACAATAAACTGTGGAAACTTCTTCAAGAAATAGGAATACCAGACCACCTGACCTGCCTCTTGAGAAGTATGTATGCAGGTCAGGGAGCAGAAGTTAGAACTGGACATGGGACAACAGACTGGTTCCAAATAGGAAGAGGAGTACATCAAGGCTGTATATTGTCACCCTGCTTATTTAACTTCTATGCAGAGTACATCATGAGAAACCCTGGGCTGGAAGAAGCACAAGCTGGAATTGAGATTGTCGGGAGAAATATCAATAACCTCAGATATGCAGATGACACCACCCTTATGGCAGAAAGTGAAGAGGAACTCAAAAGCCTCTTGATGAAAGTGCAAGAAGAGAGTGAAAAAGTTGGCTTAAAGCTCAACATTCAGAAAACGAAGATCATGGCATCTGATCCCATCACTTCATGGGAAATAGATGGGGAAAGAGTGGAAACTGTGTCAGACTTTATTTTTTTGGGCTCCAAAATCCCTGCAGATGTTGACTGCAGCCATGAAATTAAAAGACACTTACTCCTTGGAAGGAAAGTTATGACCAACCTAGATAGCATATTCAAAAGCAGAGACATTACTTTGCCAACAAAGGTCCGTCTAGTCAAGGCTATGGTTTTCCCAGTGGTATGTATGGATGTGAAAGTTGGACTGTGAAGAAAGCTGAGTGCTGAAAAATTGATGCTTTTGAACTGTGGTGTTGGAGAAGACTCTTGAGAGTGCCTTGAACTGCAAGGAGATCCAACCAGTCCATTCTGAAGGAGATCAGCCCTGGGATTTCTTTGGAAGGAATGATGCTAAAGCTGAAACTCCAGTACTTTGGCCACCTCATGTGAAGAGTTGACTCATTGGAAAAGACTTTGATGCCAGGAGGGATTAGGGGCAGGAGGAGAAGGGGATGACAGAGGATGCGATGGCTGGATGGTATCACTCACTCGATGGATGTGAGTCTGAGTGAACTCTGGGAGTTGGTGATGGACAGGGAGGCCTGGCGTGCTGCGATTCATGGGGTCGCAAAGAGTCGGACATGACTGAGTGACTGAACTGAACTGAAAAACTTGTAATCCCTTCCAGGTTGTCCATTTTATTTATTCGAAGTTGCTTGAAGTAGTCTCTTATGATCCTTTGTTTTTCTTCAGTCTTGGTTCTAATTTCTTCCCTTTCATTTCTAATTTTATTGACTTGAATCTTTTCCTTTTTCTTCCTGATGAGTCTGGCTAAGGGTTTATCAATTTTGTTGATTTTCTCAAAGAACCAGCTTTCAGTTTCATTGATCTTTTCTATTTTTTTAAATCTCTATTTGATTTATTCTGCTCTGATCCTTATGATTTCTTTCCTTGAACTCAAGTGGAGCTTTGTTTGTTCTTCTTTCCCTAATTGTGTTAGGGAAAAGGTTAGACTGCTTATTTGAATTTTTTTGTTGTTATTGTTCCTGAGGTAGGATTGTATTATCAGAAACATCTGTTTAGAACTACTTTTTTAATGTGTTCCACAGGTTTTGTGTCATCATGTTTTCATGTCACTTATCTTTAGTTGTTTTTTTTTTTTTTAATTTCCTCTGATTTCTTCAGTGGCCCATTGGTTGTTTAGTCTCTATTTGTTTGTATTTTTAATAACATTTTTCATGTAATTGATTTCCAATCTCCTAGCATTGTGGTCAGAAAAAAAAGATACTTGATATGATTTCAGTTTTCTTAAATTTATTGACTAACCAACTAACCCTTGCTATCTGATGCCAGGATACTGTGTTTTCCACGTCGAGTCTCCTCCGTGTGCAATGATGAGCAGTGGCTGTGATGGCTCATGGCTTGATGGTGGACATCTTGTTTCCATCCTGAGTTTCCTCAAGGCTCACCTTCTGGGGTTGCTGCAGTGTGATAATTTGATGGCTGCAACAGTCTTTATTTACTGATTTGGCAGGCAACATTTTTCATTCATGTTTCCAAATATCCCCTTACCACAAACCATCACAACTTTATTTTTACATTCATATTCTTTCTTCTGTTTTTATTTTTTCCCATTCTGAAATAAGAAGCATCACTCTAGGATAAAAGCTCTTTCTTTTACCTCAACAAGGAAATATATTTTTATTTCTCTTACCTTTTTCTACAAACCACATTCATTGTACTTTCCTTGCACACTGGGATGTTTCAATTACTATATCTAAAAAATTTAAACACATATATTAGACTTAGCACCCTATGGTTTGGTAAATGTAAATATATTTTGTACACCCTTAGAAACATATTTTCTCATAGAATGATCTTTTCTTAGTGTTGCACAAAACATATTAACTAATCATCTCAACTGTCTTTTTATCCTTTGTTAAAGAAAGCCAAGAGCAGACATAGATTTAAGTTCAGTAATACTTGCTTCCATATTTAATCATATTTGAAAATAGTTTTAATATTTAATAAATTTGCATCATTTAACTAAGCAGAACTCTAAGGTTTCAAGCTACTAAAAGAGTTTAGAATTTGTTGTTGTTGTTGCTGTTGTTTTATTTTAGAAAGCATTTTTAGGTAGATATATTTCATAAATACTCATCATCTTTAAAATGTTTTTATAAACTTTTGCTCTGTTTTCTTCTATTTAATTTACTTGTCATCAATAATTATGCTTATACAACCCACAAAAAAAAAATTTATGGGCCATCAGACAAAGTCAGCCATCATCCCAAATTATTTTTCTTGCTGATGGATTTGATAAAAAAGATTAACTTGACCTTATTTTACTAATAAACCCAAGTAGAATAAAACTTCATTACTGCATTATACTCAGTGTTGATAACTAAAAAAAATACATTTTTTAAAATTAAAGCAAAACCCAAGAAGAAACAAAAACAAGTTAGCTTTTATTTTTGTAAAACATTTGAGTTAATTTTTATTACGTTTGTAAGAGTTTTACAACTCCTTAATTCATATAAGTGGTTAATTTTGTTCAAGTCAATTTAAAATAACTCTTTTACAAATTAATTTTGGCAATACTATCCAAAGGTTAAAATATATCACACACTTACAACACCCATAGGTATATATAAACATATGTCAACTTACAGAGCAATGTAAAGTGTCCTTATGTTTCAAAATTTAATCTTCAAAAAGGAAATTATGTCTGTTTAGATAGCTAAGATTTTTACTAGAGTTTGGGCAGAGGAGCTTGTATCCATGTTCTGGATTTAGGGCTGTTAGTTTTTAAACTGTAATAATAAAATTTTCTACAGTGGCTTCAGAAGGCTTTTTTTTTCTTCCAGGTACTGGTAAATATTTCTGGCAGTATTGAACAAACGAGAGGGTGAAAAAGGTATTTTATTTGCTTCATCTACTGCTACTAGAGATGAAGATCTGGGAGAGTTGACTTATTAAACTCTCACCATTATCTAGCTTCTTCCAGTTTCTCAGTATCTCATCTGCATGCTCCAAGTGGAATTTACAATATGGCATATAATTCTGATATCTACCATAATTTTGTAAAGTTTTTCATTAATTTTTATTTCCCTTGATTATTTAAGAGTATAACAACAGCTTACTGGAAAATCCTTCAGGGTCTAGTAAACCCTAGGAGTGGCTCATATCTAGCCTTCTTTTGAGAGCAGATATGAAAGACTTCTCTGATAACTCAGTGGTAAAGAACCTGCCTGCAATGCAGGAGACCCAGGTTTGATCTGTGGGTTGGGAAGATCCTTTGGAGGAGGACATGGCAACCCACTCCAGTAATTTTGCCTGGAGAATTCCTGGGAGAGAGGAGCCTAGCTGGATACAGTTCATAGGGTCACAAAGAGTCAGACACTACTGAGTGACTAAACACAGCACATGAGGTATTGCAAGATGCTAACTTGGCATACTTTTATGGTCTTGTTCCAAAATACAGCTATGGTCACAAGTTCAGTCAGACCAGTTTGTCTTCATCTTATTTTCTGCCTTTTTATCAATTCACTAATTTCAGGAAATTATATACTTACAAAACTTTTTGACAATTCTTGCTGGGTTTTGGAAATTTAAAACTATGAGTCTTATTTTCACCTTTGATGAAGGGGTGGATGATAGCTAAAGGAGACTACCTATAACCTTTTTTAGGTGGGCCATGGTGTGTCAGAGTCAACAATGGATTCGCATCTCCTGATCCCCACTGTTATTCAACACCTGAACTGGATAAGGAACCTGGAATGGACATCTATGTTCAACTCCACACTTCCTTAGATTATTTCCAGTGATAACTAACAAAAAGAATAGATATTACTATCATGTTTCTGGTTTGCATAATGTCATTCCCTTTCTATTCCAACCCCAAGCTCCTTCTCCCATACCTAAAATTACCCTACTTCTTTATTCCATAAATATCTATCTGTGTGTGTATGCACTCAGTTGTATCCAACTCTTTATGAACCCATGGACTTGAGCCTGCCAGGCTCCTTTGTCCATGGAATTTCCCAGGCAAGAATACTGGAGAAATGGAGCAGGATACCATTTTCTCTAGCCCCTCAATTTTGGGGAAGTAAATGTAAAACATTTTCTCCCCTCTCTCTCTTGGCTGCCTTGTGGATGAACTCTTTGTTTTCTATAAACGTATTGGTTTCAGCATTTGACTGTCTGAGTGTCATGCAAATGATCCTGGATCAGTAACAACATCTTGAAATACTTAGCAATTTTACTGCCGAGGATTCTTTTGAGCAAAGGAGCTATAGATAGGGTGGTAGAATTATCATGCAGTTTTGACCCAGAAGCAAAGCTTGTACATGTGGACTCAGACAGCATGCATATGGAATCACTGGCCTGGTCTCATGTTTACATATACATCTGTGTTCAGTACCCCAGGGGAGTAACTGGGTTGTAATTAAGACTTGAACCAGTGGTGGTGTTGATGACAATGGCAGCTGGAGACAAAACAACGATGATCAAAGTTTTCACCACCTAGGAGAGAGGAGTTTTGCCTGAAATGAGCAGTGACCCATGGTGGGAGTAGAGACAGATTACTGTTCACTTGAGCTGATAGATTTTTATTGGATGTAGAGATTGGGACCTATTTGGGAAAGAAGCTAAGCTATAGAATGAATTGCTAAAATTGGTTGATAAAAGTTGACTTCTGCCAACACATTTTAGTAGAAATATGGGATATAGTGAGTGGAGAATAAAATCTCATCTGAGAGGTATTATCTAATGCAAGAAATATGGCCACTTAGGAAGTAAACTGGGTATGTCCTGAATGTGAGGGATAGCTGCAGGAGTGTCTTTAATGTTTTTGCTGCTGCTGCTGCTGCTGCTAAGTTGCTTTAGTTGTATCCGACTCTGTGCGATCCCATAGACGGCAGCCCACCAGGCTCCCCCGTCCCTGGGATTCTCCAGGCAAGAACACTGGAGTGGGTTGCCATTTCCTTCCCCAATGCATGAAAGTGGAAAGTGAAAGTGAAGTCGCTCAGTCGTGTCTGACTCTTAGCGACCCCATGGACTGCAGCCTACCAGGCTCCTCCATCCATGGGGTTTTCCAGGCAACAGTACTGGAGTGGGGTGCCATTGCCTTCTCCCCTTAATGTTTCTAATTTCCACTAATTAGTCTACATCTTGACTCACTCATCTTATAAATAACTTCACAATTTACTTGATCTCTGTTGGCATCTCCAGGTTCTGTTGTTGATCCTCAGATACAGCTGATGTTAAGTCACATCCCTAGAATCCAGAGTGATACAACTTGAGAATCCTTTATTCAGAGTGCTATAAGAACTTGAAGTCTCAGCTAAAATTGCTTCAGTCGTGTCTGACTCTGTGTGACCCCATATACTGTAGCCTACCAGGCTCCTCTGTCTATGGGATTCTCCAGACAAGAATACTGGAATGGGTTGCCATGCCCTCCTCCAGGGCATCTTCCATACCCAGGGATCTAAACCATATCTCTTAAATCTAATCTGCATTGTCAGGTGGGTTCTTTAACACTAGTGCCACCTGGGAAGCCAGTTCAACCATAAGTTTCCATAAATTGAAAAAAAGAGTAACTGTTACTGATAAATTATGTCTATTATGAAAATAACAGAAATAATTCTTATTTTAATTTGATCTAGATATCCAGGAAACATTTATATTTATGCGTTAAGCATATTGGGAAAATATTTGGGAACAGTGGAATTGTAATACTGAATGACCAGTTAAACAGCTTTCATTTTTATTACCACATGACAAAGAACCATTTGGTTTACAACATGTCAGCAAAAAATAAATAAATGCATTTGAAATCAGTGGGGAAAAATTGAAGAAAAAAGAATGACACTTGAAATTACATATATACATATGTATATATATACACATATGCATATATACAAATATATATTATAAATTTGTCTAGACATAATTTTCTTCTTCTCCAGATTAAACGTAGTCCTTGAACATAATGATAAAGTAATTTACATTTCTGTATATTGATGAATGAGTTTATACTTAAGATGTGGGTACTCATGCCAAAATATTTGTTGACAATTTCACAGAGCAGAATCTATGAATTAATCTTCTCAGTGCTCCAATCACCTCTTTGTTTCTCAGGCTATAGATAACCGGGTTGAGCATTGGGGTCAAGATGGTGTAGAAGACAGCCAGAGCCTTGTCCTCGGTTGGAGTACGAAAGGATCTTGGGCGGAGATAAGTGTAAGCAAAGGGCATATAGTAGAAAGTCACCACAGTAAGGTGGGTGCTGCAGGTCGAATAAGCTTTCTTCCTCCCTTTGGTTGAGTGCATGTGATAAACAGCAAAGAGGACACAACCATAGGAACATGCAATACCAATGAAAGGCAATAAAAGGAAGAAGATGGTACTCATAAACACGGTATACTCATAGATCCAGGTGTCCATGCAGGCCAGAGTCAACATGGCTGGGACATCACAGAAGAAATGATTGATGGCCCTGGATTTGCAATAAGGGATACGAAAGGCATATGTGGTATGGGCACAGGAATTAATAGAGCCCATTATCCAAGATCCTATTATCATCAACATACAGACCTTTCTGCTGATTTTGATGGGATAGTGAAGAGGGAAGCAAATGGCTACATAACGATCATAAGCCATAAACGTCAAGAGCAATGTTTCTGCACCTCCTAAAGTCAAGAAGAAAAAGCTCTGAATCCCACATCCAATGAAGGAGATAGACTTGTCTGCAAAGAGAAAATTGTAGGCCATTTTGGGAACAATGGTGGAGATGTAATTTAGGTCAATGAAGGAGAGCTGACTAAGAAGGAAATACATGGGTGTGTGAAGATGGGTATCCAGAAAGATGAGAAGGATCATAAAGAGGTTGCCAAACAGAGCAATTAGGAAAATTAGAAAAATAAGAATGAAAAAAAATTTGCCAAATCTTGATGAGGGGAACAACCCCAATAAGATGAAATCAGTTGATGTTTGATTATAATTTTCCATTGGTCATTCATATTATTTTTCCTAAAGGAAGACACAAAAGCAAATGAGTTAAGTTTAAAACTATAAGATATTTTTGTTATTATTTTAATCGGACTCTGTATTACTTAAAATGTTACAGTTCTTAAAAATGAACTGATTTTATTAATTTTACAAAACCAAAACCTTAATATTTTGAGCCAGAATTAAAATTTGAAGATGCAAACATTTTTGGTCAAAGTGTTTTCCAAATGTTCCAGAGTGTTTTCTATTAAGTAATCTAAAAATATATGTATTACAACATCATTAGGATAAATATGTTTGACTGACCTACACAAACTAAACTAACATTAAAAATGATGTCATTAAAAACATAAAGTATATGCATAGGAAATTAATGTAAGTGCATGCACTATAGAATTCCACTATTAGTAAATATTTATGACAAGGAATTTTTTTTTCACATTTAAGTTAGGTAGCATTAGCTGAATTATCTTTTGTGAAATCTAGAATGAATCCATATGTCATGTAACATTTAAAGGATCATTTCTTCTGCTTTCTTAGAAGAAATGTGTTTCTGAATGCTATGGTTAATGTATTAACAAAATCTATGCATCACACTCCTTATAGCTTTCAAGAGTCTGCTGAAAGTCTCCCAAATGGCATGTGTTTTATGACTTTTATGTGTTAGAGAAACAGTGTTCAATTTCACTTTGGCTTACTCTTTCAACTTTTTACTTTTTATTTTCTTATATCTAAAACTTTCCAATTATAAATTAGTATACAAACTTAATCACATATATTTAAAATATCTCCCTATTAAATCCCAATTCATGACAACAACACATAGATATGTTATAAATTAAAAGAAAGCAGATGAATGCAAGGCAGAATAAGAGATGAAATAATTTAGGACCTTTGAAGGGATTGCACAGAGTAATGCTCAGTCACTTAAAAGGAAAAAAAGAAAAAGGAATCTTTTCATGGAGATGGAAAGAATTCTCCAGAGACATAGTAAGTGGAAAATTTTCACAGATTATGTAATGATCTAGTGGTGACTTCCCTGGTGGCTCAGACGGTAAAAGCACCTGCCTACAATGCGGAACACCCAGGTTTGATCCCTGGGTTCAGAAGATTCCCCTGGAGAAGGAAATGGTGACCCACTCCAGTACTCTGGCCTGGAAAATCTCATGGACAGGGAAAATAGCTATTTCCTCTGGTAGGCTACAATCCATGGGGTCACAAAGAGTCGGACACAACTGAGTGACTTCACTTCCTTCCTTTCTAGTCATAGTTTAAGAGCCAAATGTTACCAGATTTTAAGGAAGTTCTTATATGAAAGATGAAGATACATACAACTGCACATACACATACACAAATAGAGATGCATATTCACACTCACATAAACAATAAGTTGTTGTTAGTGGTTATAAATCATGTCTGACACTTTGTGACCCCATGAACTGTAGTCCACCAGGTTCCTCTATCCATGTGATTTCCCAGGCAAGAATACTGGAATGGGTTGCCATTTCCTTCTCCACGGGATCTTCCCCACCCAGTAATGGAACCCACGTCTCTTTCACTGGTGGGGAAATTCTTTATCACTGATCCACCAGAGAAGGCCCATAAGCAAGATACAATGAGGTAAAATGTTTGGAAAAATATAGAAGTGAACATGTTTTCTTTTAAAAAGGGCTTGCGTCTCAAACGTGTATGACACATTTTCATTCCACCTCAAAAATTTCATTAGATATGTAAAAGAAAGTGTCTGGTAATAAGCTGTCTTGCAAACTGTAAAATAATAATTGATAAAAGATTTAATAAAGTGTTATAGACAAAATGAAAGCAATTTAAAAAAATTAAAAGAAAAAACTGTGAGAAAATTACATTAATACTGTCACTTAAATTGATAGAAGGCTTAAAGAATTAATATGAGGGAAGAAATGCATGTTTATTGGAATTAATAGAAATATATACAGCAAAATAATAGTACAGTTAATAATACCAAAAAACCTATTTTTATCAGAATTGATACATATGCAACACAATATTCAAAAAGTATAAACATAATACTTAAAAATAAATGTGAACTGTTGTTGGAATTGCTTCCATGAAAATTCTAAATGTCTTTGGAAAATATTTTTGGACAATTTTCAACACCATACACAAAAATAAACTCAAAATGGATTAAAGATCTAAACATAAGACCAGAAACTATAGAACTCCTACAGGAGAACATAGGCAAAACACTCTCTGACATAAATCACAGCAGGATCCTCTATGACCCACCTCCCAGAATATTGGAAATAAAAGCAAAAATAAACAAATGGGATCTAATTAAAATTAAAAGCTTCTGCAGACCAAAAGAAACTATAAGCAAGGTGAAAAGAGAGCCTTCAGAATGGGAGAAAATAATAGCAAATGAAGCAACTGACAAACAACTAATCTCAAAAATATACAAGCAACTCCTACAGCTCAATTCCAGAAAAATAAATGACCCAATCAAAAAATGAGCCAAAGAACTAAATAGACATTTCTCCAAAGAAGACATACAGATGGCTAACAAACACATGAAAAGATGCTCAACATCACTCATTATCAGAGAAATGCAAATCAAAACCACAATGAGGTACCATTTCACTCCAATCAGAATGGCTGCTATCCAAAAGTCTAGAAACAATAAATGCTGGAGAGGATGTGGAGAAAAGGGAATCTCTTACACTGTTGGTGGGAATGCAAACTAGTACAGCCACTATGGAGAACAGTGTGGAGATTCCTTAAAAAACTGGAAATAGAACTGCCATACGACCCAGCAATCCCACTGCTGGGCATACACACCGAGGAAACCAGAACTAAAACAGACACGTGTACCCCAATGTTCATCACAGCACTGTTTATAATAGCCAGGACATGGAAGCAACCTAGATGTCCATCAGCAGATGAATGGATAAGAAAGCTGTGGTACATATACACAATGGAGTATTACTCAGCCATTAAAAAGTTTGAATCAGTTGTAATGAGGTGGATGAAACTGGAGCCTATTAAGCCAGAGTGAAGTAAGCCAGAAAGAAAAACACCAATACAGTATACTAACGTATATATATGGAATTTAGAAAGATGGTAATGAGAACCCTGTATGGGAGACAGCAAAAGAGACACAGATGTATAGAACAGACTTTTGGACTCTGGTGCGGGGGGATGATTTGGGAGAATGGCATTAAAACATGTATAGTATCATATAAGAAACAAATCACCAGTCCAAGTTTGATGCAGGATACAGGAAGCTTGGGGCTGGTGCACTGGAATGACCCAGAGGGATGGTATGGAGAGGGAGGTGGGAGGGGGGTTCAGGATGGGGAACACATGTACACCTGTGGCGGATGCACGTTGATGTATGGCAAAACCAATACAATATTGTAAAGTAAAAAAAAAAAAAAAAAAAAAAGACAATTTTCAATATTTCCATAAATGTGTGATTCAAAGTGCCTCTATTCAATACTCTGAAAAGAACTATATGGGAAAATATTCTAAAAAAGAATCGACATTAAACTCAATATTCAAAAAGCTAAGATCATGGCATCCTGTCTAACATTCATGGCAAACAGATGGGGAAAAAATGGAAACAGTGACAAACTGTATTTTTTTGGAATCCAAAATCACTGTGGACGATTGCAGCCATGAAATTAAAGGAAATTGCTCCTTGGAAGAAGAACTATGACAAACTTAGATACATATTAAAAAGCAGATACATCACTTTGTCAACAAAGGTCCATATAGTCAAAGCTATAGTTTTCCCAGTAGTTATGTACTGACGTGAGTATTGGCCCCTAAAGAAGGCTGAACGCGGAAGAATTCGTTCTTTTAAACTGTAGTACTGGAAAAATCAATCCTGCTTATTCATTGGAGGGACTAATGCTGAAGCTGAAGCTCCAATATGTTGGCCACCTGACGCAAAGAATTAATTCACTGGCAAAGATCCTATTGCTGGGAAAGACTGAGGGCAGGAGGAGAAGGGGACAACAAAGGATGAGGTGGTTGGATGGCATCATTGACTCAATGGAGTAAATTTGAGCAAATTCTGGAAGATAGTGAAGGACAGGGATGCTTGGCATGCTACAGGCCCTCACAAAGAGTTGGACACAGCTCAGCTACTGAACAAAAACTATGTATATGTATAGCTGATTGACCATGCTGTACAGTAGAAATACAATATTGTAAATCAAGGATACTCTAATAAAAATTTTTAAAAATAAAATTTATTTTTTTTTACCAAAAAAAATTAAAAAAATAAAATTTAAAAAAGTGTCTTAAAGAAAATACTACTAATAAGAAAAAGTATTTTATAGCAATACCAACTAAAATATTCTTAGGTCTTAAAATACTGTGTACTTTTTGTATTTTAGCATATACTATATAATGGTGAAATAGTCAACCTTGCCTTCCCAGACACAAAGTGGGGTGTAACTATGCTGGAAAGATGGGAAAATAGAAAAATCACTGAAGGTTGTGATGTATGGAGGAGGGAAGGTCTCCATCCACAATATTCACAGCAAAGAACCAAGAGATAGTATTTAATATTAATAATTAAGCACTAGAAGATAAGCATATTGGTGAAAAAATATGAATAATATGGGAAAAGTATCAAAATCATATAAAGTATTTTCTTTGGACATCAGGATTGGGTCATGAAACCAATTTTTGTCCTGTAGACACTCAAGATCATGTTCTTGCTTTATTTGAATTATATATTCACTTGATAGAAAATTGATGGCATGATTAAAATTGAACACACAACTAAGATTGTATTCAATGGTGAAAGACAAAACACTTTTCCTTTAAGAAGATAAAGGGCAAAGATGTCCACTTTGACATTTCCAATTTGCAGAGCATTGCATAAGCTTATATGTGTAAAATTGTAAAAAGTTCACCAAAATATCTGTTAGAACTAACGAAGAAATTCCACATGGTTGCAGAATATATTTCTATACACTAAATAATATATAATACTAAGAGGTATTCAAGAAAACAACTATATTTGCAGAATTTGAGAAAAGAATAAAAGCCCTAGGAATAGATTTAACAAAAGAGGTAAAAAATGTGTTCATTGAAAATCACCAAAAGTGGCAAAAGAAATTGAAAGGACAAAATGAAAAGCATTCTATGCTTATGTGTTGGGAAACTGAATATAGTTAAGATGACAGTACTACTACAAGCAAACTACAGATGCAATGAAATGTCTATCATAACTCAAACGATAGTTTTTAGGTAGAAAGATAAAAATACATCCTAAAATTCTAATGAACTCTCAAGGACTTGGGATAGTGGGAAAAAATCTTAAAAAAGAATCAAAGAATGCAATGTCTCTAATTCAAAACCTATTGCAAAGCTACAGTAATAAAAACAGTGTAGTACTAGCATAAAGACAGATGTAAACCAACAATATAGAAATATCAGGAAAAAAAGCACTTCACATTATACGGTCAGTGAATTTTACAAGGGTCTCGCAGCCATTTCATTGGGTTGCCATTCCATCAAATATTGCTGGGAACATGGAATATTAATATGCAATCAATAAATTTGGGTCTTTGTCCTACACCATTTGTAAGAATTAACTAAGATAGATCAAAGAGCTAAATATAGGACTAAAAGTATAAACTCTTAGATGAAACCATATAGGAAAAATTTCATGCCATTGAATCCATCTGTGTTTTCTTAGACATAACAATAAAAACATGTACAAGAATAACAATATTAGATAAATTCGACATTATTAAAAAAAAAAACAAAAACTTTGGGGCATTGAAAAATGGAGGGAATAATCAACTCACCAAATGGAAAAAATATTTGCAAAACATGTATTGGGTAATAAATTTATAAGAAATATATGAAGGACTATACAAACTAAATGACAACAGAAAAACAGTTTAAATTGGGGAAAGCACTTGAATAAATATTTACTTGTAAATATTTATACAAATGGCCAATAAACACAGAAAAATATCCTCCACATCACTAATTCTTAGGGAAATTCAAGTCAAAACTACAATGAGATACCACATCTCACCCTTAAGTAATAGTTTCTATTTTTTAAAAAAGAAAAAAAAAAGTGTTGATAAGGCTGTGAAGAAATTAGAACACTTCAGTCAATCCTGGTGAGAATGCAAAATGGTATAACGACTGTAGAAAATCCTACCATAATTTTTCAACATAGTAAACAGAGAATTACCACCTGATCCATTAATTGCACTTCTGAGTATACCTCCAAAATAACTGAAAGCAAAGTATAGTACAAGTATTTGTACACCGTTGTGTTTAAAAGCTTGTTCTGAAAAGCTAAGCGGTGTAAGCAAAACAAATGTCCACACCTACATACACATGTATATGCAAATAATTATATATGTTTTTATATGTAAACATATATGTATATACATGCATATTTATATACATATATTCACATATACATTATATATGTATATATATATTACATAAATATAATTTTATTCAGTCTTCAAAAGAAAAGAAATTCTCCTAGATGCTAATTAATAGTCAAAAATAGTATTTAATGTAGCTAAAAATATTTCATATTTGGAACTCTATGTTGTACAAAACCTACATCAAAGTCCTTAAAGCATGCAGAGAAATTGATCTCCCAATAATGGCCTGTAAAAACTTCCAAAGAAAATGCAGTACAGCAAATTTTTTTTTCCTAAATGTAGTTTGGATTCATCAGGATATAGCAAGTTAGACTATACCAGAATATAAAATGTACATTAGTGATTTAATTATTGACAGCAAAAATATAATTTTTGAAATTATCAATAAAATTATGATCACTACAATGTCGTGTATTTTTTATAGGGCTTTCTTTGAAATTTTTTCATGAGATCATTAATATTATCAAAGTCTAAAGGTAATAATAGTAATAATAGTAAGGGCCAAATGTTTTATCCTTAGGTAAAAACGATTCTAACTAGTCAATTTTTCCCTTTAATTTTGTTTTTATCTACTGGAGGAACAATAAATAATTCATTTCAACTTACCAAATATTTCCAATGTCTGATTTTCAAAATTTCTTTGAAAGCACTGCAATCCAAGCAAAGGGTATAATAGTGTATAATAGAGGAAAAAGCAGAATATAATTCTGACTTGTTTTTGCAGGGAAATTAAGCTTTAAATCTGGACACTTACATAAAAGAAAAGGCAAAAAGTGTAAAATTTTATTGATAAATTTCATAGGATGGCACATGAGATGTGTCACAATATGTTCCAGGATTAAATTGTGTCTAATCTTGACCAAGATAACTTGATAAGTTGAACTTGAAATCACCATTGATGTTTTATAGATGATAAAATAAGATTCAAATATTTGAAGTGTTTACATTAAAAAACATATTTGCAGCTGGTTTCCCATGCCTATGTATCTATGTATCTATCTAATCATCTAAAGGTACCTTCTATCTTTCCTATCGTGTACCTCAAATATTAAATACTTGGAGTTAATGAATCTGAAATAAGTGTGGGTCTCTCTTTGTCCACAAGCGCACACACACACACAAAATTACTGAAAATAAGAAAGAATAAAAAGGAAAGTGAAGTCATTAAAACAGAAATTTTACACATTGGTAGAAGGTCAAGAATGAATGTGTTTTAAGACTGTCTCTTAGAGCACATATAAAGTTACTTCAATATTTTGTTTATTCATTTTAGCGTATTCTGTTTAATCATATAATGGTTTTAACATATTTTTACTCACCCTCACGACAAGCACACACAGTATATTACAAAAGTGTTCTCTTAAAGTCTCTAAAAAAAATCCAATTCATGTTTTAGCCCCAATAAAAAATTGTCCCTGTCTAGAATACACTTGCAAAGGAACAATCACATTATAGGCTGTTCAACTGAGATTGCAGATACACATATTCTATATGATGACTAACTTGAACTTGCTGTGCTGTGCTTAGTCTTTCAGTCATTCAGTCATGCCCAGCCTCTTTGTGACCCATGGACTGCAGCCTGCCAGGTTCCTCTGTCCATGGGATTCTCCAGGCAAGAATACTGGAGTGGTAGCCATGCCTTCCTCCAGGGGATCTACCCAATCTGGGGATCAGACGCAGGTCTCCCACATTGCAGGTGGATTCTTTACCATCTGAGCCACCAGGGAAGCCCATATGATAACTAAAATCATATACAAACATGCCTGTATTTCAAAATGAATTACATCTGACCATTTTTTCATGTTGCTATGTATCCATTTCACTGCTGACCTTTTCACCATGTTTATATTTAGAGATGAAAATAAAATACTAAAGATATCTCATTTTAGTTATCAATACATTTTACAGAAAATACAATTTTTAAATCTATAGTCTTATTATTAAAAAGTAAAAAACCAAATCATGAAGATACAAAGTGAAATATTCAAGACATAGTAATCTAGTGTTAGATTTAAAAAACGTTGGAAGAGTGTCCTCTAGAATCTAGACAATGCAGAATTTCCCACTGAAGCACAGATTTTAATACCCTATACTCACTTTTGATCAAAACTAATCTCAAAGATCATTCTTGATTACAAAATAAAACTAGTGTGAATCTTTATAGAGGTGCAGCAAGAGTATAGATTCACCCAAGAAGTTTTTGAATTGGCTTTGCTGAAAGTGCTATAAGAAATATGATTACAGTTTTAAAATTGTCTAAACCACAAGACCCTCTTCATCAGTTTTGACAGAAATACGTATCACCTTTCTTGGGCTTCTCTGGTGGCTCAGATGCTAAAGCATATGCCTGCAATGCAGGAGATCCGGATTGATCCCTGGGTCAGGAAGATCACCTAGAGAGTTGAATAGCTACCCACTTCAGTATTCTCACCTGGAGAATTCCCTGTACAGAGGACTCTGGTGGGGTCCATGGGGTCAAAGAGTCAGATATGACTGAATGACTAACACTTTCATTTTCCTCTTAAGATCTTTGAAATATCCTAAAAGTCTGGATCTCCCCAACTTAACTAGCCTTTCTGTTATTAAAAAAAAAAAAAAAAAAGTTGTTTCCATTATTTACCTAGAATGACAGATTTGTAACATAGCTGTGAATAAGTATTTGAGTAGCTCATATATATATATACACACACATATATATATACACACACATATATATATCTACATATATAATCTACATATATATGTACATATATATATGCATATATATATATATTTATTTTTTTTTTGAGAAAGAAAGAAAAGAAAGTGAAGTCACTGAGTTGTGTCCAACTCTTTGTGACCCCATGGACTGTAGCCTACCAGGGTGCTCCATCCATGGGATTTTCCAGGCAAGAGTACTGGAGTGGGTTGCCATTTCCTCCAGGGGGAAGATATATTTTATTATAGATTATATCACTTGTTTAAGCAAACTTCACTACAATAAAATTTACTTTAAAGGGTTTCCTGGCTAATGAGATGCCTGGATGTATTTATTCTTTATTATAAACAAAAGATCTGAATTATGACTAAACTTCTCTTAAGCACTTGTTGAAGAGTCTTTTTTTTTTTTGGTTTTTTCTCCAATTTTATTTTATTTTTAAACTTTACATAATTGTATTAGTTTTGCCAAATATCAAAATGAATCCGCCACAGGTATACATGTGTTCCCCATCCCGAACCCTCCTCCCTCCTCCCTCCCCATACCATCCCTCTGGGCCGTCCCAGTGCACCAGCCCCAAGCATCCAGCATCATGCGTCGAACCTGGACTGGCAACTCGTTTCCCACATGATACTTTACATGTTTCATTGCCATTCTCCCAAATCTTCCCACCCTCTCCCTCTCCCACAGAATCCATAAGACCGTTCTATACATCAGTGTCTCTTTTGCTGTCTCGTACACCGGGTTATTGTTACCATCTTTCTAAATTCCATATATATGCGTTAGTATACTGTATTTATGTTTTTCCTTCTGGCTTACTTCACTCTGTATAATAGGCTCCAGTTTCATCCACCTCATTAGAACTGATTCAAATGTATTCTTTTTAATGGCTGAGTAATACTCCATTGTGTATATGTACCACAGCTTTCTTATCCATTCATCTGCTGATGGACATCTAGGTTGCTTCCATGTCTTGGCTATTATAAACAGTGCTGCGATGAACATTGGGGTACACGTGTCTCTTTCCCTTCTGGTTTTCTCAGTGTGTATGCCCAGCAGTGGGGTTTCTCCAATGAATAAAGAGTCAAAATACAATTACTACTAGTACCTTTTACCATCTCTGTATTTTCACAAAATCATTGGCTTGATTAACTGCCAACAGTGCAGTAAGCTTCTTTGAAAATTGTCCAGACAAATGTACAGGTTAACTTTCTTCTCTACAGCTGACACTTTAAATATCTCATGGAAACTCAGGAGTATCAATGGTTCTAAGAATTCTTTACCTAGAAATCAGTTGAAGGCTTTTTTTTTTTTTTTTGGCATTCAGTTAGCAATTTCCGCTGAGAATGAAGGTTAACAAGATCAGGATGGCCATATGCCAAGGCTGGGTAAGAAGCTCTTTAACTTCTTTAGATATTTCCACAAGTGGGTTAAAAGTCTAATCAGTGGAGACATAAATAAATATATTTATATTCTTCCAATATCATTATGTAGCTAAACTTTTAAAAATCATATATTATATATGTATATATAGTTATAATTGGAAGCTAATAATATATTTGCATATATTAACTTATTTTAAGTATTTAATATGTTGCTCAAAATGCAATAAATTAAATTTAATAAATTAAATTAGTTTTGTATATAAGCAGAAATGTGTTGTGTGTTATACACATCAGAGTTATCATTCACTGATTCCATTCTGTTTGAAAACACATTAAACTATAAAACAATTTTCACTTGTTAAACAATAAAAATGATGATACTTTGGTGCAATGATATTTAGAAAACATTCATTAATGTAATCTTATTCCATATAATAATTTAAATGATCTGACATTACAGGTAGTTTTATAGTAAGTGAATTAGCTACATCTTTTACTTGGACAGTGGTAATATTGATTCAGCCTAAATACTTACAAAATTATTTTAAGTATTTTTAATTTTAGAATTACAATGTGCCTCAGTAAAGATATTTTTATGTTTATGTTATTGAATTCTTTGGGCTTCATGAATCTGAATGTTCACTTCTCTTCCCAGATTTGGGAAATTTTGGTCACTACTTTGTATTTTTTTTTTATGGGTTTATTTCTGTACTTTTAATTCAGTTTTTTATTTTAATTTTTTAATTGAAGGATAATTTCTTTACAGAATCTTGTGGTTTTCTGCCATACACCAACAAGAATCAGCCATAGGTACACCCATGTCTCCTCCCTCCTGGACTTCCCCACCCTTCAGTCTGTCGCAGAGCCCCTGTTTGAGTTCCCTGAGTCATACAGCAAATTCTCAGTAACTCTCTTTCTTACACATGGTATTGTAAATTTCTATGTTACTCTCTCCATACATCTCCCCTTTTCCCTCCTCTCCTCCCACTTTGCCCATAGGTCTGTTTCTCCATTGCTGCCCTGAAAATAAGGTCGTAACTTTAAAAAATATGCTTTCTGTTCACTTTTTCTTTCTCTGCTCCTTCTGAGATTACCATAATGTATGTACTGGTTGCTTATGAAATCCTATAATTTCTGCAGGCTTTGGATGGCATCATCAATTCAATGGAGATGAGTTTAAGCAAACACCAGGAGGCAGTGAAGGACAGGGAAGTCTGGCCTGTTGCAGTCCATGGCGTTGCAAAGAGTTGGACATGATCGTGCGACTGAATAGCAACATACACTGGTTGTTTATGAAATTCTATAAATTCTGTAGGCTTTTAAAACTAAGTTTTGCTTTTGTATTATTTGTGTTCTTCTGATTTGGTAGTTTCAAATAATCTGTCTTTGAGTTCACCCATTCTTTCTTTGGGTTAATTAAGTCTGCTTGTCAGTCCTCATTGATGTGTTGTTGTTTTTTCCGGCTTAGTTTTCTTCAGTTCTAGAATTCTGTTTGGTTCATTTATATGGTTTAAAACATTTTGTTGAACTTCTCATTTTGTTCAAATACTGTTCTGAATTTGTTTAGTTCTCTGTGTTCTCATTCAGCTCTCTTACGCTTCTTTAAGATACATATTTTGAATTATCTGTCAGGTAGTTTTTAGATCTCCATTTTTTTATGTGTCAATTGTTTGTGCTTCAATTTTTAGTTTTGTAGTGTCATGTTTCTCTGACCCTCATGAAACTGTTAGCCTTGAATTGGTATTTGCATAATTGAAGTAGTTACTATTGTCAGTATTTATTGATGAGATTTGACAGGGAAAGCCATTCACTAGTAAGCCTAACCAGATTTTGGGCAGGGCAGCATGCAGATATCAAGGGCAGATTGCTCACAGGTTCCACGGGTCAAGTGGATTTGATGTTTGGGTCTATATTAAAAATTTATAAAACCAATACAATATTGTAAAGTAATTAACCTCCAATTAAAATAAATAAATTTATATTAAAAATACTATGAATAAACAACAAGGAAAAAAATTATGCTTCTCTCTCTCTTTTTTTTTTTTTTTCATTGGAGTGCTCTAAAAAATAGTAGCTTATCTTTTCCATGTGCTTCATGGTACTGGGGAAGGAGTGAACAGTTAAACTATTTTTCCTATCCACTTCTATATGTCTTTTCCCCTTTCTGTGCTCCACTTGAGTGATATAATTTCTCATTTGGAGTTCCTTATTTCGAATACATGTTTCCAGGAAGGGATTCAAGGTGTAATTTTCCACTGTCTTCCTGACACAATAATCATGTGTGAACAGGTCAATATACCTCTGTGTTGAGTCAGAACAATACTGAACTAGTCCCTCATAGCCCACCCCCTAGAGTATGAGTTGATTTTGAAATACCTCTTTATTCCCCAAGAATACATCAAAATTGGTGGGTACTGAGTGTCACATATCTCCCCCAAAAGACACTACAAAACCAGTAATACAGATTACCAGGTCAATTTAGGGGGAAGGCTTTGATTGCTCTAGCTACATAAGGCAGTCACAATTTCTAAAAATTGACCTATCATACAACACTCTAAATGTCTATAATAAGAATTGTTTTGCATTGGTATGAGTTATATAGAACTGACAGCATTGCAAAATAGCTTTCAGAATCAGAAGCAGAATAGCAAGAAGTATGTCCTCTGAAGTTCAGAGAAGCATGGTTTTCCACAATAAGCTTACATGGAGGCCTGTGTGAGAGTCCACATTCCCTCAAGTGTTTCCACAACAGTCTTTAGTAAAGAAGGACAATGACTGCATAATGGCTTAAACTAATTTACTGATCTGGAATTTTATTGATAGTATTTAATGATCAAGCCAAGTGTATTTTCAATTTTTGAAGCTGTACAGTATGAGAACCATTAATTCTTACTGTATAAATATAATTTATTAATATAATACACAGTGAATATTTGTGTATACAGGTTTGTGTGCATCTCATTCATATAATCCCTTGAAATTTTACAATGGCAAATCAGCATAATAAAAAGGTAATATATTGTGCAGCAACTATATTTTTAAAAATGAATAATATTATAGAAAGACATATCAGATTTCTAAAAGTTTCATATAATTTCTGAAACAATATCTACACAATGTAAAGAATGCCTAGTATTTTTATTTGATAACTCTTCTGAAGAAATTAATATCAAACTAGACCAATTAATTTAATGTTTCTATTTTTTTAAATGTGAGAGAATAAAATCTTTTGGGATATTAGAATATACTTATGTGAAATCCTTAGTTTAAAATGAAGTAAAAAATCTTATCTAGTATTGATTTGGGGAATATGTCAAAAAGTATTAAAATATTTTATAACACTTGGTCAGGTAAAATTATAAATCACTGTGAAAAACTACTTAGCTATCTATTTAACTTTAATGACAATTAATTAATGATTTTGCAGGTAAATACAGACTGTCAAATATTTGTTAAAAAAAAAACAACAACTTAGCCCTTTTAATAGAGAAGGCTTATTTTTCTCAAGTAATCAGAGATCTAATGACATCTAAGCTGCCAGAGAAGACAAGTTTCCCTAGATGGGGGGAAAAAAAAAGAGGGCTCAACTAAGAGAAAAATAATTCACAGATGGTAAAGGCAAATATAAAGTAAAAGCAGGAAATCATTCACACACAAATATGATATCAAAACCAGTAATCATGAGGAGAGTAAAAATAAAGCAAATGGGAACTGCATCTGAAATTATGAGACTAGTAACTTGTATACATACAAAAACAAGAAAGGACGCTACATAATTATAAAGGGATCAATCTATGAAAAAGATACAAAAATTGTAGGTGCTGCTCAATATATAAGGTAAATACTAATAGCCAGCATAAAAGTGGAAATTGATAGCAACACAGTAATAGTAGAGGGCATTAAAACCCCACCTAACAGCAACGGACAGATCGTCCAGACAGTAAATCAATCAGGAAACACAAGCCTTAAATGACATATTAGAACAAGTAGACTTAATTGATGTTTACAGAATGTTCCATTTGAAAGCAGCCAAATATACTTTCTTTTCAAGTGCACATGGAACATTCCCCAGGAGCGATCACATCTTGCATCAGAGATAAGACTTGGTAAATTTAAGAAAATTGAAATCATATCAAGCATTTTTTCTGACCATGATGCTACAAGATTAGAAAATAATTATAAGAAAAATACTATAAAAATACAAACACACAAAAGCTGAACAATAGGTAACTAAACAACCAATGAATCACTGAAGACATCAAAGAAGGATTCAAAAAATACCTAGAGAGAAATGACAATAAAAACACAATGACTCAAAACCTATGAGTTGCAGTAAAAAAGTTATAAAAGGGAAGTTTATAGCATTACAATCCCACCTCAGGAAAGAAGAAAAAATTCAAATAAACAATCTAACCTTACACTTAAATAAACTAGAGAAAGAAGAACAGCAAAAACAAAACTTCAAAGTTTATAGAAGGAAATAAATCATAAAGATCAGAGTAGAACTTATTGTATACCACAGGAAACTCTACTTAATGCACTATGGTCACCTGAATGAGAAGGAAGTATGAAAGGGTGGGGATGTATGTATATTTATGGCTGATTCATTTTGCTGTATGCAGTAGAAACTAACACAACAATGTAAAGCAACATCTTCCTTATATTAAATGGCACATGATTTCAAACTTGAGAACAATGAGAAATGTAACTATTCAGTCTAAGAACTTCATGTGAGGATAGTGGATTTTATATGGAAGATAGTATATCTGATACAATTGAGAATATAACATTTTTAGGCAGAAATGTGTGCTGTTTGATACTGCATATGTAGGGATGTACCAGCTAAAGGAGTTCTGTGGCTAGGTCATGTCCGACTCTTTGCGATCCCATGGACCACAGCATGCCGAGCCTCCCTGTCCTTCACTATCTCCTGGACTTTGCTCAAACTCATGTCTTGGAGTTTTCTCAAATTCCTTCAGCAGTGATGCTAAAGGAGGTGAGTGCTTACCATACTAAGGAAAGTAACGTCATCAATTTGTATCTTGGTTAGATAACTTCAAGAGGAATTTCCATCCAATCTGGATTTGGAGAGATAGAAGAGAGTGAGAGATTTAGGAAACTACATTCGTAGTAAAACAATCATCTCCAAATTCTCCCAGATTGTGAGAATAGGTGAAAATGGCAGTTGAGATCCTCCCCAGAAGGCATAATTCCAGAGAATCTGGAAGATGCATAACCTTTGAGATGTCAAAAGAGTGAGAGATTTTCTGGTATTGTTTCTTATATTGTTTCCACTACTTTAGTTTATTACTGAATTATAAGGATGGCTTTTCTATACAGCTCTGAGTCACATCAGATCACCAGGCCCTAGAGACCCATATGCTTGTTCACCAATTTCACAGATTCACAGTAAGCTTCCTCTTTTCTCTCTATTTCACTCTCCTTCTCCCTTTCCCTCTCCCTCTTCAATTTCTTTATCAATCTCTCTGCTTCTTTTCATCAATTGGACCAGGGTCAAAAAATTAATTGAGGACTAACCAAAGAATACAAACCAAATAATTTTTACTTTTTCCACCTCTCAGGTATTTCCCCATTGTACATGAAACAATCTTCTAAAATATTGTCTTATCTCACAGATAATGACCCCAAGTTGTAGATAAATGAGAGACCACTGGGTTTTTGCTAAGCTAAATCCTCTTTTAACTTTTCTTAGGTAGCAAATATTTCAATACCTCTGAGAAAAACCAAATGCTCACTTTCCCCCCTGACTTATACCTATAGCAAACATATAAGCCTGAACTATGCATTATACTTTTTATTTGAAGAATTTAAGTTGGAAACAGGTACTCAATAAACTGGGGTAAGTGCTAAATGTCTAAGGGAATACAGATACAACATAAATAAACTTACTAAATTTCAGTTTCTAATGCTATAAATGGCAACAAGAAGAGCCAAAAATAGCTAATGCACAATGCTCTTGTTCTTGTTCAACAGCTAAGTCATGTCCAAATCTTTGTAACCCCCATGAACTGCAGCAGGCCAGGCTCCCTGTTCTTAACCATCTCCTGAAGTCTGTTCAAACTCATGTCCATTGAGTTGGTGATGCCATACAACATTCTCATCCTCTGTCATCCCCTTCTCTTTCTCTCAATCTTTCCCATCATCAGAATCTTCCAATGAATAAGTTCTTTAAGTTACATGACCAAAGTATTGGAGTTTCAGCTTTAGCATCAGTCTTTCTGATGAGTATTCAGGACTGATTTCATTTAGGATTTATTGGTTTGATCACCTTGCAGTCCAAGACCCTCAAAGTCCTCCAGAACCACAACCGAAAGCATCAATTCTTCAGTAGTCAGCCTTCTTTATTGTCCAACTCTCACATCCATACATGACTACTGGAAAAATAAAACCTTTGACTGTATACTCCTTTGTCAGCAAAGTAATGTTTCTGTTTTTTAATATACTGTCTAGGTTTATCATAGCTTCTTTTCCCAAAGAGCAAGTGTTTTCAAATTTTGTGGCTGCGGTCACCATCTGCAGTGATTTTGGAGCCCAAGAAAGTAAAATTTGTTACTGTTTCAAATTTCTCCCTGTCTATTTGCCAAAAAGTCATGGTACCAGATGCCATGATCTTCACTTTCTGAATGTTGAGATTTAAGCCAGCGTTTTCTTTCTCCTCTTTCATCTTTCTCAAAAGGCTCTTAGTTCTTCACTTTCTGCTGCTAGTGTGGTATCCTGCATATCTGAGGTTGATATTTCTCCAGCAGTCTTGATTCCAGCTTGGGATTCTTCCAGCCCCACATTTCACATGATGTACTCTGCATATAAGTTAAATAATCAACGTGACAGTATACAATCTTGACGTACTCATTTCCCAAATTGGAGCCTGCCCTTGTTCTATGTAAAGTTCTAACTTTTACTTCTTGTCCTGCATACAGATTCCTCAGGAGACAGGGAAAGTGGTCTGGTATTACCAGCTCTTTAAGACCCCACCCCCCCTTTTTTTTTGTAATCCACACAGTCAAAGGCTTTAGCATAGTCAATGGAGCAAAAGTAGATTTTTTTTAAAATTCTCTTGGTTTTTCTATGATCCAGAGCATGTTGGCAATTTGATCTCTGGTTCCTCTGACTTCTCTAAATCCAGCTTGTACATCTTCAAGTTCTCGGTTCATGAACCGTTGAAGCCTCACTTGAAGATTTTGAGCATTATCTTGAGTGAAATTGTATGGAAGTTTGAACATTCTTTCACATTCTTTACAGTCCTTGGAATTGGAATGAAAACTGACCTTTTCCAGTCTGATGGCCACTGTGGAATTTTCTAAATTTGCTGGCATATTGAGTGCACCACTTTTACAGCATCAGCTTTTAGAATTTGGAATTCCATCACCTTCACTTGCTTTGTTCATAGTGATGCTTCCTAAGATCCACTTGACTTCACATTGCAGGATGTCTGGCTTCTGAAGAGTGACCACACCATCATGGTTATCTGGGTCTTTGGTGATGGAATTACAGCTGAGTTATTTAAAATCCTGAGTTTTTAAGACTTTCTTGTATAGTTCTTCTGTATATTTTCGCTACCTCTTAATCTCTTCTGCTTCTGTTAGGTCCTTGCTGGTTCTGTATTTTTTGTGCTCATATTTGCCTGAAATATTCCCTTGTTCTCTCCAATTTTCTTCAAGAGATCTTTAGTCTTTCCTTTTCTACTGTTTTCCTCTATTTCTTTTCATTGTTCATTTAAGGCTTTCTTATCTCTCCTTGCTATTTTCTAGATCTCTGCATTTGGTTGAGTATATCTTTCCCTTTCTCCTTTGCCTTTCACTTCTCTTCTTTTCTAAACTATTTGTAAGACTTCCTCAGATAACCACTTTGTCTTGCATTTCTTTTTCTTGGGGATGGTTTTGGTCACCACCACTGAATTGCCATGTGTGTATATATATATATATATATATATATATATAGCCAAGTGTATGTATATGTATGTGTGTGTGTGTATATATATATACACACACATAAGCATACACATATAGAATTACTTTGTTGTATATTTGAAATGAGCACAATATTGTAAATCAACTATATGTCAATAACAAACAAGCAAAATTAAATCAGCCACCACTCCTTGCAAACACACCAATTGTGAGAGGTGTTTTAATATCATCATATTAGGATTTTTCCTGTGGGCTGAAAAAAGAATTGGATTTTATTCTGGAATTCTGGAAATCTTGGTTGAGGAAGGGAACAGTTCATAATACCACACTGGAAGCAATGGTTGAAATAGGCCTCTGTGACCAATCAGAGAGTAATAGTAATCAGACCAATAGTAATTCTCATTTCTGTAAATAGGATCTGAATTGTTTGTGAAAAAGCCTGCAAAATGGTCTGGCACAGTATTTTACGCTGAGAACTATATGTATGTAATCTTCTTTCTATTCATGAAATTCTATTTACTTATCCACAACAAAAGACAGCCCAAAGTGCCAGTGAGTCCTAAGCCATTACCTCCTGAGGAAAGCACACAATTTCTGGGTAATTTGTACTCCCCTCTTTCACAGGCAGGTATGGTTTCTTGCTCTGGCTGTAGATTCTGTATCCAGTATTATTTCTGGTATCTTACGGTACCCTCACAAATATTTCATCTTGTCTGCTACCATCTATGACCCACTTAACTTGTACACTGGAAACTACTTAATTGGTTCTCTGCAGTTTATGTATCCTGCTTCTCAAATAGTGCATAACCTACCATCATAAACCTTTCATATAGAATAGTGATTTACTTATTATTACACTCTCAGTTTTCTAATATGTTTGCCCCTGGTGAGTCTTGAACCACCAACCAAATGTTCAGTTTCTTCCTGGACCTAATTGTCAATCTTATGTTTCTTCAGTACTTCCTCAAAGTCATACACATTGACTTAAGATCACTGAATCTCGTAGTCCTAGATTGGCAGAAAATATCATTCATCTTATTTCTGTCCTGGTATTGCCTTCACAAAATTTATGTTTGGTCTCACTCTGGGTATCACTCATGCTATATAGACATTAAGATTGATTCTTCTATGTCTCTGAAGTATTTTTGGACCACTGAATTTCCTAAAATATACTGATTTTTCAGATCAGTAAGGGTAGCTCTTTCTCTGTTGCTCTCAGTGGAGAATTCTGGTTGAAAGAATCAGATTGCAAATGCCAGATTAGAGTGTGAAAAATCAAAATTCAAGTGAGTAATTTGAAACTCCTAATTTACTTGATTCATCATTTCATAAATTGGTCAGAATCCCACCAATAATATATAAAGGAGCTTCAGGATGTCATACAAAATTGAAGCCTTTTATAGCAGAAGAAAGCTAGGTAAGGAAGTTTTTCAGGCAGAGTGGACTATTTCCATCAAGGTCAACATCCTTTTGGTGAGTGATACTCTATCAGGCAGATGATTTGATTAATTCTTACCAGATGCTTCCAGACTGACTGGTTAAGATTACATTCCTTGGAGAAATTAAAACTGCAACTAGATTAGTATTAATTATTAGTTTGTTGACATGGGTTTAACCAAGCGAATATATTTGGGATCTGTTGCCTCTTTTTTCTTTTTTTTTTTTTAATTTTCCCCACTTTCACGAGACTCAGCCTAACTTAGAAAGGTAATCAAAATTTAATACATTAGTGACATTTTTAGCTACTGCTCTATAGATCATGCAGCTTTGATTGATCTTTTTTTTTTTTTTTTTCACATTCACAGATCAGGATGTTTTTTGTATGTGTGTGTGTATGTATGTGTTTCCCTGGTGGCTCAGATGGTAAAGAATCTGCCTGCAATGTGGGAGACCTGGGTTCAGTCTCTGGGTTGGGAAGATTCCCTGGAGGAGGGCATGGCAATCCACTCCATTATTCTTGCCTGGAGAATCCTCATGGGCAGAGGAGTCTGGCAGGTTACAGTCCTTGGGGTCACAAAGAGTTGGACATGACTGAGTGACTAAGCACATGTATGTTGTTTGGGAGTTTTGTTTGCTTGTTTGTTTCTGCTAAATCTCTATAGTATTCTCAGGTCACAACTTTAGGCTCATGATTTTTAGCCAGTTTTCTTTATTCCTTTTTTGACATTCCATTCTCAGGGATATGATTTGCTTGCAGTGAGCAGCTGTAAAAATACATTTCAAACACTTGAGAGAGTGCAGAACACCATGGGGTCTACTAAAACTATTGTAAGTAAAAAAAACTGTCAATGTCTGAATTGTAGTTTGGAGTAAAAAATGGAGTTATTCAGTTTTCCTGGCTCACCCCCATATATATAGGAGGTATTCATGACATTAATTTTTTTTCTTATTTTCCTGTTAAACTGACCTGTGTTACAGAGGACATCTTAGTCAAGAACCTAGAAGAGCAGAGAAAGATAGCTTTTCTTGCCTTCACTATTTACTGATATTTTAGGATACAAGGTTCCCATCTTGCTTTTTAGCTAAGTAAGTCTAAGATATAGTTTTTTCCCCTAGTCCATGATGTGTCAGGGTCAGCAATAGATTCATATCTCCTTATTTCTTCTATTATTCATAACCTGAAATGGACAAGGAGCCCATAATAGACATCCCCACTCTATTTTCAATGATAACTCACACACACACACACACACACACAGACACTACCATCATTTTCCTGGTTTGCTTAATGCCATTCCCTTTCTATTCATTCAACCTCGCTTTCTTAGGACATTGTACATTTAGGGCAAAAGTAGCTAAAAATGTTGCATGTGTGCTTGCCTAGGTTCTCACACTCAAAAGGATCTTTGCTTGTTTTAATACTACACTGATGCTATTAAAAAAGTACACCACAGGGTTAAATAAACTGGTATCTGAACAGAAGTACTTGAGTGTGTCTTACAAAACAGCAGATAAGGGTATATAGCCTGTTAAAGAATGCTCTTTTCATAACTGGCCTTTAATAAACTTCCTTAGGTTGCTCATCTGTCAGTCAGTTGAGTCACTCAGTCCTGTCCGATTCTTTGAGACACCATGGACTGCAGCACGCCAGGCTTCCCTGTCCATCACCAATTCCTGGAACTTGCTCAAACTCAACCATCTAATCCTCTGTCATCTCCTTCTTCTCCTGCCTTTAATCTTTCCCGGGATCAGGGTCTTTTCCAATAAGTCAGTTCTTCACATCCTGTGGCCAAAGTATTGGAGCTTCAGCTTCAGGATCAGCCCTTCTGATGAATATTCAGGACTGATTTCCTTTCAGAAGGCCTGGTTGGATATCCTTGCAGTCTAAGGGTCTCTCAAGAGTCTTCTCCAATACCACAGTTCAAAAGCATTAATTCTTCAGCTTTCTTTATAGTCTAACTGTCACATGACTACTATGAAAACCATAGCTTTGAATAGATGAACTTTTGTTGGGAAAGTAATGTGTCTGCTTTTTAATATATTGTCTAGGTTTTTCATAGTTTTTCTTCCAAGGAGTGATTGTCTTTTAGTTTTATGGCTGCACTCACCATCTGTAGTAATTTTGGAGCCAAAAAAATGAAGTCTGTCACTGTTTGCATTGTTTCGCTACCTATTTGCCATGAAGTAATGGGGCTGGATGCCATGATCTTAGTTTTCTGATTGTTGAGTTTTATGCCAACTTTTTCACTCTCCTCTTTCACTTTCATCAAGAGGCTCTTTAGTTCTTCTGCACTTTCTGCCATAAGGATGGTGGCATCTGCATATCTGAGATTATTGATATTTCTCCTGGTAATCTTGATTCCAGCTTGTATTTCTTCCAACCTGGCATTTTGCATGATGTACTCTGTGTATAAGTTAAATAAGCAGGGTGACAATATACAGCCTTAACATACTCCTTTCACAATTTAGAACCAGTCTGTTTCTCTATGTCTGGTTCTAACTTTTGCTTCTTGATCTGCATACAGATTTTTTTCAGGAGGCAAGTAAGGTGGTCTGGTATTCCAATCTCTTTAAGAATTTTCCATAGCTTGTTACCATCCACACAGTCAAAAGCTTTGGAGTAGTCAATAAAGAAGAAGTAGATGTTTTTTTCTGAAACTCTCTTTCTTTTCCAATGATCTAATGGATGTTGGCAATTTGATCTCTGGTTCCTATGCCTTGTCTCAATCCAGCTTAAATATCTGGAAGTTCACAGTTCATGTACTGTTGAAGCCTGGCTTGGAGAATTTTGAGCATTACTTTGCCAATGTGTGAGATGAGTGCAATTGGGTGGTATTTTGAATACCCGATTAAATATATATTTAAAATTAAAATTAAAACAATTTAAAAATCAAAATTATTTTTTACATAGAAAAATAAATGTGTTTGAAATTGATTAGGAAAAATATACCATGAAGTAAAAGGATAAGGCTTGAAATTATACATATACATATATATGTGTATGTATAATGAGATACTTCCATGCATACATATATATATATTTACAAGATAATATTGTCTAGATATGAGTAAATTTTTTATCCTCTAGATTAATTTTAATCCTTGAATTTAATGACTGGAACAGTGATAAAACACTATTTTAAATCACTGTCCACTGATGTGTATATATATATACACACACACAAGGTCTAGGTACTTATACATAAAGATGTGGCTACATTTTTCACAGAACAGATTCTCTTGATTAATCTTCTCAGGGCTCCCATCACCTCCTTGTTTCTCAGGCTATAAATAATAGGGTTGAGCACTGGGGTGAGGATGGTAAAGAAGACAGCCAGAACCTTGTCCTCTGTTGGAGTTCGAAGGGATCTTGAACGTAGATAAGAGTAAGCAAAGGGCATATAGTAAAAAGTTACCACAGTAAGATGAGTGCTACAGGTTAAATAAGCTTTCTTCCTCCCTTCAACTGACTGCATGTGATAAACAGCAAAGAGAACACGACTATAGGAACAGGCAATACCAATGAAAGGCAATAGAAGGAAGAAGATGGCACTCACAAACACTGTGTACTTATAGGTCCAGGTGTCAATGCAGGCCAGAGTCAACATGGCTGGGAGGTCGCAGAAGAAATGATTGATGGCCCCTAGATTTGCAATAAGGGATCTGGAAGACATATATGGTGTGGGTGCAGGAGTTGATAGAGCCTGTCATCCATGATCCTATTATCATCAACACACACACTCTTCTGCTGATTCTGATGGAATAGTGAAGAGGAAAGCAAATGGCTATATAACGATAAGTCACAGATGTCAACAACAATGCTTCTGTACCTGCTAAAGTCATGAAGAAGAAGCTCTGCATTCCACATCCAATGAAGGAGATAGACTTATTTCCAAGCAGAAAATTGCAGGCCATTTTAGGGACAATGGTGGAGATCTAATTTAGGTCAATGAAGGAGAGCTGACTAAGTAGGAATTACATTGGTGTGTGGAGATGGATGTCCAGAAAGGTGAGAAGGATCATAAAGAGGTTGCCAAACAGAGTTATTAGGAAAACGAGAACAATGAGAATAAAAAGAAACATGCCAAATCTTGAAGAGGGGAACAACGCCAATAAGATGAAATCAGTTGATGTTTGATTATAAGTTTCCATGGGTTATTCATACTATTTTTCCTAAAGGCAGACACAAAAGCAAGTGAGTTAAATATAAAATGATAAGCTATTTTTGTTATATTATTTTAAATGTTACAGTTCTTAAAAGATGGACTGATGTTACAAATTTTACAGAAAAAAAATCTTCCTTTTGAGCCACTGATTAAAATTTGAAAACGAAACACTTTTCACCTGTTTCCAAGAAATCTTTAAAATTACTTTTAAAATTATTTTTTACTATATCACTAGGATAAGTATGTTTTACTGACCTACACTAAATTAAAGCTAAATTAATATCAAAATTTGATGTCATATTAAAGATATATGCATAGGATATCAGTATAAATGCATACACTGTAGAATTCTGAGTAACTATTTAAGGCAATTAAGAAATTTTTCACTTAAGTCAAAAACATTAGTTGGTTCCTGCATAGCATGAAGTCACTTCAGCTGTGTCCAACTCTTTTGACCCCATGGACCATAGCCTGCCATGCTTTTCTGTCCATGGGATTCTCCAGACAAGAATACTGGAGTGGGTACCCACACTCTCCTCCAGGGAATCTTCCCAACTCAGGGATCGAAACCATGTCTCTAACATCTCCTATATTGGCAAGAGGTTTCTTTATCACTAGTACCATGTGGGAAGGCATCCGTTGGTTCATCTGTTGTAACATCTAGAATGAATCTATGTCATGTAATGTGTAAGCATATTCTTTCTCTTCTGCCTCCTCTGAAGAGAGGAGTTTCTGAATGCCATCATTAATGTAAACCCTATGCCTGAATATCTATCACACTCCTTATAGCTTTCAAGAATCACTTAAGCCCTGACAAACAGCGTGTGTTTTATAGCTTTCCAGATCTCTAAATCTTCTGTGTTAGAGAAACACTGATGGTATTTTATCTTATTCATTTAATTTTTACTTTTATTTTCTTGTATTCTAAATTCTTTCCAACTGTAGTTCATTTCAGTTCAGTTCAGTTGCTCAGACATTTCCGACTCTTTGCAACCCCATGAGTGACAGCATGCCAGGCCTCCCTGTCCATCACCAACTCCCGGAGTTCACTCAGACTCACGTCCATCGAGTCAGTGATGCCATCCAGCCATCTCATCTTCTGTTGTCCCCTTCTCCTCCTGCCCCCAATCCCTCCCAGCATCAGAGTCTTTTCCAATGAGTCAACTCTTCGCATGAGGTGGCCAAAGTACTGGAGTTTCAGCTTTAGCATCATTCCTTCCAAAGAAATCCCAGGGCTGACCTCCTTCAGAATGGACTGGTTGGATCTCCTTGCAGTCCAAGGGACTCTCAAGAGTCTTCTCCAACAACACAGTTCAAAAACATCAATTCTTCGGCACTCAGCCTTCTTCACAGTCCAACTCTCACATCCATACATGACCATTGGAAAAACCATAGCCTTGACTAGATGGACCTTTGTTGGCAAAGTAATGTTTATGCTTTTCAATATGCTATCTAGGTTGGTCATAACATTTCTTCCAAGGAGTAAGTGTCTTTTAATTTCATGGCTGCAGTCACCATCTGAAGGGACTTTGGAGCCCCAAAAAATAAAGTCTGACACTGTTTCTTCATTTATTTCCCATGAAGTGATGGGACCAGATGCCATGATCTTTTTTTTCTGAATGTTGAGCTTTAAGCCAACTTTTTCACTTTCCACTTTCACCTTCATCAAGAGGCTTTTTAGTTCCTCTTCACTTTCTGCCATAAGGGTGGTGTCATCTGCATATCTGAGGTGATTGAGATTTCTCCTGGCAATCTTGATTCCAGCTTGTGCTTCATCCAGCCCAGCGTTTCTCATGATGTACTCTGCATAGAAGTTAAATAAGCAGGGTGACAATACACAGCCTGGATGTACTCCTTTTCCTATTTGGAACCGGTCTGTTGTTCCATGTCCAGTTCTAACTGCTGCTTCCTGACCTGCATACAGGTTTCTCAAGAGGTAGGTCAGGTGATCTGGTTTTGCCATCTCTTTCAGAATTTTCCACAGTTTCTTGTGATCCACACAGTCAAAGGCTTTGGCACAGTCAATAAAGCAGAAATAGATGTTTTTCTGGAGCTCTCTTGCTTTTTCGATGATCCAGCGGATGTTGGCAATTTGATCTCTGGTTCCTTTGCCTTTTCTAAAACCAGCTTGAACATCTGGAAGTTTGCGGTTCACGTATTGCTGAAGCCTGGCTTGGAGAATTTGAGCATTACTTTACTAGCGTGTACTGCTGCTGCTGCTGCTAAGTCGCTTCAGTCGTGTCCGACTCTGTGCGACCCCATAGACGGCAGCCCACCAAGCTCCCCTGTCCCTGGGATTCTCCAGGCAAAAACACTGGAGTGAGTTGCCATTTCCTTCTCCAATGCATGAAAGTGAAAAGTGAAAGTGAAGTCGCTCAGTCGTGTCCAACTCTTAGCGACCCCATGGACTGCAGCCTACCAGGCTCCTCCGTCCATGGGATTTTCCACGCAAGAGTACTGGAGTGGGGTGCCATTACTAGCATGTGAGACGTGTGCAATTGTACGGTAGTTTGAGCATTATTTGGCATTGCCTTTCTTTGGGATTGGAATGAAAACTGACCTTTTCCAGTCCTGGGGCCACTGCTGAGTTTTCCAAATTTGCTGGCATATTGAGTGCAGCACTTTCACAACATCATCTTTCAGGATTTGAAATAGCTCAACTGGAATTCCATCACCTCCACTAGCTTTGTTCATAGTGATGCTTTCTAAGGCCCACTTGACTTCACATTCCAGGATGTCTGGCTCTAGGTCAGTGATCACAGCATCGTGATTATCTTGGTCGTGAAGATTTTTTTGTACAGTTCTTCTGTGTATTCTTGCCACCTCTTCTTAATATCTTCTGCTTCTGCTAGGTCCATACCATTTCTGTCCTTTATTGTCCTTTATTTCATGCCCATCTTTGCGTGAAATGTTCCCTTGGTATCTCTAATTTTCTTGAAGAGATCTCTAGTCTTTCCCATTCTGTTGTTTTCCTCTATTTCTTTGCACTGATCACGGAGGAAGGCTTTCTTATCTCTTCTTGTTATTCTTTGGAACTCTGCATTCAGATGCTTATTTCTTTCCTTTTCTCCTTTGCTTTTCACTTCTCTTCTTTTCACAGCTATTTGTAAGGACTATGCCAAAGCCTTTGACTGTGTGGATCACAAGAAACTGTGGAAAATTCTGAAAGAGATGGCAATACCAGATCACCTGACCTGCCTCTTGAGAAACCTGTATGCAGGTCAGGAAGCAGCAGTTAGAACTGGACATGGAACAACAGACCAATTCCAAATAGGAAAAGGAGTACGTCAAGGCTGTATATTGTCACCCTGTTTATTTAACTTATATGCAGAGTACATCATGAGAAACGCTGGACTGGAAGAAACACAAGCTGGAATCAAGATTGCCGGGAGGAATCTCAATCACCTCAGATATGCAGATGACACCACCCTTATGGCAGAAAGTGAAGAGGAACTAAAAAGCCTCTTGATGAAGGTGAAAGTGGAAAGTGAACAAGTTGGCTTAAAGCTCAGCATTCAGAAAATGAAGATCATGGCATCCGGTCCCATCACTTCATGGGAAATAGATGGGGAAAGAGTGGAAACAGTGTCAGACTTTATTTTTCGGGGCCTCCAAAATCCCTTCAGATGGTGACTGCAGCCATGAAATTAAAAGACGCTTACTCCTTGGAAGGAAAGTTATGACCAACCTAGATAGCATATTCAAAAGCATAAACATTACTTTGCCAACAAAGGTTCGTCCAGTCAAGGCTATGGTTTTTCCTGTGGTCATGTATGGATGTGAGAGTTGGACTGTGAAGAAGGCTGAGCGCCAAAGAATTGATGCTTTTGAACTGTGGTGTTGGAGAAGACTCTTGAGAGTCCCTTGGACTGCAAGGAGATCCAACCAGTCCATTCTGAAGGAGATCAGCCCTGGGATTTCTTTGGAAGGAATGATGCTAAAGCTGAAACTCCAGTACTTTGGCCACCTCATGCGAAGAGTTGACTCATTGGAAAAGACTCTGATGCTGGGAGGGATTGGGGGCAGGAGGAGAAGGGGACGACAGAGGATGAGATTGCTGGATGGCATCACTGACCTGATGGACGTGAGTCTGAGTGAACTCCGGGAGTTGGTGATGGACAGGGAGGCCTGGCATGCTGCAATTCATGGGGTCGCAAAGAGTCGGATATGAGTGAACGACTGATCTGATCTGATCTGATAAGTTATTTATGACAGAGATATAGCCATATTATCTCCTTTGAAAATCAGGTTGTAAATGTATATATTCAGAATAATTATACAGTTAATCCCTACATCATGATGAGGGAAATCTAATGAATAGTCTTTCAATGCCTGCCCATATCAAAATGAACTGCAAATTGCCATTACCTAAATTCAATATATATTAATTCCTTGAATAGATTTTTTCTGTACTTTATTCAATTGAAAATTAAACTGAAGAAAAACGCACATACTACTGATTCTTGTATTTATAGAAGAAATAGATTTTCAAATGCAGTCTTATTTTTAAAACAGTGAAAACTCCTTTCTACAGGGGTGCAGTGAATTATTTAAAACTACACCTTGATCAAGTGGCATATCTCTTGAGATGACCACCATGAGTGAAACAATGGTGTGGGTTTTTGAAGTTGAGATTTTCTTTTCCTGTACAACTTTGCTTTTGACCAAAAGTAGTCTCAAAGAAATAACTTTTGATTACTAATATATCTGGGATATTTGGTGTGATCCATCAGGGAAACCTTAAATTGGCTTTGCTAGAAGTTTTATAAAATATTTTAGTCTAGTTTTTTTTTTTTTTTTTTAATGGTCTAGTTGTAACAAACAAAAACAAACTCTTGATCAGATATACATGGGTCATATCCTCTCTTTGCAAGATACCTGAAATAATGTAAAGGGTTGCCATTTTTCAAAGGAAAATTCCTTACTCACCAGAGAGACAGAAATCTTGTTTAAAAAAAAAAAAAAAAGATGCAAGATTAGTTTTCAGAGAGTTTTGAACTTATTGTCACCATAAAGACTTCCTAAATTCTTTGAAATTTTTGGTCATACTTGTACCTGAATATCCATAGATAATAATTAGGTTGCATTGCCAGTAGTTATTTAGAATTTACAGTATTGTAAAATGGCTTTCAAATATTCTGAATCACCAGAACAATATCTCTGGGGTCCAGCCAAGCATAATTCTCCACAGTATCCTTTAATGGAACACGACTTAAAATTCCATACTTTTGCAAGTTTTTATACAATAGATTCTACTAAAAAGGACCAAAAGTATATAATTTTTATTACTTTAGTGATTTTGGATTGATATTATAAATATTTTAGTATGTATTTTTAATTGTACACAGAATGTAAAGCATGAAATTTATAAGATCTAGCATACACAGTATTTGTACATGCAGCTTATAATACACAGAACCTAAAGGTAAAATAGCTACAGCTACATTTGAGACATATCTGAAGCAACAATGTATTTTCTAAACTAAAAGTTTATCTTATAGAAATTATTCATGTATTATTAGAGATAGTGGATGCATTACAATTATCTAGTTTTTTTGTGTGTGCTTCTAAATTATATATTTCATGAAATTCCACAATAATGAGTCATATTATTAAATAGAAAACTAGGAAAATGGGCAGGCTAATATCTTGAGAGAGAAATGAAAATGATTACTATGTATATACTTTGAGCTTGGATTCATATTAAAGATCAGTTTACTAGGCTTTACTGAGTAAGCATGCTATATATAGTTTATGGTCAAAATTATATCTAAGCCTAGTTCTGCCAGACATGTAAACTGGGATTAATGAATTTAACTCTATGAGCCTCTATAATTGAGCATATAAAAATCACAATAAAATATAATTCACATGGTTGAATGGTTAATATCAAAGAACAAATACAAGAAGTGTTGCCAAGCTTGTGGAGAAAAGGGAATCCTTCTTCAGGTTGGTGGGAATGTAAATTGATACAACCATTATGGATAGTATGAAGATTTCTCAAAATATTAAAAACACATCTGGCCATCCATCTATAAATATGTATCAAGGGAAATGAATTAATATGCATTCATAAGAGTGCATATTCATATTCTTGATATAAAAGAGAAGAGATATCTTCTTATGCCTATTTCAGCACTGTCTGCAATAACTGCTGCTGCTGCTAAGTCGCTTCAGTCATGTCCAACTGTGTGCGACCCCATAGACAGCAGCCCACCAGGCTCCCCTGTCCCTGGGATTCTCCAGGCAAGAACACTGGAGTGGGTTGCCATTTCCTTCTCCAATGCATGAAAGTGGAAAGTGAAAGTGAAGTTGCTCAGTCGTGTCCAATTCCTAGCGACCCCATGGACTGCAGCCTACCAGGCTCCTCCGTCCATGGGATTTTCCAGGCAAGAGTACTGGAGTGGGTTGCCATTGCCTACTAATTGTCTGTTAATAAATACATTGATTTTTCTAAATGGAAAAAATATATGTATATAATTTATATATTACATAGCCTTAAAAATAATATACTTCTATTTGCAGCAACATGGATGAACCTAGATGACATTATGTGAAGTAAAATAAGCCAGACACAGAAGGACAAATATTGCTTGAATTTACTTTTACCTGAAATCTAAAATAGTCAAGCTCACTGAACCAAAGAGTAGAAAGCCTAAAGGGAGTTAGAAATAGAGAGATTTGGGTCAAAGGCTGAAATGCTTCCATCATACAAGATGAGAAAGTTCTGTAGATTTAATGCAGAACAACGGAAATAGTAAACAATAGTGAAAAGTAAACAATAGTCTATTGCACACTTAAAAAGTGATAGGAAGATAAGTACTAAGAAACTTAAACATGTGAAGTAGATTTGCACAGACATCTTGTGAGTGATTGGTATTGGGAGTGTTCAAGAAACTGTTCAAAGAAAGAAAACTCTTCCCTCATTATTTTCCCTCATTTTTTGTTGGAGGAACATTTTAAAACATTTTTGTTGTTGTTGTTGATGTTGTTGTTAATAGCATAATGAGGGGTGGGAGGGGGCTTAAGAGGGAGGGATAAAGAAAATGTCATGAATGATTTTTTTCCAGTCCTGCCATATGTAACACTGAGTCTGTTACCTAAATTTTATAGTTAGATCATATTCAATTTACTTATTAAACTGTGTTCTGTTTACCAGTGGGATTTTCTGCAGTTATTTTACATTTCACTGTAAAGATAATAAGAGTACTTCTCCTCTGCTTTCTTCAGAGGGTGGCCTTTTAACGTAGCCTGAGACAAGTCCTGTGATTTGAAGGTGAGCAGTAAGAATGGGACTAATTGACATGCATCAGTTTACAAAGACAGTCTTATCATCTGAGAATGCACCATCTTTTTCTCTGTATAATTATTTATTACATCTAGCTTGGTTCCCACATTTTGTTGGGTCTCAAAATTGGCTCAAGAATGCTGTTATTATTTATTCTGTATTGATAAAATTTGTCTTGCCATTATTGAGTAAATCCAATTAATATTTTCTTCTCTAACATAGCACTGTCATTTTTTGTGAAAATGGTTATATGTTTATTTAGTACAATACTGAGTCATATATAAATTTTCAATAAAAGCAGAAACTTTCTTACCTTAAAAAAAAAAAGAAACTTAAACAGAAATAAAAGGTAACTCTAGGTTGAACTATATGTTAATGACATTGATTTAATGATTATTTCAGAATGTGTACATATATCAAAACATCAATCTGTATGCCATAAATATATACCATTTTTATTTGTCAATTGTAGCTTCAGTTCAGTCACTCAGTCGTGTCCAACTCTTTTGCTACCCCATGAACCACAGCACGCCAGGCCTCCTTGTCCATCACCAACTCCCGGAATTTACACAAACTCACGTCCATTGAGTGGGTGATCCCTTAATTACGCTAGAAAAAAGAGTTATTACAAGATTGTATGAGAAAATGTATACTGGTTACATTACACATGCCTTGAATAAGTTATCACTGAACAGTAGTTTACCTTCTTCATCATCACCATTAACAGCAATATCTACATAACCATGTCACTTTCATCTATACCCTTGTCATCTCAAAATTTATCAGCTGGTATGGTTCACAAAATGTTCTAGTATTCATTCCTATATGATTTTAGCAAAGTATCCTAGATTACAAATGAAGATGTTATTATTATTCCATTGGTATTTTAGTGATATGTATGGAAACTTAAAAAAATAAGATGCAAAAATTAAACACAGGGATGAAATACACTTAGTACAATTTGTGTTTGGAAAAAAACCTGAGTAACTGTAATATATCTGCTATTGATATTTTTAAGAATACTTGACTAATTTGCACAAGATGATCTGAAATTTAGAAAATGCTTTATTGACTCAGAAATGTCTCAAATTATGTAATTATAATTTTGCCTTTATTAGAAGCTCCATTTTATATTTTTGCATAAGATGGAGACAAGAAACAGTTTAATTGAAAATAGCAAATTCATATAAGTTAAATGTGCACAAAAATACTAAATTTACTCTGAAACCATGCTAACTACTGTGCTCATAGGAAGGTGATCATATTTTCATTAGTAAATGAAATCCAAAAAAGAAGTTTATGAATAATATCAACTATTGACTATAACACTAATCTCACTGTGTTTCACTACTTCTTCACAGTAGATTATTAGGATTGACACCACTTTGAAAATTTTACATGTTTACACGTCCTGGCTATTATAAACAGTGCTGCAATGAACATTGGGGTACATGTGTCTCTTTCCCTTCTGGTTTCCTCAGTGTGTATGCCCAGCAGTGGGATTGCTGGATCATAAGGCAGTTCTATTTCCAGTTTTTTAAGGAATCTCCACACTGTTCTCCATAGTGGCTGTACTAGTTTGCATTCCCACCAACAGTGTAAGAGGGTTCCCTTTTCTCCACACCCTCTCCAGCATTTATTATTTGTAGACTTTTGGATCGCAGCCATTCTGACTGGTGTGAAATGGTACCTCATAGTGGTTTTGATTTGCATTTCTCTGATAATGAGTGATGTTGAGCATCTTTTCATGTGTTTGTTAGCCATCTGTATGTCTTCTTTGGAGAAATGTCTATTTAGATCTTTGGCCCATTTTTTGATTGGGTCATTTATTTTTCTAGAGTTGAGCTGTAGGAGTTGCTTGTATATTTTTGAGATTAGTTGTTTGTCGGTTGCTTCATTTGCTATTATTTTCTCCCATTCTGAAGGCTGTCTTTTCACCTTGCTAATAGTTTCCTTTGATGTACAGAAGCTTTTAAGTTTAATTAGGTCCCATTTGTTTATTTTTGCTTTTATTTCCAATATTCTGGGAGGAGGGTCATAGAGGATCCTGCTGTCTTGGGGCTGGTGCACTGGGACGACCCAGAGGGATGGTATGGGGAGGGAGGAGGGAGGAGGGTTAAAAAAAAAAAAAAAAAAGAATGGTGTGTTTAGTATGCTCTCTTTACATGCATTCATTTTGCTGGCTTGTTCATGAGAAACTCTAAATCATATGAGAAATGAATACCATGGTCTCCAGGAAAGATGTGTGTAGGAACTATAAAAACTGGAACAGGAAGAAGGTTTTCATTCTCTACCTTTATATTTATTCTTAAAATTGAAGGGAAACTAAAGCAATTATAAGTTCTTGGAGACAGTAGGTATTAGTACTATCTTATAGGAAATGATTTGTCTTTAGGGGTCCAGAAACATAAAAATATCCATGACCTTTTCCCCGTTAATTCTTCTCCTGGAAATTTACTCTCCAGAAGGACTTCAATAGGGACTTCCTTGGTGGTCCAGTGGTTATGAATCTGCCTTCCAATCAATGCAGGGGATGCAGGTTTGATCCCTGGTGGAGGAACTAAGATCCCACATGCCACACGGCCAAAAAAAAAGAAAGAAAGTTGAACTCATAAAAACAAAGAAAAGAATGGTGTTTGCTAGGGGCTGGGGGATATATATATCTAATGTATAACACAGTGACTATAGTTGATGATGCTGCATTGTATGATTGAAATTTATTAAGAGAATAGAACTTTAGTGTTTGCACCAAAATAAATTTGTTGTTGTTGAGCAAAAAAAAAAAAAAAGAAAATTTTACAAATACATATATTCATCTCTCACCCCTGCACTTGATGTTTTCGATAATTCCATGAAGACTCTCCAGCAACCACAATTCCTGGCCTCCTCTAACTGGAAATTCAGTATAACATTTA
The DNA here is from genome assembly GCF_003369695.1 of Bos indicus x Bos taurus. Taxonomy (NCBI): domain Eukaryota; kingdom Metazoa; phylum Chordata; class Mammalia; order Artiodactyla; family Bovidae; genus Bos; species Bos indicus x Bos taurus. The sequence goes on from NC_040082.1 coordinate 69,012,665, forward strand.
TATTGTGTGTGTTCACCTTGGAAAGTCCATTAATGGAGGTTAAGTCACTAACATCTCAGATTGGTCATAGGCCAAGAGTGGGAGAAAAAGTTCTGAAAATGAATGTCTTTAGATACTTTTACAGATGTGTTAAGAGTCAATTTGGTGTGAAAAGAAACAAATATTTTTATTCAAGTTATTCCAATGTTATTATGACTCTAAAGTGTTATGGAATCATATATCTTATATTTTGTAATTCAGTAAGTGCATAAAATGCTGGAGTACTTCTTTCTATTGTGTTCACTTTGTTGCACTTCAATTTGAAATTTTCTGGCAACCCTGTGTTGAACAAGTCTATCAGCGCCAATTTTCCAATAGCATTGCTCACTTTGTGTATATGTCATCTTTTGGTAATTCTTACAGTATTTCACAGTCCCCAACTGAGCCAAAAGATTATGACTCTCTCTGAAGGCTCAGGTGATGATTAGAACTTTTCAGCAATAAAGTATTTTTAAATGAAGCTATGTACATTTTTAGAAGCAATGCTCCTACACACTTACATGAATATAGTAGAATATAACATAGCTTTTATATGTACTAGGAAACAAACAAAAAAAGCTGTATATGATTCTCTTTATTGCCATATTTGCTTTATTGCAGGGATCTGGAAACAAATTTGAAATGTCTGTTAGGTGTACCTGTAATGTGGAAACACTTTAATTTGTCAGTTGTGAACATACTGAGTAGAAATTGAGTACATTAATATGAAATGTGGTGCATTTAACATGGAATCATAAGAAATTCTTAAAATTTCAAACAATTAATGTGTAATTTTAAATTTTTTGATATTGATTTTCAAGTTGTTTTCTTTATATTGGAGTTTATTATTATTACCATTAATTATAAAACACATTTATAATTTTATAATAGGTAATAAAGTGTTAGTAATACTCTGATGAGATAGTCTTTAGATAATATTCAATTGCATTTTTTATTACAGGTGATGTTATAAATGTTCTTAGATTTCCTTTGGTCTAAGTATTTGCATGATGACTTGTTTCTTTTGGTAAGTGGTATTACTAATGTAGTTTAATACATTTATTTTCTGGCTCAGATCGTAAAGCTTCTGCCTGCAATGCGGGAGAGCCGGGTTCGATCCCTGGATCGGGAAGATCCCCTGGATGAAGGAAATGGCAACCCTCTCCGGTGCTCTAACCTGGAAAATTCCATGGATGGAGGAGCCTGGTGGGCTACAGTTGATGGGGTCACAAAAAGTCAGACACGACTGAATGACTTCGCTTTGACTTTTAACAAGATTTACGATTTTAACAATTTCAGTTGTACAATCCAGCGACACTAAGTACATGCACATTTTTGTAAATTATCACCACTGTTTATTTTCAGAACATTTTAATTATCCCAATATGAAACATCTCACCATATAAACAATAATTCTCTGTCCTTTTCTCCACACAGCTCTGCTAACCTTGGTTCTGTCTCAATGCATTAAAAAACAAACGAACAAACTTTTTATTTTGTACTGGGGTATAGCTGATTAACAAACAATGTTATGAAAGTTTCAGGTGAACAGTGAAGAGACTCAGACATACATATACATGTATTCTCTCTCCCCCAAATCCCCCTCTCTTCCAGGCTGCCGCACAACACTGAGAAGAGTAACATGTGCCATACAGTTGGTCCCTCTCGGTTAATTATTTTAAGCATTGCAGTGTGTACATGGCCATTCCAAACTCCCTAACTACCTCTTCCTCCCAGCAACCATAAACTATACGTACATAAATTCATTTGTATCATTTTGTTTTAGATTCCACACATAAGGGGTGCCATACAATATTTTTCCTTCTCTGCCTGACTTCACTCAGTATGGCACTCTCTAGATTCATCCATGTTAAAGCAAAAGGCGTTGCTTCATTCTTTGTAATGGCTGAGTAATAGTCTATTGTGTATATGTAACTTATCTTCTTTATCTGTTCCTCTTTTGATGGACATTTAGGTTGCTTCCATGTCTCAGATATTGTAAATAGTGATGCGATTAATATTGGGGCACATGTACCCTTTCAGATCATGTTTTACTCTGGATATATGTCCAGGAATGGGATTGGAGGATCATATATTAACTCTATTTTCAGTTTTCTAAGGAAGCTGTGTACTGTTCCCCATGGTGACTGTACCAATTACATTCCTACCAACAGTGTAGGAGGGTGCCCTTCCCTCCACATCATCTCCAGTATTTATTGTTTGTGGATTTTTGATGATACTCATTCTGGCTGGTGTGAGGTGATATCTCACTATAGTTTTGATTTGCATTTCTCTAATAATTAGCAATGCTGAACATCTTTACATATGTCTATTGGCCATCAGTTTGTTTTCTTTAGAGAAGTGTCCATTTACGTCTTCTGCCCATTTTTTTTGGGGGGTGGGTGGGTTATTTTGATGCTGTTAGTGTTATCAGCTATTTGCAAATTTTGGAGTGCATGCTGAGTTGCTTCAGTCATGTCTGACTGTGACCCTGTGGACTGTAGCCTGACAGACACTTCTGTCCATGGGGATTCTCCAGGTAAGAATTTTGGAGTGAATTGTTATGCCCTCCTCCAGGGGATCTTCTTGACCCAGGGATTAAACTTGCATCTCCTATGTCTCCTGTATTGGCAGGAGGGTACTTTACTACTAGTGCCAACTTACTACTCACATCATTTGCAAATATTTTCTACCAATTTCTGGTTTGTCTTTTCATTTTATTTATTTATTTTACTGTGCAAAAGCTTTTAAGTTTAATGCAGATACTGTTTGTTTATTTCTGGTTTTATTTTCATTATTCTGGAAGAAAAAAAATTGAAAAAGATATTGCTGTGATTTTTGTCAGAGAGTGTTCTGCCTATGTTTTCCCCTAAGGGTTTTATAGTGTCAGGTCTCACATTTAGGTTTTTAATCCATTTTCAGCTTATTTTTGTATCCAGAATTAATCTAATTTCATTGTTTACAAACAGCTGTCCAGTTTGCCCAGCACCAATTGTTGAAGAGACTTTCTTTCCAACATTGTGTAGTCTTGTCTCCTTTGTCGTGGATTAATTGGCTATAGGTTTATGTTTTTATTTCTGGATGTACTATCCTGTTCCATTCATCTTTATTTTTGGGTCAGTACCATACTGTTTTTATGACTGTAGCTTTATAGTACAGTCTCAAGACATGTAGCCTTATTCCTTCATCTCCATTTTTCTTTCTCACGATTGCTTTGTGTCTCCATACAAATTTTGAGATATTTTGTTCTAGTTTTGTGGAAAATGCCATTGATAAACTTATAGGGATTGCTTTGAATCTGTAGATTGCCTTGGGTATTATAGTCATTTTGACAATATTGATTCTTGCAATCCATGAACATGGTATATGTTTTCATCTGTTTATGTCTTATTCAGTTTCTTTCATCAGATCTTAGTTTTCCCAGTACAGTCTTTTGTCTCCTCAGGTGGGCTTATTCCTAGGTATTTTACTCTTTTTGATATGATAATAAATTGAATTGTTTCTTGAATTTCTTTTTCTAATTTTTCACTGTTGGTATATAGAAATGCAACAGATTTCTGTGTATTAATTTTGTAACTTGCAACTTTACCAAATCCAGTTGATAAGTTCTACAAGTTTTCTGGCACCGTCTCTAGAACCTTCTATGTATAGTATCACATCATCTCTTAACAGTGACAGTTTAACAATTTAACTTCCTCTTTTTCAATTTGGATTCCCTTTCCTTCTTTCCCTGTCTTTTTGGACAGTAAAGCATCTGCCTGCAATGCGGGAGACCCAGGTTTGATCCCTGGGTTGGGAAGATCCCCTGGAGAAGGAAATGGCAACCCACTCCAGGGTTCTTGCCTAGAAAATTCCATGGATGGAGGAGCCTGGTGGGCTACTGTCCATGGGGTTGCAAAGAGTTGGACACAACTGAGCAACTTCACTTTACTTCTTTCTCTTCTCTGACTGCTATAACTAGGACTTCAAAACTCTGTTGAATAAGACTGGTGAGAGTGGACTTCCTTATCTTGTTCCTGACCTTAGAGAGATTGCTTTCAGCTTTTTGCTAGCTGTTGGTTTGTAATATATAACTTTATTATGTTGAGACATATTCCCTCTATGCCCACTTTCTGGAGAGATTTTATCATAAATGGGTGCTGAATTTTGTCAAGAGTTTTTTCTGCATATATTGAGATGATCTTATGGTTTTTATTCTTTAGATTGTTGACATGGTATATCACATTGATTGATTTGTGAATGCTAAAGAATCCTTGCATCCCTGGTGTGAATCCCACTTTATCATGTTGTGTAATCTCTTTAATGTACTGTTGGATATGGATTGCTGGATTTTGTTCAAAATTTTTATATCTATGTTCATCAAGGATATTAGCTTGCAATTTTCTACTTTTGTGGTATCTTTGTCAGAGTGATGGTGGACTCATAAAATAACTTTGGAAGTTTAGCTTCCTCTGCTGGTTGTGGTTTTCTTTCTGGAGGCTGCAGGACTGTGGTTCTTCTTGCTTCTTCTCTCTGTCCTCTGGTGGATGAGGCTAAGAGGCTTGTGCAAACTTCCTGATGAGAGGGACTGGAGGTTGGGGAAACTGGGTCTCCTCTGGTGGGCAGAGTGGTGCTCAGTAAAACTTGAATCTAGTGGTCTGCTGATGGGTGGGGCTGTGCTCTCTCCCTGTTAGTTGTCTGGGCTGAGGTGATCCAGACCTGGAGTCTACCTGCTCTGTTGCTGTTGTTCAGTCTCTAAGTCGTGTCCCACACTTTGTGACCCACAGCCTGCAGGACACTAGGCTTTCCTGTCCTTCATTATCTCCTGGAGTTTGCTCAAATTCATGTCCATTGAGTTGATAATGCTATCCAATCATCTTATCCTCTGTCCCCATGCTATCCCTCCCCCCGCCACCTTCTCCTCCTATCCTTAATCTTTCCCAGCATCAGCGTCTTTCCAACAAGTCAACTCTTTGCATCAGGTAGCCAAAATATTGGAACTTCATTTTCAGCATCAGTCTTTCCAGTGAATATTCAGGGTTGATTTCCTTTAGGATTGACTCATTTCATCCGCTTGCAGTTAAAGGAACTCTCAAGAGTTTTTTCTAGCACCATAGTTTGAAAACATCAACTCTTCAGTGCTCAGTCTTCTTTATGGTTCAACTCTCACATCCATACATGACTACTGGAGAAATCGTAGCTTTGACTATACAGACCTTTGTCAGCAAAGTAATGTCTCTGCTTTTTAACACACTGTCTAGGTTTGTCATAGCTTTCCTTCCAAAAAGCAAGCATCTTTAATTTCATGGCTGCAGTCCACTGTCTGGAGTGATTTTGGAGCCCAAGAAAATAAACTTTGCCACTGCTTCCAATTTTTCTTCTTCTATTTGCCAAGAAATGATGAGACTGGATGCCATGATTTTAGTTTTTTGAATGTTGAGTTTGAAGCCAGTTTTTTCACTCTCCTCTTTCACTCTAATCAAGAAGCTCTCCTGCTGGTAAGCTCCTCAGTGGTAAAGAATCTACTTACAATGCTGGAGACCTGGGTTTGATCCCTGGGTTGGGAATATCCACTGAAGAAGAAAATTTCAACTAAAACTCCAGTATTCTTGCCTGGAAAATCTCATGCACAGAGGAGCCTGGCAGGCTCCAGTCCATGGAATCACAAAGAGTCAAACATGACTTAGTGACTAAACACTCACAAGAGGCTCTTTAGTTCGTCTTTGCTTTCTGCAAGTGGAGTGGTAGGGCTACAGGCTCTATTGTATGGCTAATGGTGACCTCCAGGAGGTCTCACATCAAGGGACACCTCCCAGGACTCTTGCTACCAGTGCTAACGTTCTGCTATAAGCCACTGCCAAGCCATGCCTCCACAAGAGACCCTCCAATACTCGCACATCAGCCTGGCTCAGACTCCTGTGGTATCACTGCTTGTTTCCCCTGGGTCCTGGTGTGCACATGGTTTTGTTTGTGCCCTCCAAGATTGGAGGTCCTGTGAAAGTCCTGCAATCCATTTCTTCCGGCTTTTAAAGTCAGATTCCCTAGGAATTTCTAGTCCTTTTGCTGGATCCCCAGTCTGGGAAGCCTGATATGGGACTCAGAACCTTCACACTAGTGTGTGAACTTCTTTGGTGTTATTGCTCTTCAGTCCCAGCGGGTATGGGATTTGATTTTATCGTGATTATACCATCTCATTGCAGCTTCCATTTGTCCTTGGATGTGGGGTATCTTTTTGGTGAGTTCCAGCATCTTCCTGGAAGTGGTTGCTCAACATCTAGTTGGGATTTTGGTACTCTGGCAGGAGAAGATGATTATATGTCCCTCTATTCCACCATCTTGAACTATTCTTGTTGATTACTTTTAAATTAGTAAAATGGTACGGCCCAAATTCTTGCAAACAGGTTAAGGTCATTGTAAAAGCATTCCCTAACTGTTCACTGTCAACTGCCAGTCAAATTGCTCCTCCCAGGCCAGTTAAAGATCGCCTAATTGGTCCCACACATTCACACCTCAGGAGGAAGAGAGGAGACAGTGGGGCACATGGAGAAGCTGTAGGTCAGGAAGTAGTGAGCCACTGCAGGGTTGGGAGGATTGGCTGTAGTTCAATGGCAAGCAGAGAAGTGGTATTGCAGTGGCTAAATCTATTTGTTCTATGTACCTCATAAATGTGGAATCATACAATATTTTTCTTTTTGTGTTTGACTTATTTCAGTAATTGTTTGCAGAGTTCATCTATTTTGTAGCATGTACCAGAACTTACTATTAAATTCAAATTATATTCTATTTTATGTATATAGCCCATTTAAGAAGTACTCTGTTCCTATGAACATGATGTAATACAAATATCTGTTCAACTTTCTGACTTCAATTATTTTTATGTATACATAGAGCATAATTGTTGGATCATAAGGTCATACTATGATCAAGTTTTAGAGGAATCACATATTGCTTTTCATACCTGCTTACCATTTTACATTCTAACCAGAAGTGAACAAAGATTTCAGCTTCTCCACACCTTACCAACGATAGTCTTTCTTTCTTTGCTATTTTTGTTATTTCTTTCTTTTTTCTATACTGGCACTCCAACTTTGAAGGGTTATTCCATTGTGGTTTTGATATGGATTTCCTTAATGACTAATGATGTTAGCCATCTTATCATGTGCTTATCAGGTATTTCTATACATCTTAGAAAAATATGTACTCAAATTTTCCACTCCTGTTTAATTTGGTTTTGTTGTTTTTAAATCTTTGTTATTGAAAAAATATTTTTTAATGCTAAGATTTATTTATACCTTCTGGATATTTTCCTTCATAAGATATATATTTTTTCTAATTATATTATTTTCTCTCTTTAATCTACTGAGAATATTCTTAGACACACAATTTCTTTTTATTTATTTAATTAAAAATTAATTTTCCTTTTGTCGTTTGTGCTTTTGTTGTCACACCCACAAATATTTGCTAAGCTCAATGTAATAAAGCTTTTCTTCTCTGTTTCTTCCAAGGGTTTTATAGATTCAGTGCTTATTTTTTATGGAGAAGGCAATGGCACCCCACTCCAGTACTCTTGCCTGGAAAATCCCATGGACAGAGGAGCCTGGAGGGCTGCAGTCCATGGGGTCGCTGAGGGTCAGACAGGACTGAGCGACTTCACTTTCACTTTCACTTTCATGCTTTGGAGAAGGAAATGGCAACCCACTCCAGTGTTCTTGCCTGGAGAATCCCAGGGCCGGGGGAGTCTGGTGGGCTGCTGTCTATGGGGTCGCACAGAGTTGGACACGACTGAAGTGACTTAGCAGCAGCAGCAGCTTATTTTTAAGCTTTTAATCAATTTTGAGTTAATTTTTAAATGTTGTATGGATAATGGTTCCACATTCTTCTTTTGCATTCCAAAATTCAGTTTTCTTATCATGATTCATTGAAAATAGTGTCCTTTCCTTACTGAATAGTCTTGGCAACCTTGCTGAAAATCACATAATCATCCACGTGAGGATTCCTTTATGATTCCTCTATTCTATTTAATTCATCTATTTGTCTCTTTGTATGTAAGCTACTTTAATTAGTTATATATATATATATATATAATTAGTTTTGAAGTAAGAAAGGATGAAAAATTGTTTTGCTATTTGAAGATTAAATTCCATTGTGATTCAACATTAATTTTAGAGTATGCTTCCCTATTTTGCAGAAAAAATCATGGGAATTTTGATAAGGAATTCATTGACTCTGTAGATACTTCTGGATATTCTTATTATCATAAGAATATTATTATCCCAATCCATGAACATGGAGTATAACGATACTTATTTTTATCTTCTTTATTTCAGGAATGTTTGATAGATTTCACTGTATAAATGTTTCATATTCTTAGTTGGAATTTTTCAAAGTATTTTGTTTATGTTATGATAGATAGAATTGTTTTCTAAACTTTCTTTTAACATGTTTATTGCTAGGGTAAAGAACACAACTTTTGTTGTTTATTTTGTATCTTACAACTTTGCTGACCCTATTTATTAACTTTAATTGTGTGTATGATCTTTAGGAATATTTAGGATAATATAATGTCATCAATAAATAGATGAGCTTACTCATTTTATTTCAACTTAGATACCTTTTGATACTTTAGCCTAATTGCTCTAGCTGAAACCCTCAACACTGTGTTGAACAGAATGGGTGGAAGTGGGCATCTTTGACTTCTTTCTGTACTTCGAGGAAAAGCATTCAGATTTTCACAATTAAGCACAAGATTAAATATGCAGTTTTCATGCCAATCTTTTATATGTTGAGGATTTTCTTTTTCTAGTTCCAGACTGTTGGGTTATCTTATCATTGAAGGGTGTTAAGTCTTGTCAAACCCCTTTTTTCCTGCATGCATTTAGAGTATCATGTATTTCCCCCCCCCCCCCCCCACTCATTCAAGTAAGATGATGCATTATTTCACATGGTGAACATTTCTGGTATTTTATGATTTAATCAAATCAGGTGACTGTGTGTAATCTTTTTGATATACACAAAAAATTGATGAATTTTTTGCTGCTATTTAGTTAAGAGTGTTGTCTAAAGGCCTTTATTCATATCAATGTCTTTTCTTTTTTTAATATAAATGTATTTATTTTAATTGGAGGCTAATTACTTTACAATATTGTATTGGTTTTGCCATATATTCACATGGACCCACCACGGGTGTACATGTGTTCCCCATCCTGAACTCCCCTTCCTCCTCCCTCCCCATCCCATCCCTCTGGGTCATCCCAGTGCACCAGCCCCAGGCACCCTGTCTCATGCATTGAACCTGACTGGCAATCCATTTCACAAATGATAATATACATGTTTCAATGCCATTCTCCCAAATCATCCCACCCTCTCCCTCTCCCACAGAGTCTAAAAGACTATTCTATACATCTGTGTCTCTTTTGCTGTCTTGCATATAGGGTTATCGTTACCATCTTTCTAGATTCCATATACATGCATTAGTATACTATATTGGTGTTTTTCTTTCTGGCTTACTTCACTCTGTATAATAGGCTCCAGTTTCATCCACCTCATTAGAACTGATTCAAATGCATTCTTTTTAATGACTGAGTAATATTCCATTGTGTATATATACCACAGCTTTCTTATCCATTCATCTGCTGATGTACATCTAGGTTGCTTCCATGTCCTAGCTATTATAAACAGTGCTGTGATGAACATTGGGGTACTCATATCTCTTTCAATTCTGGTTTCCTCAGTGTATATGCCCAGCAGTGGGATTGCTGGGTCATGTGGCAGTTCTATTTCCAGTTTTTTAAGGAATCTCCACACTGTTCTCCATAGTGGCTGTATTTGTTTGCTTTCCCACCAACAGTGTAAGAGGGTTCCCTTTTCTTCACATCCTCTCCAGCATTTATTGCCTGTAGACTTTTGGATAGCAGTCATTCTGACTGGTGTGAAATGGTAACTCATTGTGGTTTTGATTTGCATTTCTCTGATAATGAGTGGTGTTGAGCATCTTTTCATGTGTTTGTTAGCTGTCTGTATGTCTTCTTTGGAGAAATGTCTGTTTAGTTCTTTGGCCCATTTTTTGATTGGGTCAGTTATATTTCTGGTATTGAGATGCAAGAGTTGCTTGTATATTTTTGAGATTAACTCTTTGTCAGTTGCTTCATTTGCTATTATTTTCTTCCATTCTGAAGGCTGTCTTTTCATCTTGCTTATAGTTTCTTTTGTTGTGCAAAAGCTTTTAAGTTTAGTTAGGTACCGTTTGTTTATTTTGCTTTTATTTCCAATACTCTGGGAGGTGGATCATAGAGGATCCTGCTGTGATTTATGTCAGACAGTGTTTTGCCTATGTTTTCCTCTAGGAGTTTTATAGTTTCTTGTCTTACTTTTAGATTTTTAATCCATTTGGGTTTATTTTTGTGTATGGTGTTAGAAAGTGTTCTAGTTTCATTCTTTTACAAGTGGTTGACCAGTTTTCCAGCACCACTTGTTAAAGAGATTGTCTTTTCTCCATTGTATATTCTTGCCTCCTTTGTTGAAGATAAGGTGTCCATAGGTGCATGGATTCATCTCTGGGCTTTCTATTTTTTTCCATTGATCTATATTTCTTTCTTTGTGCCAGTACCATATTCTCTTTGATGACTGTAGCTTTGTAGTAGAGCCTGAAGTCAGGTAGGTTGATTCCTCCTGTTCCATTCTTCTTTCTCAAGATTGCTTTGGCTATTAGAGGTTTTTTTTTTTTGTATTTCCATACAAATTGTGAAATTATTTGTAGTAGTTCTCTGAAAAATATCATTGGTAGCTTGATAGGGATTGCATTGAATCTATAGATTGCTTTGGGTAGTATACTCATTTTCACTATATTGATTCTTCCAACCCATGAACGTGGTATATTTCTCCATCTATTTGTGCCCATTTTGATGTTTTTCATCAGTGTTTTATAGTTTTCTATATATAGATATTTTGTTTCTTTAGGTAGATATATTCCTAAGTATTTTATTCTTTCCGTTGCAATGGTGAATGGGATTTTTTCCTGATTTTCTCTTTCTGTTTTCTTATTGTTAGTGTATAGGAATGCAAGGGGTTTCTGTGTGTTAATTTTATATCCTGTAACTTTACTATATTCATTGATTAGCTCTAGTAAATTTTCTGGTGCAGTCTTTAGGGTTTTCTATGTAGAGGATCATGTCATTTGCAAACAGTGAGAGTTTTACTTCTTCTTTTCTAATCTGATTCCTTTTATTTCTTTTTCTGCTCTGATTGTTGTGGCCAAGACTTTCAAAACTATGTTGAATAGTAGTGTTGAGAGTGGGCACCTTTGTCTTGTTCCTGACTTTAGGGGAAATGCTTTCAATTTTTCACCATGGAGGATAATGTTTGCTGTTTTTATTATGTTGAGGTATTTTTATTATGTTAAGGTATGTTCCTTCTATTCCTGCTTTCTGGAGGGTTTTTTTTTTTTTATCATAAATGGATGTTGAATTTTGTCAAATGCTTTCTCTGCATCTGTTGAGATAATGATACGTTTTTATCTTTCAATTTGTTAACGTGGTATATTACATTGATTGATTTCCAGATATTGAAAAATCCTTGCATCCCTGGGATAAAGCCCACTTGGTCATGATGTATGATCCTTTAAATATGTTGTTGGATTCTGTTTGCTAGAATTTTGTTAAGGATTTTTGCATCTATGTTCATCAGTGATATTGGTCTGTAGTTTTATTTTTTTGTGTGGCATCTTTGTCTGGTTTTGGTATTAGGGTGATGGTGGCCTTGTAGAATAAGTTTGGAAGTTTACCTTCCTCTGCAATTTTCTGGACAAGTTTGAGTAGGATAGGTGTTAGCTGTTCTCTAAATTTTTGGTAGAATTCAGCTGTGAAGCCGTCTGGTCCTGGGCTTTTGTTTGCTGGAAGATTTCTGATTACAGTTTCAATTTCCATGCTTGTGATGGGTCTGTTAAGATTTTCTATTTCTTCCTGGTCGAGTTTTGGAAAGTTGTACTTTTCTAAGAATTTGTCCTTTTCTTCCAAATTGTCCATTTTATTGGCATATAGTTGCTGATAGTAGTCTCTTATGTTCCTTTGTATTTCTGTGTTGTCTGTTGTGATCTCTCCATTTTCATTTATAATTTTGTTGATTTGATTCTTCTCCCTTTGTTTCTTGATGAGTCTGGCTAATGGTTTGTCAATTTTATTTATCTTCTCAAAGAACCAGCTTTTGGCTTTGTTGATTTTTGCTATGGTCTCTTTTGTTTCTTTTGCATTTATTTCTGCCCAATTTTTAAGATTTCTTTCCTTCTGCTCACCCTGGGGTTCTTCATTTCTTTTTTTCTAGTTGCTTTAGGTGTAGAGTTAGGTTATTTATTTGACTTTTTTCTTGTTTCTTGAGGTAAGCTTGTATTGCTATGAACCTACCCCTTAGCACTGCTTTTACAGTGTCACATAGGTTTTGGGTTGTTGTCATTTCATTTTCATTCATTTCTATGCATATTTTGATTTCTTTTTTGATTTATTCTGTGATTTGTGGGTTATTCAGCAGCATGTAGTTCAGCCTCCATAAGTTGGAATTTTTAATAGTTTTTCTCCTTTAAGTGACATCTAATCTTACTGCATTGTGATCAGAAAAGATGGTTGGAGTGATTTTAATATTTTTGAACTTACCAATGCTAGATTTATAGCCCAGGATGTGATCTATCCTGGAGAAGGTTCCATGTGCACTTGAGAGAAAGGTGAAATTCATTGTTCTGCGGTGGAATGTCCTATAGATATCAATTAGGTCTAACTGGTCTACTGTATCTTTTAAAGTTCATGTTTCTTTGTTCATTTTTTGTTTAGTTGACCTATCCATAGGTGTTAGTGGGGTATTAAGGTCTCCCACTATTATTGTGTTAGTGTTAATTTCCCCTTTCATACTTGTTAGCACTTGCCTTACATATTGTGGTGCTCCTATGTTGGGTGCATATATATTTATAATTGTTATATCTTCTTCTTGGATTGATCCTTTAATCATTATGTAGTGTCTTTATTTGTCTTTTTTCACAGCCTTTATTTTGAAGTCTATTTTATCTGATATGAGTATTGCCAGTCCTGCTTTCTTTTGGCCTCTATTTGCATGGAATATCTTTTTCCAGTCCTTCACTTTCAGTCTGTATGTGTCCCTTGTTTTGAGGTGGGTCTGCTGTAGACAACATATATAGGGGTCTTGTTTTTTTATCCATTCAGCCAGTCTTTGTCTTTTTGTTGGGGCATTCAACCCACTTACATTTAAGGTAATTATTGATAAATATGATCCCATTACCATTTACTTTGTTGTTTTGGGTTCGAGTTTATACACGCTTTCTGTGTTTCCTGTTTAGAGAAGATCCTTTAGCATTTGTTGGAGACCTAGTTTGGTAGTGCTGAATTCTCTCAGCTTTTGCTTGTCTGTAAAGCTTTTGATTTCTTCTTCATATTTGAATGAAATCCTTGCTGGGTACACTAATCTGGGTTGTAGGGTTTCTCTTTCATCACTTTAAGTATGTCTTTCTGGCCTGAAGACTTTCTATTGAAAGATCAGCTGTTATCCTTATGGGAATTCCCTTGTGTATTATTTGTTGTTTTCCCCTTGCTACTTTTAATATTTGTTCTTTGTGTTTGATCTTTGTTAATTTGATTAATATGTGTCTTGAGGTGTTTTGCCTTGGGTTTATCCTGTTTGGGACTCTCTGGGTTTCTTGGACTTGGTGACTAGTTCTTTCCCCATTTTAGGGAAGTTTTCAACTATTGTCTCCTCAAGTATTTTCTCATGGTCTTTCTTTTTGTCTTCTTCTTCTGGGACTCCTATGATTCGAATGTTGGTGTGTTTAGCATTGTCCCAGAGGTCTCTGAGGTTATCCTCCTTTCTTTTTTTTTTTTTTTTTTTTCACTTTTTAAATATGAATGTATGAATACACAAGTACAAATACAGGTTTGTTAATGACATAGAATTTATACTTTTGTCTCCTAGCACACCAAGACCCCAGGTTTACTCATCTATGTCTATAGTCAAGAATGCTTGGAGCTCCTAACAGATAGTTTTGGACTTCTGTGGACCACTGACCCCCTGATAAAATTTCTGCAATGGAGATACACTTATAAACTTATTCACAGATACTTATTTAGTATTTATTATATACATTCCCCCTTTGTTGTGTAGAATACAAAGAAATAAAAGAAAGTATTCCTTTAAGGAACTAAAAAATCAGTTAAAAACCTAGTATACATATTTAAAATCCTCCTTTCTTTTAATTCTTTTTTTTTAAATTTTTTCCTCTCTGCTTCATTTATTTCTACCATTCTATCTTCTACCTCACTTATCCTGTCTTCTGCCTCCATTATTCTACTGTTAATTCCCTCCAGAGTGTTTTTGATCTCATCTATTGCCTTATTCATTATATATTGAGTCTTTTTTATTTCTTCTAGGTCCTTGTTAAACATTTCTTGCATCTTCTCAATCTTTGTCTCCAGGCTATTTATCTGTAACTCCATTTTGTTTTCAAGATTTTGGATCATTTTCACTATCATTATTCTGAATTCTTTATCAGGTAGATTCCCTATCTCTTCCTCTTTTGTTTGGTTTGGTGGACATTTATCCTGTTCCTTTACCTGCTGAGTATTTCTCTGCCTTTTCATCTTGTTTATATTGCTGTGTTTGGGGTGGCCTTTCTGGATTCTGGCAGTTTGTGGTTCCTTTTTATTGTGGAGGGTCCTTGCTGTGGGTGGGGTTGGACAGATGACTTGTCAAGCTTTCCTGGTTAGGGAAGCTTGTGTTGGTGTTATGGTGGGTGGGACTGGGTTTCTTCTGTCTGGAGTGCAATGAAATGTCCAGTAGTGAATTTTGAGATGTCAGTGGGTTTGGTGTGACTTTGTACAGCCTGTATATTGAAGTTCAGTGCTATGTTCCTGTGTTGCTGGAGAATTTGCGTGGTATGTCTTGCTCTGGAACTTGTTGGCTCTTGGGTGGTGCTTGGTTTCAGTGTAGGTATGGAGGCTTTTGATGAGCTCTTATTGATTAATATTCCCTGGAGTCAGGAGTTCTCTGGTATTCTCAGGTTTTGGACTTAAGCCTCCTGCCTCTGGTTTTCAGTCTTAGTCTTACATTAGCCTCAAGACTTCTTCGTCTATACAGCACTGATGATAAAACATCTAGGTTAATGATGAAAAGTTTCTCCACAGAGAGGGACACCTAAAGAAGTTTACAGAGTTAGATGGAGAAGAGAAGAGGGAGAAGGGAGATAGAGGTGACCAGGAGGAGAAGGGGGGAATCAAAAGGGGAGAGAGCAAGCTAGTCAGTAATCACTTCCCTATGTGCTCTCCACAGTCTGGACCCCTCAGAGATGTTCACGGCTTTATACGGAGATGAGGAGAGGGAGGAAGGAGACAGAGGTGGCCAGGAGGAGAAAGGGGGGAATCAAAAGGAGAGAGACAGATCTAGCCAGTAATCAGTTCCCTAAGTGTTCTCTACAGCCCAGAACACACAAAGAAATTCACAGAGTTGGGTAGAGAAGAGAAGAGGGAGGGAGGAGATAGAGGTGGCCTGGTGGAGAAAAAGGATAGTCAAAAGGGGGAGAGAGAAATCAAGCCAGTAATCTCACTCCTAAATAAAACTGGCTACTGAGGATTGGGTTCTTAAAGGTACAAAATTGATAACAAATACCAAAAAGCAAAGATTAAAAATCTAGAGTAGAGGTTACATTCTCAAAAATACAATATTAAAACAAAACAAAGTCACAAAAATTATAATATATATATATATATATATATATATAAAATTTGTTTTAAAAATCGGGTCTTTTTTTTTTTTTTGCAAGGTAATAGTAGGTTATAAAAATGAAAATTAAAAGGGTAATAGAGGACTTAAAATTTTTTTTAATTTAAAAATTTAAAAAATGGTAATAGTAAAAATATATCTAGGAATTTCTCTGGAGCTGTTGCAGATAGTGTGGGGTCAGTTCGTTTTCAGATAGTTCCTTGATCCAGCTTATACTTCTCAAGATGCATAGGCCCCTTCCAATGTAGTCAGTGCTAACTACAAGGTTTTAATCTGTTGCACCTGTCACTTCCAAAGCAGTTCCCTCTGTTTATTTCAGTGTCTTCTGTTTGCTGGTCTCTTCAGTGTTTAATTTCCACCCTGACACTTGTTCAGTCACGCTGTGGGGAGGGAGGAACACTGCAAACTAATATCACTGGCCTGTGTGGGGAGTGCTCGCAGTGTTTCAGCTGCACTGGGTTTGACCCCGCTCAGGGTGTGTGTGCTTTCCCGGTCTACACTGCTCAAGCTCCAGGTTGCTCTGCTGGGAACTGTCTGAGGCAGGCTCTGAGTTGCGTGCACTTTCCAGGTCTAAGCCATTCAGGTTCAAGTTTTTGAGTACTCCCCAAAGGAGCAGACTCATTTGGGCCTGTGTTTTATGCCCTTCCCAGGTCCGAGCAGCTCAGGTGACCAGGTGCTTGGTGAGCACAGTCACCCCCAGGTGGGCAGTACGTCTTATCACCTCCCCCCAGTCCCAGCCGCTCAGTTTTCTGGGTGTACAAGGGGTGCGCCTTCTTCGGTGTGCCGTGTGTCTCTTCTGGGGACCTGATCCCTGGCTGTGACCCTCCCAGCGATTCAACCATCCAGAATCTCAAGAACTCTTGGTTAGCAACAGAGCCTGTTTGCATTTTGGTAGAGGATGACTCTCTGGGGCCACGATTGCCCCTTTCTGGCTCTCGCTGGCCACCCCCCCCCCCACCCTCCTACCACCCCTCCTCATTTGCTTGTCTCCAGCAGGGGATGGGCCAGTATGCAGCCTGCTAGCTCTCCCCTGGTATTTGCTCAGTTCTTTGTTCTGTGAGCAGGCCTGGCAATGCCTCAGGTTAGGGCTTTTTGCAGGATAGTTTTCTCTCTCCCTCTCTCCTTTCTCTCTCTCTCTCTGGCTATCCCACCGTCTGGGTTGCTATCTTATGTTAGTTCCCTCAGATTGCCCTCAGGGCATTTGGGCCCAGTCCTTACCCTAAGCAGTGCAGCCCACACCTCCCTGTTCAGCCCCTGCTTGCTGGTGGTGGCTACGAGCGCTGGGAGTTGCCATTAGGCATGTAATCTGTGGGTTTTAATTATTTACTTTTCCTTCCGGTTATGTTGCCCTCTGAGATTCCAAGATTCCCCACAGATCCGCTGGTGAGAGTGTTTCCTGGTGTTTGGAAACCTTTCTTTAAGACTCCCTTCTTGGGGATGGATCTCCTTCCCTACCTCTTTTGTCTCTCTTTTTATCTTTTATATTTTGTCCTACCTCCTTTCAAAGACAATGGGCTGCCTTTCTGGGTGCCTAATGTCCTCTGCCAGCATTCAGAAGTTGTTTGTGGAATTTGCTCAGCAGTCAAATGTTCTTTCAATGAGTTTGTGGGGGAGAAAGTGGTTTCCCCGACCTATTCCTCCGCCATCTTAGGACCCCTCCCCTCAATGTCTTTTCTTATAGAATCTTTTTCTGAATTTGGTATCAGTTTAATTGTGGCCTCATAAAATGAGATAATGAGTGATACCTCCTCCTCTGGTGTTTGGGAAGATATGGAAAATGACTGACATTAATCCTGTTGTATATGAATGCTAAAATTAACCAGTGACATTCTCTGGTTTACAGATTTTCTTTGTTGGGAAATCTTAATTACTAATTTAAGCTCCTTACTAATTATAGGTCTAGTCAAATTTTCTACTCACTACTCAGTCTTCATAGGGTGTGTATTTTGGAAAACTGTACAGTTTTTTCTCGTGATGAGATCTTTTAAAAGTCTACTGTCTTAGTGCCTTTCAAATATACAATATAGCATTTTTAACTGTAATCACCATGCTGTTCATTAATTCCCCAGGACTTATTTATCTCATAACTTCAAGTTTCCATTTTTTGCCACCTTCACCCTTTTCACACCTTCAAATACATTATATATGTATATATCTATATATAATGCGATTTTATCATAAAAGATAATTTTTACAAATTTGTGATTTTAGTGGGAAAATAAAATTAGCCTTTAGTCATCTTTGATGTTCTATAATTGGAGGTTTGGTGATTATAATTGGCAACAGAGAGACAGATACAGTTTTATATATATATATATTTATAAAACAAATATCTGTAACAACTTTACTATTATCAATATTTCAGAAATATCCATCTTTTCACACTTGAAGAGATAAAAACTCTCTAGAGATTTGAGTAACAGATATCCTCTAAATATTTAGTATGGAAATAGACAACAATATACACTTTAAGCTTTTTCCCTATAACATTTTATGGAGAAAATTACTTCTGAGCATATTTTTCATTGCATCTAAGACATCTTTATTCCTGATACTGTAGATAATTGGGTTGAAAGATGGTGTGAGGATGGTATAGAATATTGCCAGCAATTTATCCTGACCTGGAGTGTGGTACTTTTTAGGTCTCATGTATGTGAAAATAAAAGGCCCATAGTACATTATGACCACAGTCATGTGGAAGAAACAGGTAGAAAATGATTTTTTCCTTGCCTTTTTTGATTTCATTTGGAGGACAGTAAGAAGAATTTGGACATAAGAAGCAAAGATTAGAGAGGAAGGGATAAATAAGAAAATGATGCCACTTGCATAAGCTGCTTGTTCATAGTGTGTTGTGTCCACACAGGACAACACCAACATGGCGGGGACTTCACAGAAAAAGTGATCAATGGCCCTTGAGCCACAAAAGGGAAAGTGAAGTGCATAAGCTGTGTGAACTATGGAGTTGATTATTCCAATAAACCAGGCCCCTCCAGCCATGAGAACGCTGACATAGTCATTCATAAGAATGGGATAACGCAGTGGATGACAGATGGCTACATAGCGATCGTAGGACATTGCTGCCAGGAGAAGGCACTCACCACCCAAGAGGGTAAGGGATAGAAATATCTGGAAGCCACAGGCTACAAATGAAATAGTTTTGCTGCCTGACAGAAAGTCAGTGATCATTTTGGGAACAATGTTGCTAGTATGCAAGATATCTATAAAAGAGAGATGGCTGAGCAGGAAATACATTGGAGTATGGAGTTTCGATTCCCTGTGGATAAGGATAATCATCATTGTATTTTCTGTTATAGTTATAATAAAAACGATGAATATAATGGAGAGGAAAATCAGACTTGTTTGGGAAGAAGAGAAGAGTCCCAAAAGAATGAAGTCACTGCTGGAAGTGTGATTCTCACATCCCATCTTGAAAGTCTTGCTTTACCTAAAATAAATAAACAAACAAACAAATATAAACAAATAAGAGGTAGAGTGAAAGAAATAAAAATTAGCATACATCTCAATCTCCTTTACATTTAACTGTATACTAAGATAAGCATATTCCTTTTTTGCTATATTTTCCAAGTAAAGCCAAATGGACTCTCAGATAGTTTTTTTAACTGGGCATGTTTTACACAATGGGCATTTATTTGCTGAACAAGTCAATTGTTTTATCATTATGAAATAAACATAATTTGTATATACTTTATATAAGGAAAAACTTAATTATATATTTAATTCCCTGAAATGTTAGCACTGTTTTGCTGACATTTTAAAAGTTTTAAAAGATCAGCATATGAATGGGATTTGCTTCTTGCTGTTTCTACTTGTTTGATCTACAGCTCAGTAAAATTTGGTGTAGACAGATTCAGTTTGAAGGCAGTGGTGTTTCCCATGAACTGACTGATTATAATTTAGTCTCTAAAATCAGTGAATATTACTGCAACTCACATTTAATATATTGATATCCAAAGTTGTTGACTTTTTCTCACTGCATAGAATCATTTTGTCCTTCTGGTTTTGCTTTTTCCATTAACAGTTTACTTCAATGTAGTCATCCTGAATCAAAACAACACTTCATTTTAGTGTTAAGAAGAATGGACAGTGTCTATTCACACTAAATTCCTGTTAGTTAGTAGAGTCACTGGACCATGGTAGCTTCCCAGATTCTTATTAAGGAAATTTTGGACTTATGTTTCTAAGATCTCTGATATGAAAGGTCTTCAATGAGGCATCAATTATATTTATGTTTAGACAGTTTGTTTTGTCTGCACAAGTATGTTTATTATTTTTATTTCAGATATAGGATATACTCTATTATATATTCCCTAACATATTTATTATCTTACTTCTATCATATTTCCCCTATCCTTAGGAGGGGAATAATTTTTAGGTATTATTTTAAATTATAAAAGCAGTATGTTTCAGTCTTTCCTTATAGGAAATAGAAATAACTTGTATTCTTTATTCAGTGAATGTACTACACTCAAATCATTTTAATCATTTTGCATTTACCAAGATTCTCAAAATATAGTATATATCAATGCGTTTTGACTTGACTCATAATACTTTTTTCATTTTTCTAGTAGATCTCTTATTACATAAATTAGGTTTATAGAATATTTCTGCAAACTTAGATTTAAGTAGAAGCCAATTACTAATGTTAAGATATTAATATATATAATATTATTATATATTAAATATATACTATATATATATAAATATACTTAATAGAGTACAGTTGAGACTACGTATTTAGAAGATAATTGTTTATATGCTCCTATAATGGTCTTTAAAGTTTTGACCAAAAAGCAAAGAAAAGATAAAAACTTGATATTAATATTGTAAAGTAATTAGCCTCTAATTAAAATAAATAAATTTAAATTAAAAAAAGAATTTTTAAAAGTGTTTGATATGAAAATCCTTTGCAATATTAATTATGTGGAAAGCATTTATATTTTATACTATATGACTGCTATTTTTATTTGTAAAACTTTCCCATAAACATAATATCAATGACTCATTTGACATGATATTTATAAGCTCTGTCAAAAAATATTGAGCATCAGATTTGATATGCAAATGATTCAAAATATCTCATTGTTACTAATAATTCAACTAATTACAATGAAATTTCATGGAAGAGGCAATAATCAGACACTGAATTCCCTTAAACATGAATAGAACAAAATCATTACTTGTTTTTAATAAGCTGATATGGAATAAGTTGGGTTATTTCAAATACTGAAAGACAATTCTGTGAAAGTAGTGCACTCAATATGCCAGCAAATTTGGAAAACTCAGCAGTGGCCACAGGACTGGAAAAAATCAGTTTTCACTCCAATCCCAAAGAAAGGCAATGCCAAAGAATGCTCAAACTACTGCACAATTGCACTCAGCTCACATGCTGGTAAAGTAATGTTCAAAATTCTCCAAGCCAGGCTTCAGCAATACGTGAAGCATGAACTTCCAGATGTTGAAGCTAGTTTTAGAAAAGGCAGAGGAACCAGAGATCAAACTGCCAACATCTGCTGTATCATCAAAACAACAAGAGAGTCCCAGAAAAACATCTATTTCTGCTTTATTGACTATGACAAAGCCTTTGACTGTGTGGATCACAATAAACTGTGGAAGAGATGGGAATACCAGACCACCTGACCTGTCTCTTGAGAAACCTGTATGCAGATCAGGAAGCAACAGTTAGAACTGGACATGGAACAAAAGACTGGTTCCAAATAGGAAAAGGAGTACGTCAAGGCTGTATTTAACTTCTATGCAGAGTACATCATAAGAAACACTGGGCTGGAGGAAGCACAAGCTGGAATCAAGGTTGTCAGGAGAAATATCAATAACCTCAGATATGCAGAGACTCCACCCTTATGACAGAAAGTGAAGAAGCACTGAAGAGCCTCTTGATGAAAGTGAAAGAGGACAGTGAAAAAGTTGGCTTAAAGCTCAACATTCAGAAAACTAAGATCATGGCATCCGGTCCCATCACTTCATGGCAAATAGATGGGGAAACAGTGGAAACAGTGGCTGACTTTATTTTTTGGGGGCTCCAAAATCACTGCAGATGGTAATTGCAGCCATGAAATTAAAAGACACTTACTCCTTGGAAGGAAAGTTATGACCAACCTAGGTAGCATATTGAAAAGCAGAGAGATTACTTTGCCAACAAAGGTCCGTCTAGTCAAGGCTGTGGTTTTTCCTGTGGTCATGTATGGATGTGAGAGTTGGACTATAAAGAAAGCTGAGCACTGAAGAATTGATGTTTTTGAACTGTGATGTTGGAGAAGACTCTTGAGAGTCCCTTGGACTGCAAGGAGATCCAACTAGTCCATCCTAAAGGAGATCAGTCCTGGGTGTTCATTGGAAGGACTGATGCTGAAGCTGAAACTCCAATACTTTGGCCACCTCATGCGAAGAGCTGACTCATTTGCAAAGACCCTGATGCTGGGAAAGATTGAGGGCAGGAGGAGAAGGGGACGACAGGATGAGATGGTTGGATGGCATCACTGACTCATTGGACATGGGTTTGGGTTGACTCCCGGAGTTTGTGGTGGACAGGGATGCCTGGCGTGCTGCGATTCATGGGGTCGGAAAGAGTCAGACACGACTGAGAACTGAACTGAACTGATATGGAATATGGGTACAATAAATGTATAAGAGATATTACCTAACCTGGTGGTGTGTACGCTTTTGACTCAAGTAATTATCTTAGCGAAGTAACAACATAAGCTAAACATTTCCTAATGCTTTGAAGAGATAAAAAATAGAATACATTCATATATATATATATTTAAATATCTATTTTTATGTCTCATTATAGAGCAAAGCAGCTATCAGACATTAAAATATATCTGAAATCAATATCTTTTAAATAAGGATGATAACTGTACCTTGTCATAAGTTGATTTTAAGATTAAATGAGTCACATTAAACAATATATTAAATAACACATACACATGCACATACACACACACGGAGCAAAACTTGGCATATAGTAAATACTCAAAAACAGTGATTATTTTTCTTACTATTTATATAATTAGTATATCAATATTTCTATCAGTATATTAGTATTTCCATAATCAGTATATTATTTCTTTATAATTTAAATATGCATTTAGCAATTATATTCTAAGTAAGCTAAGAGGACTTCCCTGTTGGCTCAGATTGTAAAGTGTCTGCCTACAAAGCAGGAGACCTGGGTTTGATCCCTGGGAAGATCCCCTGGAGAAGGAAATGGCAACCCATTCCAGTACTCTTGACTGGAAAATCCCATGGATGGAGGAGCCTGGTAGTCTACAATCCATGGGGTTGCAAAGAGTCAGACAGGACTGAGCGACTTCACTCACTTCACTAAGCTGAGAGAGAGAGAGAATCTCCAGGTTATGAGAGAATATGACCATGGAAATAAAAGCAAATTTCAATGAAATGAGTCAGAAGTATATTGGCACTCACTACTTATTAAAATTGATCCAGGAGGTTCTCTGGGAATGATTCCAAATCAACATATTGAATGAGAATGTGTGGATTGGCTTCCTCACACATTTACACACTTACAGGAATATGTGAGAAAGTAAAACAATGCTTTTTATTCTGAAATCAAATCGCTGACCTGTTCACCATTTCATTTTATAATAGTCATGGGTGGTGTCATTATGCACTTCTTGCCCTTCAGACTTTTCAGAGCACTGCATTATGTCCCAAGGAGTTAACACTGGATAATCTTACTTCTACCTCTTTTTGCTGCCTCTCCAGCAACACTGAGACTCCCAAGTAAGCCCCCTGAAACAAAGTGGTAGCACCGTGTATCAGTGCCTCAGTCAGAAATCAGAAAATTATTCTAACTTCTCTTTATGTCTTCCATCTTTCTTGTGCAAATCACCATCTCCTATTTTATGTAAATCCTCTCACACATTATTCCTTCTCATGGGCTGCATATCTTATATGGCCATGGTGGTTCTAAGGCAGCAATTCTACTCTTCTCTTTTAATTAAATAGACCTGTACAGGTTCAGCACCACCAACATAATATTGCAAACTTTTTAACTCTCCTTAAATCCAGTGAAGTGTGGCCAATTAAGTAAAATTTTGACATCATAAGACAGAGCTGTGGGTCATCGTGCAATTTACTATTGATCATGGAAATATGAGGGTATTAATGTGAAATAACTGAACAAACTATTGAATAAATTGTTTGGGAAGGGAAAATGCAGAAGGGTACTCTGTGGTAATTGTTATCTTTAAAATTCCTACCAGATCATAAACTTTGGACATAATCATAGTGTAATTCTAGTATGTTTGATTCAAAACTCTTAGCATTTACTTTATGAAATAGAAATAGAAATTATTATAATATCTTAATGAACATTAATTTTCTGCCTCCAGCTATACACACCCACATCAATATATTTTGCCCTAGATCAAGTTATTCTTTCTGGAACACCATTTGAAGAAGTTAAACAACCTGTTGGTTTACATTTTGTGACAGAGAGAAAGAAAGGAAGGAAGGAAGGAAAAAATTAAGGAAGGAAAAAGGAAGAGAGAAAGAAAGAGAAAGAAAAAATAAAATTTCTTATCTTTAGTTCCCATTTCCCATAAAGCTGAATTACTTATATTTATACAACATAGGTATTTTGCACTTTTGCCCACACCCATATTCTTTCTTCCACAAAATATTTCATTTCAAAAGGCTTTGTGACATTTCACTCTCTAAATCTTTCTTCTGTGGAGACTTCCTTGCCCTCTTTAAATCTTGCTTGCTTGCTTTTCTTTCTTACTCAGAAACAGACAGCACTGTCAGGATACTATGTTTGAGCCATAGCTTTACTAAGTTTATTTGTACTCTTTACACACTGAACATAATCTATGTATTCCTTCTTATCCTGGTCCCTGACATCTCTCATGGCCCACATCTTACCCCATTCCACTTTACCAGTTTCATAGCACCCAGAACAGGAAATTCTTGGTGAGTCTTTTCACATCTAACACATTAGCCTCACTGGTGCCTCAGAAGCGACCATCAGCTCCCTTCTAGATGGTGCCTGGTCTTTGCTCACACCATTCAGCAGTCTGTTTCAATGTCATCTCTTCCAGAGTGACTCAGAGACATAGAATGATATCTCAATCCAGGCATTAGCTACAAAATAGCTGAGGGTTTATAGGGAGATGGAGGACAGATTTGGGAAAAGCAAGGAGAAACAGAGAGGACACGAATCACCTTGAGTCTTGTAGTTTGTGGTTTCTGAGAAGGAAAACAGCTAACCTTTGATAAGGCAGCATAGAAAGTCATATCTCCATGGGACAGTCAAAGAAGGAAACAAAGGGAACATGATGAAATACTTTGTGTGCAGGGGAGGTGGGGTCATTGAGACTGAGCAGGTTTTCCCAAGAAGAGTTGGTGTAGGATAAACATTTGATGAAGAAGGGGGGATACTACCTTCTCTGATCCCTTCCCCATCAATCCCTCTTTTCCTGTATATGGCCTGTCACTTACACTAGGTAGAAGCTCCAGGACAGGTCAGTTGGATGAACATCACTTGGTGCTGCATTGAGAGTCTCCTGGGAGTTTGGGTGTCAATAGATAAACCTGATTATTCCACAGACTGCCTATTTTAGGGAGCAGACTGAAAAGATGAACTCACATCCCCTAAGTGATTCTGCTTATTTTTATCAGACTCATGAGTCAATTAAAGGATCATCAAATAAACTGACTATATAAAGGAATGGAGCAAAAAACACTCAGTCAATATATTAGCTTTACAAATAATTATTTTGGCAGCTAAAACTTGTTCAGCATTTTCAAATTTCAGACAAGATTACAATCATTTTGAATTTATTAACATGTTACGATTATTATTTAATCATCACAAACTGATTGGGGCCCAAAGGCATTAAACAACATTTCCAAGGTTATGCAGATTAATCAAAAATACTCAAATTATCTAATTCATGCAGCTCCCTCTACATAGGAAAGCACACAAATAAGTAACCTGGGGTGTCACTATTTTGTGATTATCACTAATCGTTTAATGCTTCACTTCATGTATCTCCCAGCAAAAAAAAAAAAAAAACAACAGAAAAATCCTACCTTACCTATTTGGTGTAGTTCCTAAGAGTTATCTGAGAGGCTGATATCCCAGTGTACTGGGACATCTAACCTCATAAGGCCCCTGAACAGATCCAACCTCCTAACTATGTGCACTATTATTTCTGTTGATAATAACTAAAATTGAACCTTCTTCATGATGTTTGATAGTAACTAAAACAAGAGAATAAAAGTGAAATGTAAAGCAAATTGAATTCACAATCTAATTAATGAATAAAATATACTTGTTTATTGATATTATAATAGTTATTTTATCTAAACTGCATTTTCTCCATCTCAATGAGGTTTTAACAAATCCATTTCATGTGTCTTAGGTCTATTAAATAAAATATTTACTGAAATTATCCTTTGATCAAGAATGGCTAAGTTTAGGGGAAATAAACAAGGCTTAAAGTACTATTAAATGTTTGGATTCCATTAGAGAATCTGAAACATGACATTCAGGACCAAGACAAATTCACCAAGAAGCCTGTCTTCTAAATCTCTAGGAGCCACCTACAATTTGAAACCTCAAAAATGGTTTTGTCCCATATGATCTTTGATATTGCCTTCTTTAGATCATACTTCTCTTTAATTCATGTGAGATAGAGAAAAGAATTCTGACAAAAATGCTAGTCACAAAAAGTAAAATGTGAAAAGAAGGACTGAGATCATCAATATTGACAAAAGCTCATTTAAACATGTCGTTTTAAACTATTTTGTTATAGTTTATATTTAATTGCTTTGTTTGTGGACAGCAAATACACACATGCATATATAAATATAAACATATATATATATATATATATATATATATATATATAAGAGAGAGAGAGAGATGTACTGTTGCTGTTATCTAGTCACTAAGTCATGTCTGACTCTTTGCAGCTCCATGGACTGCAGCACATGAGGCTTCCCTCTCCTTCACCATCTCCCAGTGTTTGCTCAAACTCATGTCCATTGAGTTGATGATGCCATCCAACTATCTCATCCTCTGTTTCCCCCTTCTCATGCTACCTTCCATCTTTCCCAGCAACAGGATCTTTTCTAATGAGTCGCCTCTTCACATCAGGTGGCCAAAGTATTGGACCTTCAGCATTAGTCCTTCAAATAAATATTCAGTGTTGATTTTATTTAGGATAGACTGGTTTGATCTCCTTGCTGTTAAGGGATTCTCAAGAGTCTTTTCCAGCACCACAATTTTAAAGAATCAATCCTATGATGTTCAGCCTTCCTTATGGTCTAACTTACACATCCACACATGACTACTGGAAAAAACATAGTTTTGACAATAAAGACCTTTTTTGGCAAAGTAATGTCTCTGTTTTTTAACATGCTGTCTAGTTTTGTCTTTTCCTACAAGGAGCAAATGTCTTTTAATTTTGTGGCTGCAGTCACTATCCACAGGGATTTTGGATCCCAAGAAAATAAAATCTGACAGTGTTTCCACTTTTTTCCCATCTATTTGCCAAGAGGTGATGGGGCCAGATGACACAATATTAGTTTTTATTTGCAATTATTTGCTTTGTAAAATCAATGGCCTCTTTAAATATACCAAATATCTTGGCTGAAAATTATTGTAAGTATATAGTTGGAACATAAAGAAGGCCAAGTGCCAAAGAATCATTTCTTTTGAATTGTGGTGCTGGAGAAGACTTTTGAGAGTCCCGTGGACTCCAAGGAAATCAAACCAATTAATACTAAGGGAAATCCACCCTGAATGTTTATTGGAAGGACTGATGTTGAAGCCAAAGCTCCAATAGTTTGACCACCTGATGGGAAGACCTGACTCATTTGAAAAGATCCCAATGTTGGGAATGATTGAAGGCAAAAGGTGAAGAGCATGGTAGAGGATGAGATGGTTAGATTGCATCACTTGACTCAGTGGACATGAATTTGAGCAAACTTTAGGAGATAGTGAAGGACAGGAGAGCCTGTGTGCTGCAGTCCATGAGCAGCATATAATCACACACACAAAAATGATCAATTGCAGCTTTATTCACAACAGTTCCAGACTGAAAAAAACCCAACATTTGGACACAACTTAGCAACTGAACAACAACATCAACTCATTTAGCAGGAGAAGGTAAGAAATATACCATAAACACCCAAATATTAAATTTTTGTGTGACCAATTTTTCCTTCATCTTTGGGCAAAGAGTACCTACTAGAAAAATGTTTCAAATTTTCAATGGCTTTATTCCATCAGTAGAATGAAAGTATTTTGTTGTAATGAATAATTAAAATACATGAACAAATATAGTTTCAAGCCTAATGGAAGTGGTGGAAGAGATTCCTTATAAACATATCCAGTTTAAATAGAAAATATTCAATACTGAAGAACTAACTGAAAACCAAAATGTCAGAAAATATAAAATATAAGTGACTCAATATAATTTTATTTAAAAATTTCACATATTCCCATGAATATTTTGTGTTGTCTATCAGTAAACAACCGAGTTCTGTTTACTTTAGAAGTATCTGTATGTTTCTCGTTTGTTTGTTTTCAAAGTATAAACAGATCATTCACAAAGAAAGATATAAAAATAAGTAATAAAGTAATAGAAAAGTCCAGAGCATCATTACACATCAAATGAAACACAAATTAAGACCAAATGAGTGACTACATTAAATAGAATAGACCAGATGAAGAGGGATAGTAACAGCCACTATTGTTACCAATTTAAGCAACTGCTACTCATGTGCTTTTTGGTGGGAGTTTAAAACAAAATATCCACTTTAAAAATAGATTAGTAAAAAATTAATCATGCATCTACCAAAAGGAATAAAAACATGATTATACACAAACAAAACTGATTATTAGCAGCTTTAGTACAACAGTTCCAGGCTGAAAAGACAAACAAAAAACAGATGTCTATCAACAAAATGGTGTGTAAATAAATTATTATATATATTCTGACAAGGAGCAAGTTAAAGAAAAAGAAATTACTGATATAGGTAAAAATATGATAGATTCTTTACATCATATTAAGTTGAAAGACCCAAAATAGAAGAAAAGCACTGTATATTTTCATTGGTATGAAAGTCTAGTATAGATTAACAGAAATAGGAGTCAGAGCAGTGTTTGTATCTAAGTTGAGGGATTTCATCAGGAAACAGCATGAGGAACATTTCTGGTCTGGTGAATGTTTTATCTCTTCCTGTGGTACCTTAGTTAAGGTTCAGATACTGTTGAAACTGGTTGAAAGACACTCTTCACATGTGAGTATTCTGTTTATAAATTATACCTCAATTTAAAAAATCAACAAACTTCAACATTGACTACTTAGTTCAATTTTTGAACAAATATTTATTGTGAGCTGTAGTGTTGAAACATTTCAATCAGGATTTGTGCTTAACAGACTTTTAAAAATCCACAGCTTGATTTCTTGATGACAGTTTAGCAAATAATTTGAAGCTGGAAGCCTTTGTTATTTCAAAGTAAAATAGAAATAGCAGAGATATAATGTGCGTGTAATTTCACTCAATGAAATCTTGTACAATTACTCTGTGTCAAATTTATAAATATTATTTTACTTTTGTGTAGATCCTAATTTTACAAATCTTCCTGTTGAAGATCATTGATAGTCATTTACACACATGCAGCTTTATTAATTCACTTTCCTAACAATGACTAAAATAAGCCCCCACATCCCCCAAAAAACAGTACTGCAGGTCCTTGCAGAACATTGCTTTCCCATGGAAAAGACAGGCTTGATGAAAGCTCTCGATTGGCTGATGGATCACTAGAGGAGCTCTGTTATCTTGCCCCTAGATATACAAGAACAAATGTGGCTGTTGTTGGATTTGGTTCAGAACCACTACTTATGTATAAACTGCAAGCAGAAAGACACAGCCAGGAATCACTACTGGGGCAATCTACCCACATATCAGTCACTGACAGGCCTGTGCATAGACACATTTTCCTGGGACTATAGCACCCTTATCCTTTGACCAAGGACCCATCGACCAGGGCAATCTCTTCTGTCCAGTAAGCCCCTGTAAGGAGATTTGGTATGAATATCAAGAACTGTATGAGCAAGGTTGCCCCTCAAGATGCTACTGCTATGGTCCATGAGAAAAATCCTTAATGCCAGAAATTATTTTAATTCCAGAGTAAGGAAAATCTAGCCAATCCCACAGTTTTATAGGCAATATAAAACTAGGAATATACCTTGAGGCAAGCAAAATTGAAAAAGTACATGTATCCCATTGTTCTTTGTAGCACTATTTACAATAGCTAGAACATGGAAGTGACCTAGATGTCCATTGACAGATGAATGGATACAGAAGTTGTGGTACATATACACAATGGAATATTACTCAGCCATAAAAAGGAACATATTTGAGTAAGGTCTAATGAGGTGGATGAACCCAAAACCTGTTATACAGAGTGAAGTAAGTCAGAAAAAGAAAGATAAATACCATATTCTAATGCACATATATAGAATCTAGAAAAATGGTACTGAAGAATTTATTTGCAGGGCAGCAATGGAGAAACGGACATAGAGAATAGACTTGTAGACCTGGGGAGAGGGAAGGAGAGGGTGAGATGTATGGACAGAGTAACATGGAAACTTACACTACCATATGTAAAATAGATAGCCAACAAAAATTTGCTGTATGGCTCAGGAAACTCAAATAGGGGCTCTGTATCAACCTAGAGGAGTGAGATGGGGAGGGAGATGGGAGGGAGGTTCAAAAGTTAGGGGATATATGTAACCTTATGAGTGATTCATGTTGAGGTGTGACAGAAAACAACAAAATTCTGTAACGCAATTACCCTTCAATAAAAAAATTCAATGCACGATGCTGGATGCTTGGGGCTAGTGCACTGGGACGACCCAGAGGGATGGTATGGGGAGGGAGGAGGGAGGAGGGTTCAGGATGGGGAACACATGTATACCTGTGGTGGATTCATTTTGATATTTGGCAAAACTAATACAGTTATGTAAGGTTTAAAAATAAAATAAAATTAATTTAAAAAAAAATAAAAAAATAATTTAAAAAACACAAATGAAGACAAAATATTTGCACAAAACTCATCTTGTAGAAAATAGAATAACCAACTCTCAGTACATAAGAGTAAAAACAATTCCATTAGAAAATGGACCAAAAAGATGAAGAGACCTACCACTGAAGAGGATGTACAGATAGCAAATAAACACATGAAACAGTGTTCAATGTCATTAGACAAGGACTGTAAATTGAGACCACAATGAGATATCATCACTTGGGGATGATACATAGAGAAACCTATGGGCAGAGGCCAGACCATCATTCTAAGCTCTGCTTAGAGCACACTGGGTCTACTGATGCCACTCACCAATGGACTGTCAGAACTGCTAAAATATACACTGTGACAACACAAAATGATGGTAAGGACACAAACTGAATCACTCATAGGTTGCTGGTGGGAACATAAAATGATACAGTTATGTGAAAATTGAATGGACAGCTTATTTTAAAAATAAGCATGTGATACCATACACATGGATATTGCATTCCATTTATCCCACACAGACTGGTGGTTATAAACACTCAATAGCCTCAAACTAGCAACAATCCAGATGAGTTTCAATGCATCCATTGTTAAACTGTGGCACAATCCATCCATCCAGTGGAAACTAATCAGCAATACAAATCTCAGTGAATCTTGAGATTATCATGAGCAAAGAAAATGGCAGTCCCAAAGGTTTTACATACTCTATGATTCCATTAATATAAATTTTTGAAATTATCTATAGATACATTGGGTTGGCCAAAATTTTCCTTCAGGTTTTTCCACGTGATGGTATGGACAAACCCAAATGAATTGTGGGTCACTGAATAGATAATAGGTGTAACAGACATCGCTACATAGAAATGGAGAACATCTTAGTGGCTGCCAATAGTTAAGGAAGGAGTGAGTGTGGACGGGTGGTGTGTGTCACCAAAAAAAGGGCAAAATGAGGAATTTTGCAGTGACTCATTAATCTGGCTATATCCAGTCAATATACCAGTTATGTTATTGTACTTTGGTCTACTGGGATGTTACCAGGAGGGGAAACTGAATGAAGGATACAAGGGTTCTCTCTGGGACATCTCTGTATTATTTGTCAAACAACTTATGAAAAATACAATGATCTCAAAATTAAATTTTCCTTTATATAAAAAAGGAACATCAAGAGACTTTGCCATGTATGTGCTTATATTCTAAAACTATCTTCTGACATAAGAAACACAAGGTTGCATTTTAATGCGAAGAACTTCAGACACAGAAACGCTAAACAAGTTCTGTGATCACACAGGAAATGATGAATGCAGACTTGAGAATAGTTATCTCTGAATGTCTAAGTTGTCTCTAATGTTAAAGGAACCTCCATGAAGGAAGCACAATGGAGAGAGGATAACAGGTCCCAGTTGCCCTCGAAAGTGACCACTTCCCCAGCCCCGTGGACTTTCTATGATCCTATGGCCCATCCAAAAACCTAGCACAAGTTAGAAAGGGATGAAAGTCACAGTCATTTATTTTCACAATTTTTTTTCTCACAACATTGGGCTAGAAAGAAAGAAGTCATGAGCTTGTAGATTTGTGCTACTCTATTGTCTGTCCTTTGAATCTAAATGGGATCCAAGTTCCAGCTGTAAGTTATCCATGTGGTTCAGCATCAGAAAAAGTTGATCACTGTTGCTGAGGGCCAGGGTATGGTAGAGATGCAGGAAACAGGCATGTACTTGACTGTAGAAGGTTCATGTTCCAGGGCTCCCACCTGGGTACTTGAGGATTCTCTATGTAGATAATATGTAGGGGAGTTCACGGAAGTTCCTCAAAGCAATCAGGGATGGCACAGGCAGAAGTCTGGTTCTCAGAAGGTGGAAGCTCAGCCACTTCTGTACAAATAGGACATGAGAGGGAGAGATACACATGGGAGACATTGCCCAGCCCTCCTCCTGAATCTTTGCCTATCACTTAGATTGGCCCAGGGGATCATGACTATTCTAAACTAGGCCAGGAGCAAAGTCTTTATTTCTTTGGGGACAAAGAGAATAAATAAGAGACAGGGGCAGTAGACACTCATAGCATCAAGTCCTCTGTACTGTCTGGAACTTGAGGACCAGGACCAGTCATATCATGCTGTCCTTCTCTGGAGACAGTGCCTTGTTTAGGCCAGCTGATGACACTAAGAAAGAAATCCAAAGATGAATATATATATATAAGAAACAAACTTGAAGAGTCCTTGTTCTCCAGCCTATGTCTAAAGATTCCATGAAGGGCTTCTCCATAAGGGCATGGCACAGGTTCATGCCTTGGTCTTTGGTTGGCTTCATGAATGGTCCAGTATAAGTCATGCCTGCTTGTGAGCATCTGGAAACATTTTCTCTTGCCCTTAGTTATGCCCCTTTCCTTGAGATTCCTGGCAATTATTTTTGATGCTATGTGATTATTCTTCTTTAACTCTTCACTTTCAAGGAGTTCCCATTCTTCTAGGAAACTCCTAATTTCATGGTCACTCCAAGGTTTAACACTCTTGTCTATAAAGGAGAGAGGAATATTCCTTGTAAATATTCCTTGGCATAATTCACATGCAAACCTGAGGATTTCTCAGAGACATTCCCTCTACTCTGATAGGTTCAACCATGACTTTAGCTAGTTAGGAAGTGATGAAAGGGATTCATAGTCCTGTTTTGAGTCCTAATGTCCAAGCCATACAGTCATTGGAACAGGTCAGGAAGCATCTGCCAGTCTGACATTATTCAACTTGCATAATTTAATTTCAGAGCATACTGACAGGGTTTTGGCGGTTAATTTACTGCCTGGGAGGGCTCTGCTGATAAGAGGCTCACTTTCTACCCTGCAGTGGGACTTTCCAGTCCTCAGGGCTGGTGGCAGGAACAGAGAGTCCCAGGACTCTGGGAAGCCCTGTCATCCCTGGGGCATGGAATATTGGAAAGATGAAGGAGGTGAGATAGAAAATTTTCTCTAATTAAACATGACTGAGACTCCTTGGGTTTCTTGTAGCTTCTCTACATCCTGGGGGTGGCTAGTAATTTCAGTCTGAATTATCACCATCTTAAAAAAAATAAAACATGAATATTGACATAGTAAGTGATCTCAACAACTTTCCTGTGGTGTCTTAAATAATTAGCCCATCACAGCATGGACTGAAACTGTTAACAATCTTAAATCTTAAGAACAAATCTAGAAAATATTTTACAATAACAGAGAACATAAGTTGCAAACTATTAACCAATGAGTTATTTTAAAACATAGCAGTGTTTTGGTTTTTTTTTTTTCACCCCAGCATTGAACCAAAAAAAAAAAAAAAAAAAAGCCAGAGGAACTACAGAACTGGTGGTTTTCAGTCATGGGACAATAGGAACACAGAATAGTGCTTTAAAAGGAAAAAAAAAAACAAATGAAGAAGATCTACAAGGGCCAGATAAAGTTTCTCAGCAGGGAGATCTCCTGTCCGAAGATACATGAACACAGTGTGGGTGGGAAGTGCTTGGACTGGATCAGAATCACTGGAAAGGAGTAGGCTCGAAAATTGTTGGGGACACAAGTCAGGCAGAATATTTCTCACCAGCAACCAGAGTGAAAACAAAATCCCTAATCCAAGGATTTCCACACATATACTGCACAGAAATGGTATTGCCTCAGTAGTTGGGCCAAATTATCCAGACTCAAGTCTATTCTGGCCCCAGCTAACAAAAGACTTAAAGCAATCCTCAAAAGTCTCAACTGTTTTGAAATACCTTCTCTACACCAGAACAGAGGCCAACATTAAGTTAGCTAAAGGAACATATAATATCTAGCACCCCAAAATGCACAGTGTAGATCTTCTACTTAGAATTACCTGGCATGCAACAAAACAAATTCATTCATCAATAATAGAAAATTAATCCATAGACTCAAAATGATCAGATGAAAGAATTAGTAGAGACAGATGAACAGCAGCCACTAGAAATGGACTCCCTGTGATCAAGCATGCAGAGGAAGCAGTAGCATAAGGAGATGATAGAAGATATTAGCAGCCTATGGAACTTCTAGGGATGAGAAATACTCCACCTAAGATGAAATATCAGAATAGACACATAGTCTCATTAAAACCAAAAATTGTAAGAGAGATCCATCAAGCAGATCAGAACTACTGTGAAGGTCATGGACCCAGGGGCCACAGTGCTGGGTTCTCATTCCTAGCTCTCAAGTCACAACCGTGGATCCCTTTTCAGGGTAGCTGCCAAGCAATGTCTCAGGGCCTCGTCTGTGAGAATATGGTCATAACACCTTCCACAGTCTCACTATGAGAATTAAATAAGTGAATATTTGCAGAGAAAAGAAAGGTGGCCTGCATACTTTCTAATGGTTGTAAATATTAAAAGATGAATAACCCAGCAGCAATACACTCACAAATACACACGAATCAGGTTTCCTTCAATTTACCTCCATTTGTACTCTTTTCTCTGCAGCCACAGGGCCTGATCTAGGAAATGAAGAAAGTTGGCACTTACTCTGTCTTGATGGAATTCAGGTGAGTAGGTGGTCACTTGAAATGTGGCTTCTCTTCTCTGGTTGTAGCAGTCTCTGAAGCCCTTGGGAGGTCCAGCATCAACTTGGGTGTGTTGAGTGTGTCCACACGTTATATACCTTGGGTGTGGCTGAGTCATACCCTCCCAATATACTTCTTTTGAATTAACCAAAGATAATATAATTTAATATTTTCAGTTCAACTTCAAAAATCCCTTTAATGAAGCAGAGAATGCACTTTGATTGGATAACTGAGATTGGATTCAGGTCAGTTCAGTTCAGTGTGTTTCCACAATAGGTTTTGCTAAAGAAGAGCCAATGGTGAATAAGGACTTATTCACCCAGTTAATTAATTAACTGATTTAGGGATTTTAGTGATAGTACTTAATATTCAAATAATGTATATTTCTAAGTTTTAAAGGTATATAGTTAGATAACAATATTTTTACATATAATGAGATCTAGAATACACAGAGTATATTTGTATTTATATGCTTGTGTATTCTAATTCATATTATTCAGTGAAATTTTGCAGTGGTGAATAAGCAGTATTGGGTAAACTAGTAATTAACAGATAATTTCAAAGGCAGACACTGATTATAACAACATGTTCTTCAATTTTGTCTTGCAATAAGAATGTATTTATTCTGTTTTAAAACACAGATACATGAAAGAGAGAGCTTAATTTTAAAATTAGATACAAATTCATCTTCTACTTACAGGAAATTTAAGCATAAGGAACATAAGTATCCAAGTCTAAATATTTTAAGTAGAACAGGTACAAAGAAACATGGGATATTACAGGCCATCTAGGAGATAAAACATAAAAATCAGCATAGGCCAGGGTATAAAATATCATTGAGAGTAGCTCTGAAGTTTAGCATCTTTATCACTATCATTTACATTCACCTGACTTGTCATTCACTACAATTACATGTTTTCAAATTATTTCTTTATGCTACAACCCATTTTATATTCACAAAATCATACAAGGTTGTTTACTCAGATATCTTTCACTCAATATTTCAGTTCAGTTCAGTTCAGTTCAGTTGCTCAGTCGTGTCTGACTCTTTGCCACTCCATGGACTGCAGCAGGCCAGGCTTCCCTGTAGACAATGCCATCCAGCCATCTCATCCTCTCTCATCCTCTTCTCCCACCTTCAATTTTACCAGCATTAGGGTCTTTTCTAATGAGTTAGTTTTTTGCATCGTGTGGCAAAAATATTGGACTTCCAGTTTCATCATCAGTCCTTCAAATGAATATTCAGAACTGATTTCCTTTAGGATTGACAGGTTGGATCTCCTTGCAGTCCAAGGGACTCTGAAGCTTCTCAAACACGACAGTTCAAAAGCATCAGTTTTTCAGTGCTCAGGGTCCAAATCTCACATCCGTACATGACTACTGGAAAAACCATAACTTTGACTAGACAGACCTTTGTTGGCAAAGTAATGTCTCTGCTTTTTAATATGCTGTCTAGGTTGGTCATAGCTTTTCTTCCAAGGAGCAAGCATCTTTCAATTTCATGCCTGCAGTCACCATCTGTAGTGATTTTACAGCCCCACCCAAAATAAAGTCTCTCACTGTTTCCATTGTTTCCCCATCTTTTGCCATGAAGAGATGGGACTCAAGGGCATGATCTTAGTTTTCTGAATGTCAGATTTTAAGCCAATGTTTTCACTCTCCTCTTTCATTTTCATCGAGTCTCTTAAATTATTCTTTGCTTTCTGCCATAAACATGGTGTCATCTTCATATCTGAGCTTATTGATATTTCTCCGAGAAATCTTGATTCCAGCTTGTGCTTCATCCAGTCCGGCATTTCACATGATGTACTCTGCATATAAATTCAAGCTGGTTTTAGAAAAGGCAGAGGAACCAGAGATCAAATTGCCAACATCCGATGGATCATTGAAGCAGCAAGAGAGTTCCAGAAAAATATCTATTTCTGCTTTATTGACTATTCCAAAGCCTTTGACTGTGCAGGTCACAATAAACTGTGGAAAATTCTGAATGAGATGGGAATACCAGACCACCTGACCTGCCTCTTGAGAAACCTATATGCAGGTCAGGAAGCAACAGTTAGAACTGGAAATGGAACTACAGACTGGTTCCAAATAGGAAAAGGAGTCCGTCAAGGCTGTATATTGTCACCCTGCTTATTTAACTTCTATGCAGAGTACATCATGAGAAATTCTGGGCTGGAAGAAGCACAAGCTGGAATCAAGATTGCCGGGAGAAATATCAACAACCTCAGATATGCAGATGACACCACCCTTATGGCAGAAAGTGAAGAGGAACTAAAGAGCCTCTTGATGAAAGTGAAAAAGGAGAGTGAAAAAGTTGGCTTAAAGCTCAACATTCAGAAAACTAAGATCATAGCATCCGGTTCCATCACTTCATGGGAAATAGATGGGGCAACAGTGGAAACAATGTCAGACTTTATTTTTGGGGGGGCTCCCAAATCACTGCAGATGGTGATTGCAGCCATGAAATTAAAAGATACTTACTCCTTGGAAAGAAAGTTATGACCAACCTAGATGGCATATTCAAAAGCAGAGACATTACTTTGCCAACAAAGGTCTGTCTAGTCAAGGCTATGGTTTTTCCAGTGGTCATGTATGGATGTGAGAGTTGGATTGTAAAGAAAGCTGAGCACTGAAGAATTGATGCTTTTGAACTGTGGTATTGGAGAAGACTCTCGAGAGTCCCTTGGACTGCAAGGAGATCCAACAAGTCCATCCTAAAGGATCTCAGTCCTGGGTGTTCATTGGAAGGACTGATGCTGAGGCTGAAACTCCAATACTTTGGCCACCTCATGCAAAGACTTGACTCATTGGAAAAGACCCTGATGCTGGGAGGGATTGGGGGCAGGAGGAGAAGGGGACGACAGAGGATGAGATGGCTGGATGGCATCACCAACTCGATGGACATGAGTTTGGCTAAACTCCGGAGTTGGTGATGGACAAGGAGGCCTGGCGTGCTGCGATTCATGGGGTTGCAAAGAGTCGGACACGACTGAGTGATTGAACTGAACTGAACTGAATCAGGGTGACAATACGCAGCCTTGACATATTCCTTTTCCTATTCAGAACCAGTCTGTTGTTCCATGTCCAGTACCAGCTATTGCTTCTTGACCTGCACACATTTCTCAGGAGGCAGGTCAGGTGGTCTGGTATTCTCATCTGTTGAAGATTTTTCCACAGTTTGTTGTGATCCACACAGTCAAAGGCTTTGGTGTAGTCAATAAAGCAGAAGTGGATGTTTTTTTGGAACTGTCTTGCTTTTCCAATGATCCAACAGATGTTGGCAATTTGATTTCTGATTTCTCTGCCTTTTCTAAATCCAGCTTGAACATCTGGAAGTTCACGGTTCACATACTGTTGAAGCTTGCCTTGGAGAATTTTAAGCCTTACTTTGCCAGCATGTGAGATGAGTACAATTGTATGGTAGTTTGAACATTCTTAGGCATTGCATTTCTTTAGGATTGGAATGAAAACTGACATTTTCCAGTCCTGTGGCCACTGCTGTGTTTTCTAAATTTGCTGGCATATTGAGTGCAGCACTTTCACAGCATCATCATTTTTTTTAAATTTTATTCTATTTTTAAACTTTACATAATTGTATTAGTTTTGCCAAATATCAAAATGAATCCGCCACAGGTATACACGTGCTCCCCATCCTGAACCCTCCTCCCTCCTCCCTCCCCACACCATCCCTCTGGGTCGTCCCAGTGCACCAGCCCCAAGCATCCAGTATCGTGCATCGAACCTGGACTGGCATCTCGTTTCATACATGATATTTTACATGTTTCAATGCCATTCTCCCAAATCTTCCCACCCTCTCCCTCTCCAACAGAGTCCATAAGACTGTTCTATACATCAGTGTCTCTTTTGCTGTCTCGTACACAGGGTTATTGTCACAGCATCATCTTTTAGGATTTGAAATAGCTCAATTGCAATTTCATCACCTCCATATGCTTTGTTCATAGTGATGCTTCCTAAAGCCCACTTGACTTCTCATTCCAGGATGTCTGACTCTAGGTGAGTGATCACACTATTATGATTATCTGGTTCATAAAGATCTTTTTTGTATAGTTCTTCTGTGTATTCTTGTCACTTCTTAAAATCTTCTGCTTCTGTTAGGTCCATACCATTTCTGTCCTTTATTGTGTCCATCTTTGCATGCAATGTTCCTTTGGCATCTCTAATATTCTTGAAGTGATCTCTAGCCTTCCCACTTATTGGTTTCCTCTATTTCATTTTCTTCCTCTCTTTCTTACATTGATATGAAATAAAAGTAAATAAATAAAATATGTTAATTAAAAGTGTAAGTCTCTTCAGTCATATAGTTTGTTTAAAAGTATATAAAAAAGGATAACTATCACTAAACATATGGTTAATGACTGGATTATTTCTAGATGCTATTATTCAAATGCATATAGAATTTATGGATACAAATGATCAAAATATATATCCACCAACAGGTAACAATAGCCATTATTGTTTGTCTCCACTATTTATTTGATTTTATATTTTGATATGAAATCTAGACAAGTAATTTTTAGGATTTATTAGAAATTGTGAATTATTTTAAGGTCAAAGAATGAGTAGGAAGCAGTATTAAGATTACAACAGTACCATGTAATCATCTTTCATTCATAAAAAAAAAATTAAAATAGCAAGAAATAAGAAAAGCTGTCCTCTATAAACTTTACTGAGGATTGGATCCCTAAGTGTTCTGTTATTCTTCAAATATAACATGAACACATCCAAAGCATACTAAGTATGATTTGGCTCTATCTTCTCCAAAAACGTCATATCACTTCCCTTTCAGAAATCACATTTATGAATCAGGTCCAAAACTACTTTCTGTTGTTCATTTCATACTGTACAATTTTTTCTGAACAATATTCTAAAAGGTGTGATAACATGCTTGATGCCAAACTTCATTTAAAACCTTCTAATTCTTAGTTTAACCAACTCTTATATATATTACATCACTCATTTCCTAAACTGATTACCTTAAGTCCTGAATGATTTCAATCCAAACAGTAGTCAACACTGCCAAAGAGGTTCATACAATAGAATCAGCTTCCATGTTATTATACAGTGTGTTTGCATGAAAAGATGTGTACTCCTAGAGATTATAATTTATGTTACCTATGCTGTTTTAAAATATTCTTTTATTGGCTTCACTATTTCCCACGTGCAGAGGATATATCACAGGCTATGGATACAATGAATTCTCACTTCTTTAATGAATATTGTTTATTACTCAACTTTCTTTTTTTTCTATGCATATTTTATTTCAATTATAGCCACATAAATCTCATATTTGAAGTATTATTTGAATTAATATGAAATTTTATTGTATGCTTTATCATAGAATATCATAATTATTTTCAATCATATTTCAATATATGGTGTAGATGTGTGTAGTCTCATGCATTATTCACCATAAATCCAGAAGAGTAGTTTTTAAACAATCTCAGCATCTGTCTTTATCAATTTTACTATATTTTACTATCATTTCACAATCATTCACACTCAGAATTATATGATAACAAATGTTAGATTTAAACAGAGCTTCATGTCTTTAAAAAATGTTTATAATGATTTGGATAGCTCATATAGTTTTTTATTTTAAAATTTATGATAAATTACTTATATAGCTTGTTAAACTAACTTCAGTCAAATGAAGTTTTCTTTCTGAGTTTTCTGGCTAATGGCATGCCTGGCTGTATTCATTGCTTAGTACAACCAGAAATACTTAATTCTGAATAAACTTCTCTAAGCAGTTGCTGAAGAGTCCCTTCTCTTCAGTGGCAAATAGAAATAAAAATACAATTAGTACCTTTTATTATATCTGCACTTTTTCACACTCACTGGCTTGATTAGCTGAAAGCAGTCTAAACGTCTTCATGGGAGCAAAGTCATTTTCTGAGTAAAATTCTTTGAAAAAATTATAAGCAAATGTATTAATATTTATATCTCTACAGCTGACATTTTAAATGCCTTCAGTGAAACTCAGGGGTCACAGTGATTTGATTCTAGGCCTTCTTTACCTGAAATTCAATTTAATTCTTTCTTACTTTTTTTTACATCCACTTAGGCACTTAGGAATATCCACTGAGACTTAGATAATATCAGTTAAATTACTAATAGCTCAGGATGGCCACAAGCCAAGGTTGCGTAGGAGTTCACATAACCTCTATAGAAATTTTCCCTGAGGTGTTTAGTATTAGTCATTGGAGAAAGACACCAATTATTTATTCAGATACCTCCCATATTATTATGTCTCTAAATTTTTAGATCATATATTTTATATATTGTTATTCAGTAAATGCACAGTAATGATACGACGTTGGGAAAGATTGACGGCAGGAGGAGAAGGGGACGACAGAGGATGAGATGGTTAGATGT
This sequence comes from Bos indicus x Bos taurus, assembly GCF_003369695.1. Lineage (NCBI taxonomy): Eukaryota > Metazoa > Chordata > Mammalia > Artiodactyla > Bovidae > Bos > Bos indicus x Bos taurus. The sequence continues at coordinate 69,054,454 of NC_040082.1, forward strand.
CATCACCGACTCAATGGACATGAGTTTGGGTAAACTCCAGGAGTTGGTGATGGAAAGGGAGGCCTGGCGTGCTGCGGTTCATGGGGTTGCAAAGAGTTGGACAGGACTGAGCAACTGAACTCAATTGAACTGAACGGATATGTCTGCATATATTAATTTATTTCCTATTATGATTATATTGGCCCAAAATTTAATAAATAAAATGAGATGTGTTTAATTTAATAAGAACATTCTGGTAAAAATTCTTAAAATATCACACTTGTGAGAGTTGGCTTATCCGGAGATGAGTACCTATGATTGTCACTCCCAGGAAAAGCCCCACACCTTAGAAGAAATTTCTTATGAGGACATTTTGGGATTATCCCCATGGAAGCAGTTTCTTGAGAGTTTGTAAAAGCAACCACCTTTGAATAGCATTCAATTTTAAGTTAAATAAAAATGAAGCATACATTAAAAAAAAACTATTTTCAGTTCAGTTCAGTTCAGTTGCTCAGTCATGTCCGACTCCTTGTGACCCCGTGAACCGCAGCACGCCAGGCCTCCCTGTCCATCACCAAATCCCAGAATCACACAAACCCAGGTCCAATGAGTCAGTGAGGCCATCCAACCATCTCATCCTCTGTCGTCCCCTTCCCCTCCTGTCCTCAATCTTTCCTAGCATCAGGGTCTTTGCAAATGAGTCAACTCTTTGCATGAGCTGGCCAAAGTACTGGAGTTTCAGCTTCAACATCAGTCCTATCAATGAACACCCAGGACTGAGCTCCTTTTGATGGACTGGTGGATCTCCTTGCAGTCCAAGGGACTCTCAAGAGTCTTCTCCAACATCACAGTTCAAAAGCATCAGTTCTTCAGCACTCAGCTTTCTTTACAGTCCAACTCTCACATCCACACATGACCACTGGAAAAACCATAGCCTTGACTAGATGGACCTTTGTTGGCAAAGTAATGTCTCTGCTTTTGAATATACTATCTAGGTTGATCATAACTTTCCTTCTAAGGAGTAAGCGTCTTTTAATTTCATGGCTGCAATCACCATCTGCAATGATTTTGGAGCCCCCAAAAACAAAATCAGCCAGTTTCTGCTGATTCCCCATCTATTTGCCATGAAGTGATGGGACCAGATGCTATGATCTTAGTTTTCTGAATGTTGAGCTTTAAGCCAACTTTTTCAGTCTCCTCTTTCACTTTCATCAAGAGGCTCTTTAGTTCTTCACTTTCTGTCATAAGGGTGGTGTCATCTGCATTATTTTAGGTTTACATAATTTATTTGTAATTGCCATTCTTTTGGTAAAACCCACTCAATGATAAAAAATGTCATAATAATTATAATTGTATTGTAGTTAAATTACTAAATTTTTCATGTAATAAAATATATAATAAAAATAATGTTATTTACTTTGTTGCAATGATAACAAGGAAATATTCAACAACAAATTTTATTGCAGATTATAATTTGTGTTCTTATGTTGCCAATAGTTTTCAGTAAATTAATTAATTGCAACTTTTACTTGACAAGGAGTAATATTGACTCAGCATAGATTTTAATAATGTTTGATTTGTGAATTAGAATGTGTCTGGGGGAAGTTTTCCTTGTTTTTAACTTATTTTGAGTTCTTTGAGCTTCATGGATCTGGATTTTCACTTCCCTCTCCAGATTTACAGTTTCTTTGCTGTTTTCATTTATTACATTAAATAAATTTTCTATTTCCTTTCTTTTTCTTTCCTCCTTTTGGGATTCCCATAACACATATATTAGTGACATACAATCCCACAAATGTTATAAGTTTTTTTCCACTCTTTTTTACAGTTTTTGTTGTTGTTATTGTTCCTTTTTGTAATCTCAAATAACCCCTCTTTAATCCCATAGATACTTTATTTTGTTTGATCTAGCCTGCTATTCAGTCTCTATCTTTTTTTTTTCAGTTCAATTACTGTGTTCTTCAGTTCTAGGGTTAGAATTTCCATTTGGTTCTCTTTTACAATTTCAAATTTTGTTGAACTTGTCTTGTTGTTCCAATATTGATTTTCTGATTCTGCATAGTTGTCTATATTCTCTGTTATCTCACTAAGCTTTTTTAAGATAAATATTATGAATTAGTAATCAAGCATTTTTCCACTGTTTACCCATCTATTTCCCATGAAGTGATGGGACCAGATGCCATGATCTTTGTTTTCTGAATGTTGAGCCTTAAGCCAACATTTTCACTCTCCTCTTTCACTTTCATCAGGAGGCTCTTAAGTTCTTCTTCACTTTCTGCCATAAGGGTGGTGTCATCTGCATATCTGAGGTTATTGGTATTTCTCCTGGCAATCTTGCCTCCAGCTTGTGCTTCTTCTAGCCCAGCGTTTCTCATGATGTACTCTGCATATAAGTTAAATAAGCAGGGTGACAATATACAGCCTTGATGTACTCCTTTCCCAATTTGGAACCAGTCTGTTGTTCCATGTCCAGTTCTAACTGTTGCTTCATGACCTGCATACAGATTTCTCAAGAGGCAGGTCAGGTGGTCTGGTATTCACATCTCTTCAAGAATTTTCAAGAGTTTGCTGTGGTCCATTCAGTCAAAGGCTTTGGCATAGTCAATAAAACAGAAGTAGATGTTTTATGGAACTTTCTTGCTTTTTGATGATCCAATGGATATTGGCAATTTGATCTCTGGTTCCTCTGCCTTTTCTAAAACCAGCTCAAACATATGGAAGTTCATAGTCCATGTATTGTTGAAGCCTGGCTTGGAGAATTTTGATCATTACTTTACCAGCATGTGACATGAGTACAATTGGGCAGTAGTTTGAGCATTCTTTGGCATTGCCTTTCTTTGGGATTGGAATGAAAACTTACTTTTTCCAGTCCTGTGGCCCCTGCTGAGTTTTCCAAACTTGCTGGCATATTGAGTGTAGCACCTTCACAGCATCATCATTCAGGATTTGAAACAGCTCAACTGGAATTCCATCACCTCCACTAGCTTTGTTTGTAGTGATGCTTCCTAAAGCCCACTTGACTTCACATTCCAGGATGTCTGGCTCTACGTTAGTAATCACACCATCGTGGTTATCTGGGTCATGAAGATCTTTTTTGTATATTTCTTCTGTGTATTCTTGACACCTGTTCTTTATATCTTCTGCTTGTTTCAGTTCCATACCATTTCTGTCCTTGATTGTGTCCATCTTTGCATGAAATTTTCCCTTGGTATCTCTAATTTTCTTGAAGAGATCTCTAGTGGTCCCATTCTATTGTTTTCCTCTATTTCTTTGCATTGATCACTGAGGAAAGCTTTCTTATCTCTCCTTGCTATTCTTTGGAATTCTGCATTCAAATGGGTATATCTTTCCTTTTTTCCTTTGTCTTCTGGTTCTCTTCTTTTCACAGATATTTGTAAGGCCTCCTCAGACAACCATTTTGCCTTTTTGCATTTCTTTTCTTTAGAGATGGTCTTGATCCCTGCCTTCTGTGCAATATCACAAACCTCCTTCAATAGTTCTTCAGGAACTCTGTTTATCAGATCTAATCCCTTGAATCTATTTCTCACTTCCACTGTATAATTGTAAGGTCATACCTGAATGGTCTAGTGGTTTTCCCTACTTTTTTCATTTTAAGTCTCAGTTTGGCAATAAGCAGTTCATAGTCTGTGCCACAGTCAGTTCCCAGTCTTGCTTTTGTTGACAGTTTAGAGCTTCTCCATCCTTGGCTGCAAAGAATATAATCAATCTGATTTTGTTGTTAACCATCTGGTGATGTTCATGTGTAGAGTCTTCTCTTGTGTTTTTGAAGAGGGTTTTTGCTATGACCAGTGCGTTCTCTTTGGATAACTCTACTAGCCTTTGCCCTACTTCATTCTATACTCCAAGGCCAAATTTGCCTGTTACCCCAGGTGTTTCTTGACTTCCTACTTTTGCATTCCAGTTCCCTATAGTGAAAAGGACATCTTTTGGTTGTTAGTTCTAGAAGGTCTTATAGGTCTTCATAGAATCATTCAGCTTCAGCTTCTTCAGCATTACTGGTCGGGACATAGACTTGGATTCCTGTGGTATTGAATCATTTGCCTTGGAAATAAATAGAGGCTCTTCTGTCATTTTTGAGATTGTATCTGAGTGCTGAATTTCTGACTCTTTTTTTTTTTTTTTTGCTATGAAGGCTACTCCATTTCTTCTAAGGGATTCTTGGCCACAGTAGTAGATATAATGGTAATTTGAGTTAAATTCACTTTTCCAGTCCATTTTAGTTCACTGATTCCTAAAGTGTCAATGTTCACTCTTGCCATCTCTTGTTTGACCACTTCCAATTTGCCTTGATTCATGGAACTAACATTCAAAGTTCCTATGCAATATTGCTCTTTACAGTATCAGACTTTACTTCCATCACCAATCACATCCACACGGGATGTTGTTTTTGCTTTGGCTCGGTCTCTTCATTCTTTCATTCCACTGATCACCGGTAGCATATTGGGCACCTACTGACCTGGGAATTCATCTTTCACTGTCATATCTTTTTGCTTTTTCACACTGTTCATGAGGTTCTCAAGGCAAGAGTAATGAAATGTGAAGTGAAGAAATATCTTACCATGTGCTTAACACATATTTCTATACATCTTAGAAAAATATATATTCAAATTTTTAACGCATGTTTGACTTTGGCTTTGTTGCCTTTGCTATCTTTGTTGTTGAACTTTAGGAGTTATTTATACATTCTGGATATTTATTCTTCATAATATATATATATTTAATATAAATATACATAAATATAAATATATAAAGCAGAGAAGGCAATGGCAACCCACTCCAGTACTTTTGACTGGAAAACTTCATGGATGGAGAAGCCTGGTAGGTTATAGTCCATGCGGTCGCTAAGAGTCAGATACGACTGAGCGACTTCACTTTCACTTTACACTTTCATGCATTGGAGAAGGAAATGGCAACCCCCTCCAGTGTTCTTGCCTGGAGAATCCCAGGGACGGAGAAGCCTGATGGGCTGCCGTCTATGGGGTCGCACAGAGTCAGACACAACTGAAGTGACTTAGCAGCAGCATATATTTAAAATTATATTATCTTGTCTCTTTAGTCTACTGAGAATGTTTTTTGATGCATAAAGTTTTTTTTAATTTGATTTACTTAATTAAAAAATGCTTTTTCTTTTGTTGTATGTGTTTTTGTTGTCACATCCACAAAAAAATTTGCTAGCTCAATGTAATAAAATTTTTCCTCTGTGTTTCTTCCAAGTGTTTCATAGGCTTCAGTTCAGTCGCTCAGTCATGTCTGACTCTTTGTGACCCCATGGACTGCAGCACTCCAGGCCTCCCTGTACATCACCAACTCTCGGAGTTTACTCAAACTCATATCCATTGATTCAATGATGCCATCCAACCATCTCATCCCCTGTCATCCCCTTCTCCTCCTGCCTTCCATCTTTCCCAGTGTCAGTGTCTTTCCAAATGAGTCAGTTCTTCGCATCAGGTGGCCAAAATATTGGAGTTTCAGCTTCAACATCAGTCCTTCCAATGAATATTCAGGACTGATTTCCTTTAGGATGGACTGGTTGAATCTCCCTGCAATCCAAGGGACTCTCAAGAGTCTTCTCCAACACCATAGTTCAAAAGCATCAATTCTTCAGTGCTCAGCTTTCTTTATAGTCCAAATCTCACAGCCATAAATGACCACTGGAAAAACCATAGCCTTGACTAGATGGACCTTTGCTGACAAAGTAATGTCTCTGATTTTTAATATGCTGTCTAGGTTGGTCATAACTTTCCTTCCAAGGAGTAAGTGTCTTTTAATTTCATGGCTGCAATCACCATCTGCAGTGATTTTGGAGCCCAAAAAATAAAAATAGGCCACTGTTTCCACTGTTTCTCCATTTATTTGCCATGAAGTGATGGGACCAGATGCCATGATCCTAGTCTTCTGAATGTTTAGGTTTTTTTTTTTTTGCCTGATATTTTTAATTTATTTTTTAATATAAATTTATTCATTTTATTTGGAGGCTAATAATACTTCACAATATTGTATTGGTTTTGCCATACATCCACATGAATCTGCCACGGGTGTACATGTGTTCCCAATCCTGAACCTCCCTCCCACCTCCCTCCCCATACCATCCTTCTGGGTCATCCCAGGACACCAGCCCCGAGCATCCTGTATCATGCATCGTACCTGGACTAGCAATTCATTTCATATATGATATTATACATGATTCAGTGCCATTCCCCCAAATCATCCCACCCTCACCTTCTCCCACAGAGTCCAAGTACTGTTTCTATACATCTGTGTCTCTTTTGCTGTCTCACATACAGGGTTATCATTACTATCTTTCTAAATTCCATATATATGTATTAGTATACTGTATTGGTGTTTTTCTTCCTGGCTTTCTTTAAGCCACTTCTTCACTCTCCTCTTTCACTTTCATCAAGAGGCTCTTTAGTTCTTCTTCAATTTCTGCCATAAGGGTGGTGTCACCTGCATATCTGAGGTTATTGATATTTCTCCCAGCAATCTTGATTCCAACTAGTGCTTCATTCATCCCAGCATGATGCACTCTGCATGTAAGTTAAATAAGCACAGTGACAATATACAGCCATGACGTACTCCTTTTCCTATTTGGAACCATTCTGTTGTTCCTTGTCCAGTTCTAACTGTTGCATCATGATCTGCATACAGATTTCTCAAAAGGCATATCAGGTGGTCTGGTATTCCCATCTTTTTCAGAATTTTCCACAGTTTATTGTGACTCACACAATCAAAGGCGTTGGCATGGTCAATAAAGCAAAAATAGATGTCTTTCTGCAACTCCCTTGCTTTTTCAATGGTCCAACAGATGTTGACAATTTGATCTCTGGTTCCTCTGCCTTTTCTAAATCCAGCTTGAACATCTGGAATTTCACAGGTCATGTATTGTTGAAGCCTATCTTGGAGAATTTTGAGCATTACTTTACTAGTGTGTGAGGTGAGTGTAACTGTACGATAATTTGAGCATTCTTTGTCATTGCCTTTCTTTGGTATTGGAATGAAAACTGACCTTTTCCAGTCCTGTGGCCACTGCTGAGTTTTCTAAATTTTCTGACATATTGATTGTAGCACTTTCAAACCATCATCTTTTAGGATTTGAAATAGCTCAACTGGAATTCCATCAGGTCCCCTAGCTTTGTTTGTAGTGATGCTTCCTGAGGCCCACTCAACTTCACATTCCAGGATGTCTGGCTCTCTAGGTGAGTGATCATAGCATTGTGATTTTCTGGGTCATGAAGATCATTTTTGTACATTTCTTCTGTGTATCCTTGCCACCTCTTTAATATCTTCTGCTTATGTTAGGTCCATACCATTTCTGTCCTTGATTGAGCCCATCTTTGCATGAAATGTTCCCTTGCTATTTCTAATTTTCTTGAAGAGATCTCTAGTGTTTCCCATTTTGTTGTTTTCCTCTATTCCTTTGCACTGATCCCTGAGGAAGGCTTTCTTATCTCTCCTTGCTATTCTTTGGAATTCTGCATTCAAATGAGTATATCTTTCATTTTCTCTTTTGCTCTTTGTTTCTCTCCTTTCACAGCTATTTGTAAGGCCTCCTCAGACAGCCATTTTGCTTTTTTGAATTTTTTTTTTTTTTTTAACTTGGGGATGGTCTTGCTCCCTGTCTCCTGTACAATGTCATGAACCTACGTCCATAATTCTTCAGGTGCTCTTTCTATCAGATCTAGTCCCTTAAAACTATTTCTCACTTCTACTGTATAATTGTTAGGGATTTGAATTAGGTCATAATTGAATGGTCTAGGCTTAGTGCTTATTTTATGCTTTTAGTCAATTTTGAGTTAATTTTTGAATGTTGTTTTGGGTATGGTTCCACATTACTCTTTTGGCATACTCTTCTATGCCAAGATTCAGTCTTCTTATCATGATTCATTGAAAATAATGTTCTTTTCTTACTAAAGAGTCTTGATAGCCTTGCTGAAATTCATATTATCCTCCATGGGAGGAGTCATTCCTTTATGCCTTCTCTGTTCTGTTTAATCCATTTATTTATCTCTTTGCATGTAAGCTACTTTAACTATTTATAATTTTTTTGAAATAAGAAAGAACAATAAATGCTGGAGAGGGTGTGGAGAAAAGGGAACCCTCTTACACTGTTGGTGGGAATGCAAACTAGTACAGCCACTATGGAGAACAGTGTGGAGATTCCTTAAAAAACTGGAAACAGAATTGCCTTATGACCCAGCAATCCCACTGCTGGGCATACACACTGAGGAAACCAGAATCGAAAGAGACACATGTACCCCATTGTTCATCACAGCACTGTTTATAATAGCCAGGGCATGGAAGCAACCTAGATGTCCATCAGCAGATGAATGGATAAGAAAGCTATGGTACATATACACAATGGAGTATTACTAAGTCATTAAAAAGAATACATTTGAATCAGTTCTAATGAGGTGGATGAAACTGGAGCCTATTATACAGAGTGAAGTAAGCCAGAAAGAAAAACACCAATACAGTATACTAACACATATATATGGAATTTAGAAAGATGGTAACATAACCCTGTATGCGAGACAGCAAAAGAGACACAGGTGTATAGAACAGTCTTTTGGACTCTGTGGGAGAGGGAGAGGGTGGGATGATTTGGGAGAATGGCATTGAAACATGTATAATATCATATAAGAAATGAATCACCAGTCCAGGTTCGATGCAGGATACAGGATGCTTGGGGCTGGTGCACTGGGATGACTCAGAGGGATGGTATGGGGAGGGAGGTGGGAGGGGGGTTCAGGATTGGGAACACATGTACACCCATGGTGGATTCATGTGAATGTATGGCAAAACCAATACAATATTTTAAAGTAATTAGCTCTAATTAAAATAAATAAATTTAAAATAATAAAAAAAAGAATGAATTTTCCAACTTTTAAAAAATTGTTTTGCTATTTGGAGATTAAATTCCATTGAGAGTCAACATTAATTTTAGAATATTCTTTTCTATTTTGCAGAAAAAGTCATGGGGATTTTTATAAGGAATTCATTGACTCTGTAGATACTTCTAGATATTCTTATTACTGTAAGAATATTATTACCCTAATCTATGAATGTGGAGTATAAAATACTTATTTTTACTCTCTTTAATTTATTTCAGCAATGTTTGATAGATTTCACTGTATAAGTGTCCATATTCATGGTTGGGATTTTCCAAAGTATTTTTTATGTTATGATAAATGGAACTGTTTTCTAAATTTTCTTTTAAAGTGTTTATTGCTAAGGTAAAGAACACAACTAACTTTCATTGTTTATTTTGTATCTTACAGCTTTGCTGACCCTATTCCTTTAGCTCTAATTGTGTGTGTGTGTGTGTGTGTGTGTGTGTGGTGTGTGTGTGTGATCTTTAGGAATGGTTTTATTTATTTTATTTCAACATGAATACCTTTCGATTCTTTAGCCTAATTGGTCTAGCCAGAACCCTCAACACTGTGTTGAACAGAATTGGTGGAAGTGGGCATCTTTGACTTCTTTCTGTACTTAGGGGAAAAGGAAAGTTAGTCGCATAGTCGTGTCTGACTCTTTGTGAACCCATGGACTGTAGCCTGCCAGATCTTCTGTCCATGGAATTCTCCAGGCAAGAGTACTGGAGTGGGTTGACATTCCCTTCTCCTGGGGATCTTCCCAACCCAGGAATTGAACCCGGGTCTCCTGCATTGCAGGCAGATTCTTTAGCAACTGAGCTATTAGGGAAGCCTGTACTTACGGGAAAAGCTTTCAATTTTTCAAAATTAAGTACAAGATTAACTCTGCATCTTTCATGTCATTTTTTTATATGCCTACGATTTTCTTTTTCTAGTCCTGGTGTGCTGAATTATTTCATCATTGAAGGATGTTAAATCTTGTCAAACCCTTTTTTTCTGCATGAATTTTCATTATCGTGTGGCTTTTTCTCCCTCTCGTTCAAGTAAGATGATGCATTATGCATGTTTATCTTCATATGGTGAACATTTCTGGTATTTTATGATTAAATCCAACCAGGTGATTGTGTGTAATCCTTTTGACATACTGATGATTATTTTTGCTGTTATTTAGTTAAGAATGCCATCTAAAGGCTTTTATTCATATCAGTGTCCTTTCTTATAGAATCTTTTTCTGAATTTGGTATCAGTGTAATTCTGACCTCATAGAATGAGATAGGGAGTGACACCTCTTCCTCTGGTTTTTGGGAAGGTATGAAAAATGACTGATATTAATTCTACTATATATAATTGCTAAAATTAACCAGTGACATTATCTGGTTTACAGATTTTCTTCATTGGGAAATCTTAATTATTAATTTAAGGTCCTTACTTATTATAGGTCTAGTCAAATTTTCTACCCACTATTTGGTCTTCGTAGAATGTGTGTTTTGGAAAATTGTACAATATTTTTTTGTGATGAGATCTTTTAAAAGGCTACTCTCTTAGTACTTTTCAATTATACAATATGATTTTTTTTGTAATCACCATGCTGTTCATTAAATCCCCAGAACTTATCTCTTAATGTCAAGTTTCCATATTTTACACACCTTCACCCTTTTCACTTATGAACTTTTATAAATTTCTTATAACTTATTATAAGGTTTGAAATATTTTATAATTTTATATAAACACATAAATAATATGGGTTTCTCTCACAAACATTATATATGTGTATATATATATATCCATAAATAATATGATTGTATTATAAAAAGTAATTTTTACAAATTTGTATGATTTTAATGGGAAAATAAAATTAGCCTTTAGTCATCATTACTTTCTATAATTGGTGCTTTGGTGGTTATAATTGGCAACATAGAGAGACAGATACGGTTTTAGATATATGTATTTATAAAACAAATATCTGTGACAACTTTACTATTATCAATGTTTCAGAAATATCCATCTTTGCACACTTGAAGAGATAACAGCTTTCTAGAGATTTGAATAACAGATGTCTTCTAAATATTTATTATGGAAATAGACAACCATATATACTTCAAACATTTTCCCTATGACATTTTATGGAGAAAATTACTTCTGAGCATATTTTTCATTGCCTCTAAAACATCTTTATTTCTAATGCTGTAGATAATTGGGTTAAAAGTAGGTGTGAGGATGGTATAGAAAATTGCCAGAGATTTATCCTGGCCTGGAGTGTGGTACTTTTTAGGTCTCATGTATGTGAAAATAAAAGGCCCATAGTACATTATGACCACAATCATGTGGAAGAAGCAGGTAGAAAAAGACTTTTTCCTTGCCTCTTTTGATTTCATTAGGAGGACAGTAAGGAGAATTTGGACATAAGATGCAAAGATTAGAAAGAAAGGGACAAGCAGAAAAATGATGCCACTTACATAAACTCCTTGTTCATAGAGTGTTGTGTCCACACAGGACAACACCAACATGGCAGGGACTTCACAGAAAAAGTGATCAATGGCCCTTGAGCCACAAAAGGGAAAGTGAAGTGTGTAAGCTGTGTGAACTATGGAGTTGATTATCCCAATAAACCAGGCCCCTCCAGCCATGAGAACGCTGACAGTCATTCATAAGAATGGGGTAACGCAGTGGGTGACAGATGGCTACATAGCGATCGTAGGACATTGCTGCCAGGAGAAGGCACTCACCACCCAAGAGGGCGATGGATAGAAATATCTGGAAGCCACAGGCTACAAATGAAATAGTTTTGCTGCCTGACAGAAAGTCAGTGATCATTTTGGGAACAATGTTACTAGTATGTAAGATATCCATAAAAGAGAGATGGCTGAGCAAGAAATACATTGGAGTATGGAGTCTTGATTCCCTGTGGATAAGGATAATCATCATTGTATTTTCTGTTATAGTTATAATAAAAACGATGAATATAATGGAGAGGAAAATCAGACTTGTTTGGGAAGAAGAGAAGAGTCCCAAAAGAATGAAGTCACTGCTGGAAGTGTGATTCTCACATCCCATCATGAAATCCTTGCTTTACCTAAAATAAATAATAAACAAACAAATATAAACAAATAAGAGGTAGAGTGAAAAGAAAGAAAAATTAGCATAAATCTCAACCTCCTTTACATTTAACTGTATAAGATAAGCTTATTCTTTTTTGCTATATTTTCCAAGTAAAGCCAATGGACTCTCAGATAGTTTTTTAAATGGACATATTTTACACGATGGGTATTTTTTGCTGAACAAGTTAATTAATTTATTCATTATGAAATAAACATAATTTGCATATACTTTATTTATATAAGAATAAACTTAATTATATATTTAATTCCCTGAAATGTTAACTTTTTCTGTAATTATAAAAATTTTAAAGGGTTAACATATGAATGGGGTTTGCAGATGTATGCGTATGTACATGGTTTTGCTCTTCCTCCTGGTTTGACCTGCAGCTCAGTAAAATTTGGTGTAAACATAGGTTCATATTGAGGACAGTGGTGTTTCTTGAAAACTGGCTGATTATAGTTTAGTCTCTAAAATCAGTGAATATTACTGCAACTCATATTTAATATATCAATATCCAAAGTTTTTGACTTTTTTCCACTGCATAGAATAATTTTGTCCTTCTGGTTTTGCTTTTTCCATTAATAGCTTACTTAAATATAGGCATCCTGAATCAAAACAATACTTCATTTTAGTGTTAAGAATGAACAGTTTCCATTTATACTAAACTCCTATTAGTTAATAGAGTCCCTGGATGATTGTAGCTTCCCAGATTCTTATTAAGGACATTATTGACTTGTGTTTCTATGATCTCTGATATGAAAGGTCTTCAATGAGGCATCAATTATATTTATGTTTTTAGACAGCTTGTTTTGTCTGCACAAGTATGTTTATTATTTTGATGTCAGATATTGGATGCACTCCATTTATATATATATATATATATATATATCAGATCAGTCGCTCAGTCGTGTCCGACTCTTTGCGACCCCATGAATCGAAGCATGCCAGGCCTCCCTGTCCATCACCTACTCCCAGAGTTCACCCAGACTCACGTCCATCGAGTCAGTGATGCCATCCAGCCATCTCATCCTCTGTCGTCCCCTTCTCCTCCTGCCCCCAATCCCTCCCAGCATCAGAGTCTTTTCCAATGAGTCAACTCTTCACATGAGGTGGCCAAAGTACTGGAGTTTCAGCTGAATGTCCCCTAATATATTTATTATCTTACTTCTATCATATTTCCCCTACCTAACTTTAGGAGGTAGGGGAAATATGAGTTGCCAAAAATGAGGACGACCCAGAGGGATGGTATGGGGAGGGAGAAGGGAGGAGGGTTCAGGATGGGGAACACATGTATACCTGTGGTGGATTCATTTTGATATTTGGCAAAACTAATACAATTATGTAAAGTTTAAAAATAAAATAAAATTAATTAAAAAAAAATGAGGCACCTAAAATTTTTGCAACCATTCATTGTAAAACTTAGCTTAACTGGTCATTCAGGCACCTGAATGTTCTCCCATGAAACTGGAAAGATGGAAAAAAAAGCATCTGTGACTTCCAAGGTCTTGAATGAAAGCTGTTCTTGAATCCAAAGAGGAATACTCTAGTGGTGAACCTCCTTACTCAAAGCTAAAAAATGGAGTAAACACACGTTACATATCACACAGTCTTTTACATATATACAACTCTTACTCAAGGTAAAGTCTTTCCACGCCATTTAGGATCAAATTTTCCTGGTTTACTAACACTAAATGCCAGAAAAGAGATGCAGCATGTAGTTTTCATCCCTGTATCTTCTAAATGCTTGGAGGCTAAATAGAATATGATATAATGTTTAAATACTATTTTAAATTATAAAAGCAGCATGTCTCAGTCTTTCCTTATGCGAAATATAAATACTTTGTATTCTTTATTCAGTGAATGTACTACATTCAAATAATTTTCATCATTTTGCATTTATCAAGATTCTCAAAATACACTATGTATCCATGCATTTTAACTTGACTCATAATACATTTTTCCTTTTCTATTAGATCTCTTATTATATAAATTAAGTTTATAGACTATTTAGATTTAAGTAGAAGCCAATTACTAATCTTAATATTATAATATGTTATATATTATAATATATTATATATCTAATATATATATATAACTATACTTAATATAGTTAACATTACATATTTATAAGAAAATTGTTTGTGTTCCCCTATAATTGGTCTTTAAAGTTTTGACCAAAAGGCAAAGAAAAGATAAAAACATGATATCATTTCTAAAAAAGGTTTATTTTAAAAAGTGTTTGATATGAAAACCCTGGCATTATTAATTCTGTGGAAAATATGTATATTTTATACTATATAACACTACTATTTTTATTTGTAAAACTTTTCTATAAACTTATAATATCAATGACCCACTTGATATTTATATGCTCTATCATAAAATATTGAGTATCAGATTTGGTTGATGTGCAAATAATTCAAAATATCTCATTGTTACTAATAATTCAGCTAACTACAATGAAATTTCATGGAAGAGGCAATAATCAGACAGCTAATTATCTTAAACATGTATAGAAAAACTCACTACTCTCTTTTAATAAGCTGATAGGGAATATGGGTACAATGAATGTACAATAGATATTACCTAACCTGGTGGTATGTATGCTTTTGACTCAAGTAATTATATTAGCAAAGTGGAAATATAAACTAAACATGGCCTAATACCTTGAAGAGATAAAAAAGAAAATATAATTCAGATATGTATCTTTAAGTATTTAATTTTATGTCTTATCATAGTACAAAGCATCAATCAGATACTAAATTATATCTGAAATCAATTTCTTTTAAGTAAGGACGATAATGGTACCTTGTCCCTGAGTCGTTTTTAAGATTAAATGAGTCACATTAAACAATACATTAAATAACACATGCACATCCACATGCACACATGCACACACATGGAACAAAGTCTGGCTACAGTAAACACTCAAAAAATAATGATTATTGTTCCTGTTATTATTGTTTATGTAATTAGTATAATAACATTTCTATCATTAGTATATTAGTATTTCTATGATTAGTTTATAAATTCTTTATTATTTAAATGTGCATTTAGCATTTATATTCTAAGTAAACTGAGAGAGAGAGAGAATCTCCAGGTTATGGGAGAATATGGCCCAGGGAATAAAAGTAAATTTCAATGAGGTGAATCAGAAGTATATTGGCACTCACTACTTATTAAAATTGATCCAGGAGGCTCTCTGGGAATGATTCCAGTTTAACATATTGAATGAGAATATGTGAGTTGGCTTCCTCACACATTTACACACATACAGGAATATGTGAGAAAGTAAAACAACTATTTTTATTCTGAAATCAAATCAGCTGAGCTGTTCACCATTTCATTTTATAATAGTCAGGAGTGCTGTCATTAGACATTTCTTGCCCTTCAGACTTTTCAGAGCACTGCATTATGTCCCAAGGAATTAACACAGGAGGCCTGGCGTGCTGCGATTCATGGGGTCGCAAAGAGTCGGACATGACTGAGCGACTGAACTGAACTGAACTGATCTGATCTTATTTCTCTCTTTTTGCTGCCTCTCCAGCAACATTGAAACTCCCAAGTAAGCCCCCTGAAACAGTGGGTGGTAGCACCATGTATAACTGCTGCAACCAGAAATCAGAAAATTATTCTGACTTCTCTTTATGTCTGGCATCTTTAAGGTGGAAATCACCATCTCCATCTCCTATTTTATTTAAATCCTCTCACACATTATTCCTTCTCATGGGCTGCATACCTTTTGTGGCCATGGTGGTTCTAAGGCATCCATTCTACTCTTCTCTTTTAATTAAATAGACATGTACAGGTTCAGCACTACTAGCATAACATTGCAAACTTTTAAAACTCTGCTTAAATCCAGTAAAGTATATCTAATTAAGTAAATTTTTGACAACAGAAAAGTGTTTGAACTGGAGGTACGTGCCTTTCTTTTCCTTCATCCTGCTAGTTAGAATCTGAATGTGATGATGCTTGGTCCTGCAGTCTTCCTAGAAGAGTTGTACAGGGAACAAAGTCCAGGCAATAAAGAGCACAAAGCTGTGGGTCATGCAATCTACTGCCTCCAATTCAATTTTCTGCCTCCAACTATAGCCACATCAATATATTTTGCCCTAGATCAAGTTATTCTTTCTGGAGCACCATTCTAAGAATGCAATCTGTTGGTTGACATTTCATGACAGAGAGAAAGGAAGGAAAGAATTAAGGAAAGAAAAAGAAAGAGACAAAGAAAGAAAAAGAAAAAATAAAATCCCCCATCTTTTGTTCCCATTTCCCATAAAACTGAATTATTTATATTTATACAACATAGTTTTTCTTGCACTTTTGTTCATACCCATATTCTTTCTACCACAAAACATTTCATCTCAAAGGACTTTCTGATGTCACTCTCTAAGATTTTATGTTAAATCTTTCTTCTGTGGAGACTTCCTTGCCCTCTTTAAATCTTTCTTGCTTGCTTTTCTTTCTTACTCAGAAATAGACAGCACTGTCAGGATACTATGTTTGAGCCATAGCTTTACTGTCTAAGTTTATTTGTACTCTTTGCACACTTAACATAATCTATGTATTCCTTCTTATCCTGGTCCCCAAAGTCTTCTCATGGCTCACATCTTACCCCTTTCCACTTTACTAGCTTCATAGTACCCAGAACAGGAAATTCTTGGTGAATCTTTTCACATCTAACACATTAGCCTCACTGGTGCCTCAGAAGCTACCATCAATCCCATTCTGGATGGTGCCTGGTTTTTGCTCATACTACTCAGGAGTCTGTTTCTTTATAATCTCTTCCAGAGTGACTCAGAAGCATAGAATGATACCTCAATCCAGGCACCGGCTACAAAATAGCTGAGGGTTATAGGAGATGAACAGATTTGGGAGGAGCAAGGAAAAACGGGGCACACATACCACCTTGAAGTCTTATAATGTGTGGCTTCTGAGAAGGAAAACAGAAAACCTTTTTAAGGCAGCATGGAAAACTATGTCTCCATGGGACCGCCAAAGAAGGAAACAAAGGAAACATGATGAAATACTTTGTGTGGAGGGATCACTGAGACACAGCAGGTCTTCCTCTGGGTACAGTAGGATAAACATTTGATGAAGAAGGGGGATACTACTTCTCTGACCCCTTTTCCATCATTCCGTCTTCTCTTTGCATATTTTATTTCTACTCTTAGAGGCTTGAGAGTACACTGTCTCTTGCTGTTTCTGTGCATGACTTTGACTAATATGGAATTTTTTTGGCAAAGTGATGTCTCAGGTAGAAGCTTCAGGACAGGCCACTTGGTGGACATCATTTGCTGCTACATTGAGAGTCTCCTGGGAGTTTGGGTGTCAGTAGATAAACCTGATTATTCCACAGACTGCTTATTACAGGGAGCAGATTGCAAAGATGAACTCACTTCCCCTAAGTGATTCTGTTTATTTTCATTTTTAACAGATTCATGAGTTGATTAAAGGATCACCAAATAAACTGACTGTGTAAATGAATGGATCAAAAAACATTCAATGTACTAGCTGTATAAAGAATTATTTTGATAGCTAAAACTTAGCATTTTTAAATGTCAGACAAGATTTCAAGTATTTTGAATTTATTAGCATGCTACAACTATTACTTAGCCATCACAAACTGATTGGGGCTCAAAAGCATTAAACAGTATTTCCAAGGCTATGCAGATTAATCAGAAAAATTCAAATGATCTAATTCATGCATCTTCCTCTATACAGAAAAGCACTCCAATCAGTAATCTGGGGTGTCACTTTTTTGTGATTAGCACTAATGATTTAAAGCTTCACTTCATATATCTCCCAGCAAAAAACAGAAAAATCCTACCGTACCCATTTGGTGCAGTTCCTAAGAGTTATCTGAGAAGCTTATACCCCAGTCTACTAGGAGATCTAACCACATAAGGCCCCTGACCAGATCTAGCCTCCTAACTATGTGCACTATTTCAGTTGAGAAGAGCTAAAATTGAACCTTCTTCATGATGTTATGCTAGTAATTAAAATAAGAGAATAAAAGTGAAATGTAAAGCAAATTGAGTTCACAATCTAATTAATAATAAATATATACTTGTTTATTGATATTATTATAGTTATTTTCTCACTGTAAACTATATTTTCTCCATCTCAATGAAGTTTTAACAAATCCATTTAATGTAATTTAGGGTCTATTAACATAAAATATTTACTGAAATTATCCTTTGTTCAAGAATCGTAAAGCAAAAAATAAAAATAAAAAAGTAAAAGAATGGCTAAGTTTAGTGGAAATAAACAAGGCTTAAACTATGATTAAAATGTCTGAATTACAATAGAGAATCTGAAACACGACATTCAGGGTCAAGACAAATTCACCAACAAGCCTTTCTTCTAAATCTCTAGGGCACACTTACAATTTGAAAGTGTAAAATTATTTTTTTCCCCATATGCTTTTTGATATTGTCTTCTTTAGATCATACTTCTCTTTAATTCATGTGAGATAGAGAAACCAATTCTGACAAAATTGCTATTCACAAAACTAAAACGTTGTGAAAGATAGGACTGAGATCATCAAAACTGGCAAAAGTCATTTAAACACGTTATTTTAAACTATTTTGTATAGTTTGTACTTAATTGTTTTGTTTTGGGCGGCAAACACATACACACATGCACACACACACAAACACACACACACACATACACACACACACACACACATATATATACATATATATGTACACAGATGTATTGTTGCTGTTCAGTCACTAAGTCATTTCTAACTCTTTGCAGCTCCATGGACTGCAGCACATGAGGCTTCCCTCTCCTTCACCATCTCCCACTGTTTGCTCAAACTCAAGTCCATTGAGTTGATGATGCCATCCAACTATCTAATCCTCTGTTGCCTCCTTCTCATGCTACCCTCAATCTTTGCCAGCATCAGGGTCTTTTCTAATGAGTCAGCTCTTCACATCAGATGGCCAACATATTAGAGCTCCAGCATCAGTCCTTCCAATGAATATTCAGGATTGATTTTATTTAGGATAGACTGGTTTGATCTCCTTGCTGTTAAGGGACTCTCAAGAATCTTCTCCAGCACTACAATTTGAAAGAATCAATTCTATGGTGCTTAGCCTTCTTTATGGTCCAACTCTCACGTCCATACATGACTATTGGAAAAACCATAGCTTTGACTATAAGGACCTTTTTTGGAAAAGTAATGTCTCTGTTTTTTAATATACTGCCTAGTTTCGTCATAGCTTTTCCTGCAAGGAGCAAGCGTCTTTTAATTTTGTGGCAGCAGTCACCATCCACAGTGATTTTGGGGCCCAAGAAAATAAAATCTGCCAGTGTTTCCACATTTTCCCCATCTATTTGCCATGAGGTGATGGGACCAGATGCCATGATGTTAGTTTTTATTTGCAACTATTTGCTTTGCAAAACCAATGGCCTTTTTAATAATATGAAATATCTTGGATGAAAATTATTGTAAGTCTATACTTGGACTATAAAGAAGAGTGCTGAAGAATCGATGCTTTTGAATTGTTGTGCTGGAGAAGACTCTTGAGATTCTCGTGGATTCCAAGATCAAACCAGTCAATCCTAAATGAAATCTACCTTGAATATTCATTGGAAGGACTGATGCTGAATC
Organism: Bos indicus x Bos taurus; assembly: GCF_003369695.1. NCBI lineage: Eukaryota > Metazoa > Chordata > Mammalia > Artiodactyla > Bovidae > Bos > Bos indicus x Bos taurus. The sequence continues at coordinate 69,074,050 of NC_040082.1, forward strand.
CAAAGCTCCAATATTTGACCACCTGATGGAAAGAGCTGACTCCTTGGAAAAATCCCAATGCTGGGAATGATTGAAGGCAAAAGTTGAAGAGCATGGTAGAGGATGGGATGGTTAGATTGCATCACTGACTCAATGGACATGAATTTGAGGAAACTTCAGGACATACTGAAGGACAGGGCAGCCTGATGTGCTGCATCACACACACAAATATGATCACACACACAAAAATGATTAATAGCTTTAGTCACAACAGTTCCAGACTGAAAAAATAAAAATAAAAAAAAATTGGGCATGGCTTAGCAACTGAACAACATCATCAACTCATTTACCAGGAGAAGGTAAGAAATATACCATTAACATCCAAATATTAAATTTTTGTGTAACAAAGTTTTTTCTTCATCTTTGGGCAAAGAGTACATACTAGAAAAATGTTTCAAATTTTCAATAGCATGATTCCATCAATAGAATGAAAGTATTTTGTTATAATGAATAATTAAAATAAACACAAATAGTTCCAAGTCGAATAGAAGTGGTGGATTTGTTTGTTTGTTTTAAGTCTAAATGAATCATTCACAAATGAAGATCTAAAAATAGGTAATAAACTAATGCAAAAATACAGAGCATCATTACACATCAAAGTAAGCACAAATTAAAACCAAATGGGTGACTGTATTAAATAGAATAGACCAAATGAAGACGGTTAACACCCACAATTGTTATCAATTTGAAACAACTGCTATTCGTGTGCTTTGCTGATGGGAGCTTAAAATCAAATATCCACTTTGAAAATAGATTACCAAAAAGTTAATCATGCATCTACCAAAAAAAATAAAAACATGATTACACACACACACAAAGAATTAATAACAGCTTTAGTCACAACAGTTCCAGGCTGAAAGAAAAACCCAGATGTCTATCAACAAAATATTGCATAAATAAATGATTATATATTCTGATAAGAAAGCAATTTAAAGAAAAAAACTTAACTGATACAGGTAAAAATATGATAGATTCTTTACATCATATTAAGTTGAAAGACCCAAAATAGAAGAAAAATATTGTATGTTTTCAATACATTGATATGAAATCCTAGTGTAGATGAACAAAAATAGAAATCAGACCAGTGTTTGTATCTAAGTTGAGGGATTTCATCAGAGAAGGGCATGAGGGACATTTCTGGTCTGGTGAATGTTTTGACTCTTGCTACGGCATTTAAGTTAAGGTACAGATACTGTTGAAACTGGTTGAAAGACACTTTTCACATGTGAGTATTCTGTTTATGAATTATAACTCAATTTAAAAAATCAATAAACTTCAACATTGTTTGACTAACTTTGTTCATTCTTTGAACAAATATTTATTGTGAGGTGTAGTGTTGAAAACATTTCAATCAGGATTTGTGATTAACAGACTTTTAAAAATCCAGTTTGATTTGTAGATGACAGTTTACCAACTCATTCGAAGCTGGAAATCTTTGTTATTTCAAAGTAAAATAGAAATAGCAGAGATATAATGTGTATGTAACTTCACTCAATGAAATCTTGTACAATCACTCTGTGTCAAATTTATAAACATTATTTTACTTTTGTGTAGATCCTAATTTTACAAATCCTCCTGTTGAACAACATTGATTGTCATTTACACACATGTAGATTTATTAATTCATTTTTTTAACAATGACTAAAGTAAGGCCAAAAAAAAAAAAAAAAAGTAGTACTGCAGGTCCTTGCAGAATGTTGCTTTCCCATGGAGAAGACAGGCTTGATGAGAGCTCTTGATTGGCTGATGGATCACTAGAGGAGTCCTGTTATCTTGCCCCTGGGTAGAAAAGAACATATGTGGCTGTTGTTGGCTTTGGTTCAGAACCACTACTTATTTATCAAACTGTAAGCAGAAGGACACAGCCAGGAATCGCTACAGGGGCAGTCTACCCACATATCAGTCACTGACAGGCCTGTGCATAGACATATTTTCCTGGGACTGTAGCAACATTATCCTTTGACCAAGGACTCTTCCACCAGGGCAATCTCTTCTGTCCAGTAAGCCCCTGTAAGGAGATATGGTGTGACTATCAAGGACTGTATGAGCAGGGTTGCCCCTGAAGATGCTACCGCTGTTGTCCATGAGAAAGATCCTTAATGCTAGAATCTAGTTTAATTCCAGAGAGAAGAAAACCTAGCTAATCCCACATCTTTTTAGAGGCAGGGGTTCAGCACTTCCTGTTTGACCACAGCTCTTTCTGAAGTTAAAGAATTCAAGAATCAGGTTTGTATATTTGTAGAGATGAGACAACTTACATTTCAGTTGGGAATATAGGGCTTAGAATCCTTTAGAATAAGAATTCAACTTGAAGTCAAGCACATCACCTCCCAAATATCCTATCTAACCATAGTTTAGGTAGATCTGAAGGGATCTGGTAGACGTAATCAGTAAACCAAAAGAATAATGTGCTGGATCAACCTGACTCAATCACTTGTAAAACATAAGCCCTCTATCCTACCACACATTGCAGAGGAATATATAAGGATTCAAAGAGAACGTAAGATGTGCACAACATCACAGAGCAAGTTGGAGTGCTGAGGCTCAGTACATTCATTCAAAACCAGGGCCTTGATACTCAGTGCCCACTGTGGGTAGTGGCCTGTGCCTAGGCACTGGGCTCAGCTTCCGTGCTCACGGTCACCAGGCCCTAAGACTATAACCAAGCAGGACCCTATGGGCCCTTTCCAGGACAGTAAAGCACCCTCACCATGTCCTCCATCTGCATATTATCTGTAGAAAACATTTAGCTTCCTAGACCTTCCATGAATTTCAAATAATTAAATTTATTCAGAAGTGAGAGGATACAGAAAGAAATGAAGAGTCAAGCAAGACAAAATAATAGTTTAGCCATTAAACAAAGTCAAGAACCTTTAGTTCGACCTCAAGGGCTATAGACAATATTCTAAGCCATGTCCTTTAAGTTCTTTTGCAGATACTGAAATCAACCCCCTTCCCCATCCAAGGGAAATAGGTTATCTGTATGCTGCCCACAAGTACATAAGCCCTAGACCATTTGGGACCAGAATGTGAGGTTATTAACTGCTGGTTACTTCACAACCAACTAATCAGAAAAATATCCATGAACTACCCAGGTAACCCCAAACCACTCTCACTCGCTGGCTTTAAAAACCTTTCCCTGAAAAGAAAAACATGTCATTGGACCAGCCCCAGTGCAGCAAGGCCAACCTCCCTGGCTTCTGGTCACCCTGCTGCTTTGGTTTCCCCATCCAGTCAGGGCCCTTCAGGTCAGAGAGGCCCTGACTGGATGGGGAAACCAAAGCGGCAGGGTGACCAGAAGCCAGGGAGTCAGCTTCCTCTTCGAAGAACAGAAGGTGGACAGAGAAACATGCCAAGAAGTAGATGGTCTTCCTCCTGAAGGAGCATCAGCAGGCCCACTTGGGGAAGCAGAAGCTGCAGGCAGATGTCAAACTCAAGAGACAAGCAGTACTAGAATAATGTGGAGGAAGACTGGATCCACCAGGAGGAAGAGGAGGACCAGATCCTGGAGGAGAAAGAGGAGGAGGACTGGATCTGGGACAGGAAGAAGGTACAACAGGAGCTGATAAAACAGGAGTCCCTATGGAGGAAGCAACAGCAGATCCTGGAGTAGCAGAGGCTGGGCAAGCCCAAGTCCAGGTCCAAGAAATCCCAACCCAAAGCCGAACAGTGACCAGGGACCCAAAAGTGCCTTCCCCACTGATAACTGAGCTGAGTTCAATTAGGATCCAGCCTGCCCCAGGCCTCTGCAGCTCCCACAGAGTCCCAGAGCCTGCATTTGGGAGGCATGCCTCCCCAGCCTCTGGAGTCGCTGGAAGCTTTGCCATGATGAACCACAACTCCAGCAGGAGCACTAACAAAGACTGGGAAACATCATCAATGTCATCCTCCCTGGGCCTAGTGGCCAAGTACACAGGCCCCAAGCTATTTAGGGAGCCTAACAACGAGCCCAACAAACCAGTTATTCACAACACTCTATCCCTTTGCTGTCCAGAAAAGTGAATGACTCTCACAAAAATACAGTATTAGAAAAGCTGGAGAAGTGTGATGCCAACCATTACATCATCCCGTTCCACAAGGCCAGCTGCCACTTCCAGGCACTTCACTGCTGCTATTCTGACACTGAGGAGATCTACAAACTGACGGGCACCTGGCCGAAGAGCATCACCAAGAAGATGATCAACAAGATGTTCAAGCACAGGCCAGACTAGAAGCAGTTTGGCCTGATGCCAGCCAAAACCATGCCCCTCAGCTGGATGCACTCACAATCCACAGTCACTTGTGGCTTCCCAGAAGGCTCTACAAACCAAAGAAGATGCAGACTCGCAAATGACCCCTTTGCAGTGGAGTCCGAAGACATGCCTTCTAGGTGGATATTTACTTTCTTCCTTTTGAGTAGGAAGTGTGCAGAGTCACAGTTTTTCAGAGCCTTCTGGACAAGAGAAAACCCTTCCTGAGCTCCTCGCACACAGGACCAGGGGTGGAGCAAAAGCAGTCCAGCTCTGATTTCATTGGCCACAGCACCTTGTTCCCCGCTGCAGGAAGCTGGCACATGGGGTGGAGCTTGTGTCCCAGAGCCCCAGGCAGAGGACTCCAGGTAGATCCTTCTACTTGAAGTTTTCCTTAAGTGTAAATTAAAGTGATTTCCTTTGCTTTTTTGTCTCTCACCTCATCCCTTTTGCACATGACCTGACACCTCTCTTGTTGGCCAGCTATAATTGCACAGGATTATAGGACTGAGACTTGGTATCCCCTCAGAGAGTTTGAATGTCTGTAGGAAAAGAGTTAATGTTGGGAAATCATTTTCATTTGAGAAATTGTATAATATTTGTTGTGTCTGCTGCTGCTGCATCTACTGCCAACTTTTATATCCAATTCTACGATTTCTGAAGAAAAAAAAAAATCTTGTTCCTTGCTACTGAGAAAAACTTTAATGAAGATAGCTGCTAAGTCGCTTCAGTCATGTCCGACTTTGTATGACCCCATAGGTGGCAGCCCACCAGGCTCCGTCATCCCTGGAATTCTCCAGGCAAGAACACTGGAGTGGGTTGCCATTTCCCTCTCCAATGCATGAAGGTGAAAAGTGAAAGTGAAGTCGCTCAGTCGTGTCCAACTCTTAGTGACCCCGTGGACTGCAGCCTACCAGGCTCCTCAGTCCGTGGGATTTTCCAGGCAAGAGTACTGGAGTGGGGTGCTGTTGCCTTCTCCAGTTCACAAAAAGCACTGAAATCTGCGAAGTCTCTCTCTTTAGTCGCTCAGTCGTGTCTGAGCTTTGTGATCCCATGGACTGTAGCCTGCCAGGCTCCTCTGTCCATGGGATTCTCCAGGCAAGAATACAAGAGTGGGTTTCCATTTCCTTCTCCACTGAAAAGTCTGTCTTCTGCTAAAATAACATTTATAACTGTGGAGGGTTCTCCCTGCCATGCAGTCACTGGGAGGGTGAATGGTACTCTGCTGGTGTCTGCCCAGTACAGGCAAGTCCAGGCAGGATAGCCCTCCCTCATTACATTGGGGGTATGATTTGTTCACATTTATAAAAACTGATTTTGGTAATGTTAAAAAAAAATGAAAAATTCCCCAAAAGCCATACTGGAGTTTGGGTCTTTTGAGCGTTAGCTACCCAAATTCCTTGTTTGGTGTCCTGCAATAAACCATGGCATTTTCCTTCACCACAACCTAGTATCAGCTGTTATTCAATCACTCAGTTGTGTGATTGAACTCATGTCCACTGAGTCAGTAATGCCATCCAACCATCTCATCATCTTGGCCCCTTCTCCTCCTGCCCTCACTCTTTCCCAACATCAGGGTCTTTTCCAATGAGTCAGATCTTCGCATCAGGTGCCAAAGTATTGGAGCTTCGGCTTCAGCATCAGTCCTTCCAAAGAATATTCAGGGTGATTTCTTTTAGGATTGACTGGTTTGATCTCCTTGCTGTCCAAGGGGCTCTCAAGAGTATCTTCCAGCACCACAGTTTGAAAGCATCTTGGCTTTATTTTAAGTCAGCTGCTGCTGCTGCTAAGTTGCTTCAGTCGTGTCCGACTCTGTGCAACCCCATAGACGGCAGCCCACCAGGCTCCCCCGTCCCTGGGATTCTCCAGGCAAGAACACTGGAGTGGGTTGCCATTTCCTTCTCCAATGCATGAAAGTGAAAAGTGAAAGTGAAGTTGCTCAGTCGTGTCCAACTCTCAGCGACCCCATGGACTGCAGCCTTCCAGGCTCCTCCATCCATGGGATTTTCCAGGCAAGACTACTGGAGTGGGGTGCCATTTAAGTCAGCTAGTGAACTTGTTTCATTCAGTAAAAACAAAAAACAAAAAAACAAAAAACAACAACAAAAAAAAAACAGATGTTCATTCCCTGGAAATATGTAAATTACCTCCTTTATTGGACTTCCCACCTTATCCTCTGCACCCACCTCTCCCCTCACAGTTTGTTTAATAGTGAGAAATTTGCTCCCAAATATACTACATTCTCTGTTCCTAATATATTTCCTGATTTGTCCCTAAAATACTTTTGTTACTAAAGAACCAGCAATGACTCCCTATTATACAGATACAACTCTTCAAATTCCAGTCCCAGGCTCCACAGAAACGTGTGGATCCTACCCACGCCTATGATTTCTGCTTCCTTTTTTAACTTCTTCTCTGTGACAACTGTTTCCATTCAGGACCCTGGAAGCCCTACACACCCACTGAAACCTCCATCACATCCACATCCCTCTCTAGTCCTTCCAGATTCCCTTTAATTCAAAAAATTTGGTTGTGTGAATTTCCTAACTTGCGTTTCATGTGGCTGTTAAAAAGTTATTTAAATTTGGCAATTTTCTATTAGTTTACAAGTGCCTGCTCATATCCTTGAACATACAAGCAGTTCTAAGTCACAATGAAATGCACCTCCCTTTCAGGGTTCATGTTAAGCTGTAGTGAGGCATTGGGGGCCTGGGGAAAGCTTCATCCCAAGTTTATGAGAAGCCCCTCTTGTAATCTGATATTTATCTCCTCCTCCTTTACTCTAACTGTCTGGTAACTTGGTTTCTCCACCCAGTGAGAATCACTGTGTCCTGCATCACCTCTCCTGGCCTCTCTCTCACCTACTTCTTTAGCTTCTCATGACACCACTGAGGTAAAAATTGCCATGGATTCTCTCTCTCATCTCTTTCTCATTTGCTGTCTCCCATGTTTCATGACACTCAGTCTCTTCAATTTTCCTTTCTGGAAATTTCTCTTTTAAATTTTCCTTTCCAGGTCACTCAGAAACCTGAAGAAACTCAATTTTATTTTTGAAAAAAAAGATAGTTCCCAGTAAATTCCTTAGCACAGAAGAATATACCATTGGCTCATCCAGTCATGTTTGAAGATCTTTCTTCACACAAAAATGCCCAGTATCACTTTGCACTTTCATCAACTTCAACTACTATTCCTCCCAATAATTTCTCCATTGGTCTTGTACCAAAATCCATCCAAGAAACTTCATAAGTTCATATTTTACAACAAAATATTGAAAAAAAAAAAAACAACCTTAAATTAGAAAATTTCCCCTAAGGTTTAAAACCATATTTTCTCATCTTTAGGAAGACAGGCACCCCTAACTTTGTCCAAAATCATTTCCGTTACATCCACATGCCCCTCTTAGGTAAATCTAGGCTCTCAAGAAATCTTTCCTAGATCAGCCTCAGTTTTCTGCCTGATGCTACAGAAATTCCATGAAAGCTACCATCCTTACTCAGGAGGGCAAGTCAAAATCAAAGACTCTGTCTATTGGACCCTTTTTAAAAGGAGCTACTCTCCTCTGATTGGGCATTAGAACCACATGAAGCCTTCAGAACATCTGATGTGCAGGCCCTAAATTTTTCCAGGTAATTTCATTCTGAAGCCTGGGTGGGTGTGACTCAGTTAAGTCCCAGTTTGTCTGGAGCACAGTGACGTTAGAATTGAACTAGGAGGCCCTAGCACTCAGGTACAGCTCATGGCAAAGTTTATGATGTTTCTCTAAAGGAACAGATCTTAACCCAGGATGCAGACAAGAATCACTCAGGCAACTTGTCACAAACAGAAGTGCCTGAGACCCAGCCCAAAATAATGAAGTCTGAATCATGTGGGTTGGCCTTGAAAATGCCTTCCAGATGATTCACTCTAGAATCAGGACTGGGAAGGTAGTTTACGGTAGAATTCACTTTAGAAGGATTTGTGATTTTGTTGACTTTGTAGACTCCTGGGGAGAGTAGATCTGACCAGGAACTTATGTAGAACTGTACAAAGTCAGTCCAGGTTGAAAACCCAGTGCCCCAGGTGGCTCCCTGTGACCTGAATGAGGAGTCTTTCCAGTTTGATGAATAGCATTTCTGGGTGATGGGAAAGGACCAAATAACAGAAGAATATAAAGCTTTACCCCTCTCCTCCCCTACTTAAACCCTTCTTTCAAACTAAGTACTTCATGAATTACTCCATTTGCATCTCTACAATCTGTGACCATCCCCACCATCTGAAATCTGGGCTCTTCCCCTAACCCTGCCTTGAAGCCACCCTCTACTTGACACATGAAGTCCTTATGCCAAATGCAATTCCCTGACTTCTTAACTGCAACTCATGGAGGGTAGGGTCTTTCATTTATGGGAATGTCATAACTTCTCACTTTGCCTTTGAGAGGCTTAGAGATCTTTAGAATCAATACTGGAGTTAATCCAGTATTAATCTCCAGTTAATCCTATCCCAATTATCTAATCAGACTGCATTTCATGCACTGCATTCAGTTCAGTCACTCAGTCCTGTCTGACTCTTTGCTACCCCGTGAACTGCAGCATGCCAGAACTTCCTGTCCATCACCAACTCCCAGAGTTTACTCAAACTCATGCCCATTGAGTCGGTGATGCCATCCAACCATCTCATCCTCTGTCGTCCCCTTCTCTTCCTTCCTTCAATCTTTCCCAGCATCAGGGTCTTTTCAAATGAGTCAGCTCTTCACATCAGGTGGCCAAAGTATTGGAGTTTTAGCTTCAACATCAGTCCTTCCAATGAATATTCAGGACCGATTTCCTTTAGGATGGACTTGTTGGATCTCCTTGCAGTCCAAGGGACTCTCAAGAGTCTTCTCCAACACCACAGTTCAAAAGCATCAATTCTTTGGCTTTCAGCTTTTTTTATAGTCCAATTCTCACATCCATACATGACCACTGGAAAAACCATAGCCTTGACTAGACAGACCTTTGTTGACAAAGTAACGCCTCTGCTTATTAATATGCTGTCTAGGTTGGTCATAGCTTTTCTTCCAAGAAGCAAGTGTCTTTTAATTTCATGGCTGCGGTCACCATCTGCAGTGATTTTGGAGCCCGAAAAAATAGTCTGCCACTGTTTCCACTGTTTCTCCATCTATTTGCTATGGGACTGGATGCCACGATCTTTGTTTTCTGAATGCTGAGTTTTAAGCCAACTTTTTCACTCTCCTCTTTCACTTTCATCAAGAGACTCTTTAGTTCTTCTTCACTTTCTGTCATAAGGGTGGTATAATCTGCATGTCTGAGTTTACTGATATTTAATATACTGCATTAAAGGGTTTTTTTTTTAAAGTTGGAATAAAAATACTAAATTAGAGTATCTTCAGTCAATCAAAAGAGAGTACATTGGGTGTGTCTAATTCAATCACACCTATGGTAATAGCTGCTGAACCTGCCAAGGGTTTCCCAGGTAAAGAACTCACCTGCCAATGCAGGAGACACAAGAGATACAGGGAGACAGGAATGTGGAGGATCCTCAGGTACCCAGATTGGATTCCTGGAATATGAATCTTCCATAGTCAGGTCCATGCCTGTTTCCTGCATTTCTCCCACCAAACCCCGGCCCTCAGCAACAGGGGTCAACTTTTTCTGACACTGAATCAGATAGAGAACTTAACTATTGGAACTGGATCTCAATTTGATTAGAAAGATAGGCAACAGAATAGCCCAATTCTACAAGCTCATGACTTCTTTCTTCCTAGCCCAATGCAATGAAAAAACAAACAAACAAACAGCACCAATGACAAAAAAAACTGGAAATAAATGACTGTGACCCTAATCCTTTTCTGCCTTGTGCTGAATGCTTGGATAGGATCTAGGATTATAGAAAGTCCAAGGGCCAGGGGAAGTGGGCTGCTCACTTTCCAGGTGACTTGGGACCTGTTTCCCTCTCTTTCTACTCTCGCCATCATGCTTCCTACATGGAGGGTCATTGGCATCTGGGACAACTTAGACATTCAGAGAAAACTGCTCAATCCCACTTTCTTCATTTCCTATCAGTATGATCACAGAATTTGTTTAGTTTCTGAGCCTGAAGTTCTTCCTGTTAAAATAGAAACTAGTGTTTCTTATGTCAGAAGATAGTTTTAGGATATAAACACACAAACATGGCAAAATCACTTGATGTTACTTTTTTAAAATAAAGGCAAATTTTAATTTTGAGATCATTGTATTTTCATATGTTGTTGTGACAAATAATACAGAAATGTCCCAGAGAGAACCCTTGCATCCTTAATTTAGGTTGCCCTCATGGTAACATCTCAGAAAATCAAAGTACAATAACATAACTGGTATATTGACCAGATACAGCCAAAATACTGAATCACTGCAAAGTTCCTTGTTTTTCCCATTTTTGGTGACACACATCACTGCGCATATTTACTCCTTTCTTAATTCTTAGCAGCGACTAAAATGTTCCCCATTTCTATGTATCTATATATCTATATCTATCTCATCTGTATTTATTCAGCAAAAATATTGGCCAAAATGTTCATTTGGGTTTGTCTATACCATCATATGAAAAAACCCAAAGGAAACTTTTCTCAAACCCATTCTATCTATATATAATATCAATAATTTATATAAATGGAATCATAGAGTATGTAACTACAGGGGATTGCCTTTTTTCACTCATGATAATCTCAAGATTCATTGAGATTTGTATTTTTGAGTAGTGTTCCACTAGATGTATGAGTTGGGCATGACTGTGTGCCAAGTAGCTTCAGTTGTGTCCAACTCTTTGCAACCCTATGGACCATAGCCTAGCAAGCTCTGCTGTCCATGGGATTCTCCAGGCTAGAATACTGGAGTGGGTTGACAAGCCCTGCTCTAGGGGATCTTGTCAACCAGGGATCAAGGGATCTTATGTCTCTTGCATTGTCAGATGGGTTCTTTACCACTTGTGCCACCTTGTCTTCACTCTTGTGATTGAGAGTATTTATTCTAGCCTTCTACGAAATGTGCCATGTATAAATAATTTCTCTTTCTGTGTGACTTGTGGATTTTTTTTTTTTTTGCTCTATGAAAGCTCATATGGAGAGGATGAAAAGCTTTATTTTGATTAGGTTAAATTTCAAACAGTACTTTAATTTAATAGTATATGGGCATTCAAATCATCTATTTCTAGGTGACTTATGGTAATCTGTATGTTTTTTAGGAATTGGTCCATTTCCTTAGGTGGCCAAGTTTTAAGACATTTAAAAGCATGTCTATCTTTTTTTGGCTGTTGTTTTTTAATGGAAGCACAAGCTAACAAAAGCACTCTGGGTGAAATCTGGGATTGAAAATTAACTCAAAACAGGAGACAAGGTGACTGATTGTATTCTTTTTTCTGATCATGCCTGGCATCAGTTTTTCACTCTCCAGGTATTTATTTCTTTGTTCTATAAATAAAGCAAAACCCTGGTGGCCGCACATGTATCTCACCTGAGATTGCCGTCGTCGATACCTATTCTGTAAATTATGTTCACATTGCCTCTGAAGTGTGTGTGGCACTATGTGGCTCATGGTTTATGTCATTCCTCAATCTTTTCACCCCTACTTATACATGTACTTTCCTTACACAGTAGTACCCTTAACCATTGATCTTGGCCCCTACCTATGAATTTCTCAATGATGCTTTTGCTCTTCTCCAGAGTGCATTCCATAAAACTCCTAGCTATCTTGGGATTCATGGTCAGTTGGGCATACATAATTCAGTTACTAATGTGTCCTCTGCATTTTGATTTTTGACCTCTTATTCAACAGTTTTACATGGTGGATCAAGCATCATTATCTTACTTACCTATTGTAGGCCCTTATGATGACCAGTTGTCTAGCTCAACTATACAAGTTATCATTTTATTTACTCCTAAGGATATTTTTTACCAGTTTTATTTGATATATAGTTGTCATGTAACATTATGCAAGTTTAAAGTGTACAGAGAGATTAGTGTATATATGCATATATTCCAAAATACTAACTTTGTAAATAGAAATTAACTCTGTGAACTAATCAGTGTATTGCTGTAAGTTGTTAATATTTTTATGTTTATTTCTTAAACTTTATTGAGAGTTTCACTACCAAGTAACTGTTTTATTTGATTTTTCCCTTTCAAGTTTACTCATAAAATTTGCTATAGATTTTCTCCAGTTTATGATGCCTATATAACTCTGACATAGAAATGTGTTCATAACTGTGAATACTAAAGGAAAAATAGCAATAAGTATGCTTCATAAATATATAAGTAGTAAGATCACAACTATTTTAGATGTAAGAATTGAAAACATTGCCTCAGTTTTTATTGACACTTAATTTACTGTACATGCATGTTCCAACTCAGATAATTGGGAATTAGATCCCAGAAGTTGGGAACTCTTGCCATGAGAAATTAGGATAAAAGTGAGTTAGAGAGGCCTGAAGTGAAAAGCACAGTGCCCACTTAAGGGTTTCCTTAATCATAAAATATCTAGAAATGATTCAAAGCATCTGTCTCTGGAAATGAAGAGTATGATACATAGAGTCATATTTTTAGGTGACAACAGAAACAAAAATAACTGTGGAGCCAATACACACTGAGCTTGAACTGATTTAAGATGTACCACTCACTGTATATGCCACTCCCTAGTCTTGATACAAATACCTTAAATCTGAATCAAGAGGTAGACTTGTGGATGATTCTTAGTTAGTTTTTAAGATTCAAAATAAATTCTGCGTAAGGTAGAGTCAGGGCTTTCCATGTGGCGTTGGTGGTAAAGAACCTGTCTGCAATAGCAGGAGACATAAGAGATGTGGGTTCCATCCCTGAGTTGGGAAGATCCCCTGGGGGAGGGCAAGGAAACCTACTCCAGTATTCTTGCTGGAGAATCCCATGGACAGAGGAGCATGGCAGGCTACAGTTCATTGGGTTGCAAAGAATCAGGCACGATTGAAGTGACTTAGCATGCATGCAGGCAAGGTCCCATCAATCCTAAAGGAAATCAACCCTGACTATCCATTAGAAGGATTAACGCTCCAATAATTCAACCTCCTGAATGTGAAGAGACAACTCATTGGGAAAAAAAAAACAAAACCCTAATGCTGGAAAAGACTGAAGGCAAAAAGAGAAGAGAATGGCAGAGGATAAGATGGATAGATACCATTACTGACTCAAAGGACATGAATTTGAGTAAATTCTGGAAGATAATTGAGGACAGAAGAGCCTGGCATATTTCACTGCATGGTGTCACAGACAGCTGGACATGACTTAGTGACTGAATAACAACAACAAGGTCTATAGTAGCCTAGATTCCTTCTGAGACCCTGAGAGAGAAGGAAAAAAAAAAAAAAAAAACTTCTATCTCCCACAATCTTGGTGACACTGTAAGTCCTTTTTCTTCTCTCCCATTCCCAGTTGTTTGACTTATAAACACCCATCCAGATATCTACAAGACTTCAGGCAACTCTGTAATAGCAAAACAGAAACCCAAAAGGAACCTCAAATGCTAAATGTTTAATAGAGGTAAATTATACCTTCTGCCAATGCAAGAGACACAAGAGGTGTGGGTTCAATCCCTGCATTGGGAAGATCCCCTGGAGGAGGGCATGGAAACCCACTCCAGTATTCTTACCTGGAGAATCCCGTGAACCGAGGAGCCTGGCAGTTTACAGTCCATAAGTTCCCCCAAAAGGTGGGCACGACTGAAATGACCTAACATGCATAACATAGTCTTGGGGCTTTCCAGGTGGCTCAGTGGTAAAGAATCTGCTTTCCAATTCAAGAGATGCAGGTTTGAATGTTGGGTCAGGAAGATCCCCTGGAGAAGGAAATGACAACCTACTCAGCATTCTTACCTGTAAAATTCCATGGATAGAAGAGCCTAGCAGGCTAAAGTTCATGGGGTCGCAAAAGAATCAGACACCACTGAAAACTACATACTCCCCTCCTGTGTTCTTCCTTCACCATACACAAATTTCTTTGAAAAATGACCTCTTATAAAGAGAAAATCTCTGTTCTCCCCATCTCTTCCTCTCCCTAAACCTTTCTTTCAAACTAAGTACTTTATGAATTACCCCAAATGCATCTGTACAATCTGTGACCACTCCCACCATCTGAAACCTGGGCCCTTCCCCTAAACCTCACTTGAAACCACCCTCTATTTGACCTTCATAGTCCTCATGCCAAGCCCAGTTCCCTGGCCTCTTAACTGTAACTCATGAAGGGTAGGGTTCTTCATTTATGGGAATGTCACAACTTCTCACTTTGCCTTTGATGGGGCTAGGGATCCTTGGAATCAGTACTAGAGTTAATCATTAATCTCAAGTTAATCCTATCCTAGTTATCCAATCAAACTGCATTCTATGTGCTGCATTAATGGGGTTTTTGAAGTTGGAATAAAAAAAAATCTAAATTAAATTATCTTCAGTTAATCCAAAGGGAGTATATTGGGTGGGTCTGACTCAATCACTTCCAAGGTATATAACAGCTGATGTATCTTTCAAGGGCTTCAGAGACTGCTAGAACCAGACATATTTCAGGAAATCACCTGATCTTGTGAATTCCAGCAAGGTAGAGTAAGTGCCAGCTCTCTTCAGTTCCTGGATTAGAAATTGTGGCTACAGAGGAATTTCAGAATACCAATGGAGGTAGGTTGAAGGAAACTTGATTCCTGTGTATTTGTGAGTGTCTGGCTGGATTATCTGTCTTTTTATTTCATATGTACTTTCAGTCCGAAGGGATATGTCCACAACCTTCTCTTTTCTTTACATATATTCATTGTAACTTCAAAACTAGGAGTAAGAACCCAGAACTGTGGCCCCTGGGTCCATGACCTTCAGGGATGTTCCGAACAACTTGATGGATCTTTCTCACAAATTTCTGGTTTTAATGAGAATATGTGTCTACTTTGATATTTTGTGTTCAGTTCAGTTAGTTTCAGTCGCTCAGTTGTGTCTGACTCTTTGCGACCCCATGGACTGCAGCTCACCAGGCTTCCCTGTCCATCACCATCTCCTGGAACTTGCTCCAACTCATGTCCATCAAGTCAGTGATGCCATACAACCATCTTATCCTCTGTTGTCCCTTCTCCTCCTGGTGGAGTATTTCTCATCTGTAGAAGTTCCACAGGCTGCTTATATATTCCTATTATCTCTTATGCTACTGTTTCCTCTCCATGCTTGATCTGCTGCTGCTGCTGCTAAATCGCTTCAGTCGTGTCCGACTCTGTGCAACCCTATAGACGGCAGCCCACCAGTCTCCCCCATCCCTGGGATTCTCCAGGCAAGAACACTGGAGTGAGTTGCCATTTCCTTCTCCAAAGCATGAAAGGGAAAAGTGAAAGTGAAGTCACTCAGTCATGTCTGACTCTTCACGACCCCATGGACTGCAGCCTACCAGCTCCTCCGTCCATGGGATTTTCCAGGCAAGAGTAATGGAGTGGGGTGCCATTGCCTTCTCTGCATGCTTGATCACAGGGAGTTTATTTCTAGTTGTTATTATAAATCTTCCACTACTATTTCTGCCTTCTGTATCATTTCTGAGTCTATGGATCAATTTTCTGCTTATGGGGAATTGTATTTGTCTTGTTGCATACCAGGTAATTCTAATTGGGAAATTTGTATGCTTATTTAGGGTTCTAGATATTCTGTGCTCCTTGAGCTGTTGTTGGGCTCTGTTCTGGTAGCAGAGAAGCTACATCAAAACAGTATGAGACTTTTGAGAATTGCAAATCTTTGTTAGCTGACACCAGAACAGATTTTGGTCTGGCTAATTTTGTACCACTAGTGAGGCAATACCATTTTTGAGCAGTCTATATATGAAAATCCTTGGATTAGGATTACTGTTTTCACTCTTGTCACTGGGGATGAAGATTCTGCTTGGCCTGATTGATCCCAGCAATTTCCCAGCCTACTTCTTTCCAGAGATTCTTACCTAGTCTAGGCACTTCCTACCCACACAGGGTTCATGTGTTTTTGGACAGCAAACCTCCTTGTAAATCTTCAGAGTTCCCTTCATCTCTCTGTCTCTCCCCTGCTCTTTTTGCTTGTCATATCTTTATATTCTGATACATGATATCCAACAGCATTCACTAATCCAAGACCTTAGCTTGGACACTGAGGCACTATTTGTACCTGTCTCCTTGCTCTAAGGTCTAGACACCCTGAGGCATTCTGGGTTGCCCTTGCAGGTCCCCTTCACTTTTTTTTTTTTTTTTTCTTTCAAACCACTGTCTTGTGTTCCTGCTGTCTCATGAATCAAAACCTTTTGTTCAGTAGTTCCTCTGGCTTTTTTCTGGCTCAAAGCAAGTGTAAAAGAAAGAGAGCACTCTGCTTGGTTTTGAAATAACTCATCAGTTAACGATTTGCAACTGATGTTTTCTGTTATTGTAGAATGTTTTCTAGATCCGCTCTCAAGATTTAAGATTGTTTGATTTTTAGTGATTGGCTAATTACTTAAGCAATCACAAATAAATGGTTATGAGATTACTTACTGTGTCAATGTTCATCTTTTATTTTCTATTAGAAAGTCACAATTCAGACCGAAATTACTAGCCACCTCCAGGATGTAGAGACAGTAAAAGAAACTCAGGGAGCAGAAGTGCCCTCAGGTATGATGCTCTTAGTCATATTTAGAGAAAACTTTCTATCTCTCCTTTTTCATCTTCCCAGTATTACAGGCCCCAGGGATGACAGGGCTTCCCAGAATCCTGGGAGCTCTCTACTCCTGCCCCCAGCCCTGAGGACTGGAGGCAGGGAAAAGCCTCATTAGAGGATGAAGTGAACCCCTGATCAGCAGATTTCTCCCAGACAGTAAATGACCCACTATAGCCCTGTCAATATTCTCTGAAATGAAATTATGCAACTGGAATAACCTCAGGCTCTCAGATACTTTCTGAACTGTTCCAGTGTCCTGGTTGGACCTATCAGTGCAGAGGCAAGGTCACTAAGAAACCCTCCAGTGTGCCTGTGAGTTATTACAAAGCGCCTTTATAACCCTCTCTCCTTTACAGACCAGGGTGTCAAAGCTTGGAGCAACCATGAAATCAGGAGTTTCTTAGAAGAATGGGAACTCCTTGAAGGTGAAGCATTAAAGAAGGATTTTCATGTAGCATCAAAAATAATTGCCAAGCATCTCAAGCAAAGGGGCATAATTAAGAGCAAGAGAAAATGTCTCCAGATGCTCATAAACATGCACGACTTATATTGGACCATTCATGAAGTCAACCAGAAACCAAGAAGTGAACCTTTGCCATGTCCTTATGGAGGGACCCTCCACAGGATCTTCGGACATAGGTTGGAGATAAAGGACTTTTCAGGTTTGTCTCTTGTATTCATCTTCATGTTTCTTGAGTAAGCGGCATCACCTGGCCCAGATGTTGCACTGTCTCCATAACAGGACAGCATTAAATGACTGGTCTCTGACCACAGGCTCCTCCTGCACACTGTACAGAAGACTTCAAGGTCTGAGCATCTACCTATCCCTCTCTCCTATTTCTCCTCTTTATCCCCAAAGCAATGAGGGACTTTTCTCATAGCTTGGTTTAGAATATACATGGCCCCCTGGGCCAGACTAAGTGACATGCAAAGACTCAGGGGGAGGGTGTGTGGTGTCTTTGTGTTTCCCTTGAGCATCTTTTTTTCTCTCTCTCATATCCTCCAGGTGCAGAAGTGGTTGCCCTCCCACCACCTGTGTACCAGCATCCTGCCTGTGCCATCCCTGATCACTTTGAGGAGCTGTCGTGGACTCCCCCACAAATGATCTACATAGAAGATCCCCATGTACCCAGTTGGGAGCCCTGGAACATGAACCTTCCACAGTCAAGTCCATGCCTGTTTCCTGCATTTCTCCTACCATACCCTGCCCCTCAGTCACCATGGTGTCCTACCACACCCTGGTCTTCAGCAACAGGGGTCAACTTTTTCTGACAGAATCAGATGGAGGACTTAAAATTAGAAGTTCACAGTTTGATTCAAAGTATAGACAATAGAGTAGCACAATTCTCTAACCTCATGACTTCTTTCTTCCTAGCCCAAAGTAATGAGGAAAAAAAAAAAAAAACTATAAAAATATATGGCTGTTACTCTCACCCCTTTCTGACTTGTGCTGGATTTTGGATGGGACCTAGGATTGTAAAATGTCCTAGGGGCTGGAGGGGTTGGGCTTCACTTTACAGGTAACTTGAGACTTGTTACCCTTTCTCTTTACTCTCTCCATCTTGCTACTTGCATGGAGGATCATTAACATCGGGGACAACTTAGACATTCAGAGATAACTGTGCTCAGTCACACCTTCTTCATTTCCTGAGTGTGACTGTGGAAATTGTTTAATGTTTCTGATAATTATATGCTTATTTTTTAAAAGAAATTGCCCATTCAGTTTTCAGATAGCTGTATCATTGTATGTTACCACCGGGAAGGTCTGAATCATTCAGTTTGTTTCCTCATTATTATTTTGTGTTGTCAGAATTTAAATTTTTGCAGTTCTGACAGTTCTTCAGTAAGTGGCATCAGCAGACTCGGCCCATTTTAGCATGCTCTGAGCAGAGCTTAGAGTGATGGTCCAGCCTCTTCCCATAGGCTTCTCTGTTTATCACGCCAAAGTGGTGATATCTCATTGTGGTCTCAATTTGCAATCCTTCTTGACTAATGACTGAACATCATTTCGTGTGTCTATATGCCATCTGTATATCATCTTCAGTGATTAGTCTCTTCAAGTTTTTGGTCCATTTTCTAATTGAATTGTTTTTTCTCTTATGAATTGAGAGTTATTTATTGTAACCTTCTGTGAGATGTGTCATGTGTAAATGATTTCTCTTTGTGCTTTTTTTTTTTTTCTACAAAACCTCATATGGACAGGATAAAAGTTAAATTTTGATTAGGTAAATTTTAAATAGTACTTTCAGTTTCTTTGATAGGAGTATTCAAATTATCTCCTCCATATTAGGTAACTTTCAGTAGTCTGTGTGTTTTAAGAATTAGTCCATTTCTTCTAAGTTGTCAAATTTTAAGTGTATACAGTCATTCACAGTATGTCCTTGTTTTCTTTTGAATTACCTAGGAGTTTGTCAAGGCTATATATTGTCACCCTGTTTATTTAACTTGTATGCAGAGTACATCATGAGAAACGTTGGACTGGAAGAAACACAAGCTGGAATCAAGATTGCTGGGAGAAATATCAATAACCTCAGATATGCAGATGACACCACCCTTATGGCAGAAAGTGAAGAGGAACTCAAAAGCCTCTTGATGAAAGTGAAAGTGGAGAGTGAAAAAGTTGGCTTAAAGCTCAACATTCAGAAAATGAAGATCATGGCATCCGGTCCCACCACTTCACGGGAAATAGATGGGGAAACAGTGGAAACTGTCAGACTTAATTTTGGGGGGCTCCAAAATCACTGCAGATGGTGACTGCAGCCATGAAATTAAAACACGCTTACTCCTTGGAAGGAAAGTTATGACCAACCTAGATAGTATATTCAAAAGCAGAGACATTACTTTGCCAACAAATGTTCGTCTAGTCAAGGCTATGGTTTTTCCTGTGGTCATGTATGGATGTGAGAGTTGGACTGTGAAGAAGGCTGAGCGCCAAAGAATTGATGCTTTTGAACTGTGGTGTTGGAGAAGACTCTTGAGAGTCCCTTGGATTGCAAGGAGATCCAACCAGTCCATTCTGAAGGAGATCAGCCCTGGGATTTCTTTGGAAGGAATGATGCTAAAGCTGAAACTCCAGTACCTTGGCCACCTCATGCTAAGAGTTGACTCACTGGAAAAGACTCTGATGCTGGGAGGGATTGGGGGCAGGAGGAGAAGGGAATGACAGAGGATGAGATGGCTGGATGGCATCGCTGACTCGATGGACCTGAGTCTCAGTGAACTCCAGGAGTTGGTGATGGACAGGGAGGCCTGGCATGCTGCAATTCATGGGGTCACAAAGAGTTGGACACGACTGAGCGACTGATCTGATCTGATCTGAGGACCTCTAGTGATGTCCTTTGTTTCATTTCTGCTATTGATAATTTGCAGTGTCCCTTTTTTCTTAGTCTTGCTCAAGGTTTGTCTATTTAATAATTTCAAAGAATCATTTATTAGTTTCATTGACTTTTCTTCATTCCGTTTGCAAGTTTATTACTGATCCTATCATTATTTCCTTCCTTCTGGATCTTTTGGGTTTAGTTTGCTATTTTTATTCTAGGTTCTTCAAGTGCTGGATTAGATTATTTTTCAAAGACTTTTTCTTATTTTATGAATAAAATTAGTGCCAGAAATTTTATTTCAGCCACTGCTTTTGCAGTGTCCCATGGATTTTAATGTTACATTTTATTTTATTTTATTTCAATATATTGTTTTTCTCTTTAGACTGTTCTTTGACCCATGGATTATGTGTGTGTGTGTATATATATATATATATATATATATAAAATTTTCTAAGATTTGGAGATATTTGTGTTGCCATTGTTTCATTGGTTTTCTAGTTTGATTCCACTAAGACCAGAAAACACACTACATATGATTCAGGTTTTAAAATTTGTTGATGCTTGTTTTATGGCCCAAAAGATGGTCTGTCTGGTGGCACCTGAAAAGCATATCCTAATGTCAAATGAAGTATCTCATTACTGTTGATAAAGATTCTTTTTGTTTGAAAAGTTTGTGGAGTTTATTTACTTGTTTATTTATTTACTATTTACTTGCAGATTTTCTGTTTAATTATTCTGTTTTGTATTATTGAGAGGGATTTGAAGTGTTCATCTACAATTTTTTGTCTGCTTCTACTTTGTATTTCTACAAGTGTTTGGCTTCACATATTTTACAGCTCTGTTCCTTGGTACATACACTTTTAGGATTGCTATTCCTTCTTATTGGATTAACTTATTTTAATTATGTAATTTTCCTGTATATCCAAATATTTACTTGTTTTTAAGTCTACCTTATCTGATATTAGTTTGTCCACTCTTGCATTCTTGAATTAATGTTTTGCATCTTTTCCCATGCTTATACTATCAATCTACTTATTACATTTGAAGTTAGTTTCTGGTAGGTAGCATATATAGGATCACAATTTTAAGTTCATTATATCAAACTCTCTTTAAGTGATTTGCTTAAACCATTTACATTTAATGTAATTATTTTTAGAACTAATGCCTCACATTTTATTTTTCACTTGTTCTATTTTTTGTCTCTATTTTCTTTTTACTGCCTTCCTCTGGGCTACTTGAACATATTTTTTAGAATGCCATTTTCATTTATTTATAGGTTTTGAGTGTATTTCTTTATCTTTTTAGTGGTACTAGTATTACATTATATACACAAATTTTCTTAGTCCACTGGTGTCCTTCTGCTAGTTTGAGTGAAGTTTAAAACTTCTCATTTTGTGACCATTTACCCTCTCCCAGTTATAATATAATTATCTTAAAATGTTTCCTTTGCATACACTGGGACCATGTCAGACAGTTTTATGATAGTCACTTCAATCATCCATCATAATTTTAGAAAACTTGAACCAGAAGAGAGCCTGTTGTATCTATCCTCATAACATTCTGGTGAAAGTAAAGATATAGGTTTTCATTCTATCTTTTTGGCATAAGTGGGGATACAGACATGTTTTGCTTTTGCTGTATTTTGATGACTGGAACAGTCATTGTATAAAAGTTTTTCTATCTGAAAAACCTACTTTCTTAGTCTTCTAATATGAAAAGATGGTGTTAGGGATTTTCTATGGTGTTTATCCATTAGCACTTCTGCATTGCCAACTTCTTTAGTTCCAACCTTAGAATATTTGTGTATGTTCTAAGAAGTAGAGAATATATTTCTATATATTCTATAGGCAAAAAGAAAACCCTGATGGAGAAAATGAACCCATAGGGAAGACAGATGTATGGTAGGAGAAATCTTAGGAGAGGCTGGTGTCATTGAAAACAAGGCTTATAAGAGCATGGATCATGGAAAAAGCAAGAGTTCCATTAAAAATCTATTTCTGCTTTATTGACTATGTCAAAGCTTTTGACTATGTGGATCACAATAAACTG
Organism: Bos indicus x Bos taurus; assembly: GCF_003369695.1. Classification (NCBI taxonomy): domain Eukaryota; kingdom Metazoa; phylum Chordata; class Mammalia; order Artiodactyla; family Bovidae; genus Bos; species Bos indicus x Bos taurus. Next base: position 69,096,338 of record NC_040082.1, read on the forward strand.
TGGAAAATTCTGAGAGACGGGAATACCAGACCACCTGACCTGCCTCTTGAGAAACCTATGTGCAGGTCAGGAAGCAACAGTTAGAATGGACATGGAACAATAGACTAGTTCCAAATAGGAAAAGGAGTACGTCAAGGCTGTATATTGTCACCCTGCTTATTTAACTTCTATGCAGAGTACATCACGAGAAATGCTGGGCTGGAAGAAGCACAAGCTGGAATCCAGATTGCCGGGAGAAATATCAACCTCAGATATGCAGATGATACCACCCTTATGGCAGAAAGTGAACAGGAACTAAAAAGCCTCTTGATGAAGGTGAAAGAGGAGAGTGAAAAAGTTGGCTTAAAATTCAACATTCAGAAAACAAAGATCATGGCATCCGGTCCCATCACTTAATGGGAAATAGATGGGGCAACAGTGGAAACAGTGTCAGACTTTATTTTTTGGGGCTCTCAAATCACTGCAGATGGTGACTGCAGCCATGAAATTAAAAGATACTTACTCCTTGGAAGAAAAGTTATGACCAACCTAGATAGCATATTCAAAAGCAGAGACATTACTTTGGCAACAAAGTTCCATCTAGTCAAGGCTATGGGTTTTCCAGTGGTCATGTATGGATGTGAGAGTTGGACTGTGAAGAAGGCTGAGCACCGAAGAATTGACGCTTTTGAACTGTGGTGTTGGAGAAGACTCTTGAGAGTCCCTTGGACTGCAAGGAGATCCAACCAGTCCATTCTGAAGGAGATCAGCCCTGGGATTTCTTTGGAGGGAATGATGCTGAAGCTGAAACTCCAGTACTTTGGCCATGTGAAGAGTTGACTCACTGGAAGAGACTCTGATGCTGGGAGGGATTGGGGGCAGGAGGAGAAGGGGACGACAGAGGATGAGATGGCTGGATGGCATCACTGACTCGATGGACAGGAGTCTGAGTGAACTCTAGGAGCTGGTGATGGACAGGGAGGCCTGGCGTGCTGCAATTCATGGGGTCACAAAGAGTCGGACACGACTGAGTGACTGAACTGAAGAGCATTGTAGCAGTACAGGTAGAGAAAGAGCACTAGAAGAATTTGTCCTATTCAGTTGATTATTTCTGAATGTTGTGTGTGTTTCTATATGCAATGAGACACTCATAAACTCACATATGTTTGCATATATGATACATAGATCCACCTTACTATTTCTAATCCAAATTTAGAACTACCTGCGTGAAAGTGAAAGTGAAGTGACTCAGTCATGTCCAACTCTTTGGGACCCCGTGGACTGTAGCCTACCAGGCTCCTCTGTCCATGGGATTTTCCAGGCAAGAGTACTGGAGGGGATTGCCATTTCCTTCTCCAAGGGATCTTCACAACCCAGGGATCAAACCCGGGTTGCCCACATTGTAGGCAGACACTTTACCATCTGAGCCACCAGGGAAGTCCTAATGCACCAGAACTACTACATACCTGCATCATACCTGCGTCTCTTCCCCCCTCCCTCTGCCCCACCAAAGGCTCACTTTCTAAAATTCATAGGTCCCAGAATGCTTTAATGCCTTCAATCCCTTCTGTGTTCCCTGACTTCAGTTACCACTGGAGTCAGCAAAGTTCTTCTCAGTTTCACCTCTTCCCAAATTGTTCTATGACTTCCTATTGACCACATTTTATCTGTTTGGGTATCGTCTCTTCCCTTGTTCTAAGCTTCCCCTAAACAATCAATTCTTTCCTTCTAGTTTCTCCTGCATACACCATAATATTACATAGGTATCATGACTGTTAGTGTTTTGTCCTTACCTACTTGTCATCTGAGGCTTGTGTGTTGCCTTGTCATCTAGTTTTATTGTAAATGGTGGCCATACTTGTTAGGTTTTACTTTCTGTTCTGGCTCTTTTTATGTGGGAAAAAGCTGTGACCCTGCTGTCATCTTTTCTGCATCCTCCTCTATGTAGTGTTTATTTACATTATTATCATCAACTTTTATTTGTATGTTGGAAGGCCATTTTTCCTTGTCATTTTTCTGATCAAATTTTTACCCACTTTTCTATTAGGTACTGGTGTGCTTTTTTAAATTAAAAATTATGTAACTGAGTCATTTTGCTGTTCAGAAGAAATCAACACAACATTGTAAGTCAGTTATATGTCAATAAATTTTGAAAAAAATATTCCAATATTCAGAAGATCATCCATTTTTGAAAAATAAATTGAGGATATTTTTCTGCTTTTGACTTTTGACATTATTTATGGCTAGTTTTTTTGCTATTTTTAAATTAATTTTATGCAGTTTATCAGTGTTTCCATTTGCTTTTAATATTTCACTATTTGTTTTAAACAGTAATGGTTCTTTGAAAAAATGCAAAACCACAATACTTGTCACACCTAACAGAAATTCATAGTAAGTCTTTCTTTTGTTCAATAATCAAGTCAATGATCAAATTTTCTACTGTCTCATAAACAAGTTTCATTCTGTTTTTGTATCTTGCTTGGGTTAACCAGAATCCAAACATGTTGATATGTTGTAGTTGACCTATCCCTTAATATTTTCAGTTGTTACAGAGGCCATCAACCAACTTAGATATGCCAAATGTTAAGTATATATGAGGACAGAACCCAGAAGGATGAGAGAACAAAGACATCTAAGCCTTGATTCCTACTAAGATGTTATACAGTGTGATAGATGACATTAAATATAGAAATGTTCCACAACATCTGAAGAATTAAACATTATAAGACCAGATTAAATGTTTAAAAGTAAACATTTTAAACCTGAATGTCCATGTATCACTGGACCATCTGTCATTTTAGATCATTCTTCAGTTTTTCTTGAGGTACACATTTCAAGTTCTTTAGAAATGAGAAAATTTAGCTTAAATTCTAATAAAGTAGTCATTTGACCTGAGAAAAATTAGTGGTCTGTTCAGTTGGCCTGCATACTACCGTACGTTCTATTCAATAATTACTTTTGGAAAAAACTACCCATGTCTTTGCCCTGCTTTATTCTGTACTTCAAGGCCAAATTTTCCTGTTACTCCAGGGGTTTCTTGACTTCCTACTTTTGCATTCCAGTTCCCTATAATGAAAAAGACAAATTTTGGGGGTGTTAGTTCTAGAAGGTCTAAGGGCAAAGGCTAATAGAGTTCTACCAAGAGACCACACTGGTCATAACAAACACCCTCTTCCAACAACACAAGAGAAGACTCTACACATGGACATCACCAGATGGTCAACACTGAAATGAGATTGATTATATTATCTGCAGTCAAAGATGGAGAAGCTCTATACAGTCAGCAAAACAAGACCAAGAGCTGACTGTGGCTCGGATCATGAACTCCTTATTGGCAAATTCAGACTTAAATTGAAGAAAGTGGAGAAAACCACTAGAACATTCAGGTATGACCTAAATCAAGTCCCTTATGACTATACAGTGGAAGTGAGAAATAGATTTAAGGGATTAGATCTGATAGACAGAGTGCCTGATGAACTATCGATGGAGGTTTGTGACATTGTACAGGAGACAGGAATTAAGACCATCCCCAAGAAAAAGAAATGCAAAAAAACAAAATGGATGTCTGGGGAGGCCTTAAAAATAGCTGTGAAAAGAAGGGAAGTGAAAAGTAAAGGAGAAAAGGAAAGATATACTCATTTTAAAGCAGAGTTCCAAAGAATGGCAAGGAGAGATAAAGCCTTCCTCAGCAATTGATGCAAAGAAATAGAGGAAAACCATAGAATGGGAAAGCCTAGAGATCTCTTCAAGAAAATTAGAGATACCAAAGGAACATTTCATGCAAAGATGGGCTCTATAAAGGACAGAAATGGTAGGGACCTAACAGAAACAGAAGATATTAAGAAGTGGCAAGAATACACAGAAGAACTGTACAGAAAAGATCTTCATGACCCAGATAATCACGATGGTGTGATCACTCACCTAGAGCCAGATATCCTGGAATGTGAAGTCAAGTGGGCCTTAGAAAGCATTACTAGGAACAAAGATAGTGGAGGTGATGGAATTCCAGTTGAGCTATTTCAAATCCTGAAAGATGACGTTGTGAAAGTGCTGTACTCAATATGCAAGCACATATGGAAAACTCAGCAGTGGCCACAAGACTGGAAAAGGTGTTTTCATTCCAATCGCAAAGAAAAGCAATGCCAAAGAATGCTCAAACTACCGCATAACTGCACTCATCTCACACACTAGTAAAGTAATGCTCAAAATTCTCCAAGCCAGGCTTCAGCAATATGAGCCATGAACTTCCAGACATTCAAGCTGGTTTTAGAAAAGGCAGAGGAACCAGAGATCAAATTGCCAACATCCACTGGATCATGGAAAAAAACAAGAGAGTTCCAGAAAAACATCTATATCTGCTTTATTGACTATGCCAAAGCCTTTGACTGTGCGGATCACAATAAACTGTGGAAAATTCTTCAAGATATGGGAATACCAGACCACCTGACCTGCCTCTTGAGAAACCTATATGCAGATCAGGAAGCAACAGTTAGAACTGGACATGGAACAACAGACTGGTTCCAAACAGGAAAATGAGTATTGTCACCCTGCTTATTTAATTTCTATGCAGAGTACATCATGAGAAAAGCTGGACTGGAAGAAGCACAAGCTGGAATCAAGATTGCTGGGAGAAATATCAATAACCTCAGATATGCAGATGATACCACACTTATGGCAGAAAGTGAAGAGGAGCTAAAGAGCCTCTTGATGAAAGTGAAAGTGGAGAGTGAAAAAGTTGGCTTAAAGCTCAACATTCACAAAACTAAGATCATGGCACCTGGCCCCATCACTTAATGGCAAATAGATGGGGAACTAATGGAAACAGTGATAGGCTTTTATTTTGGGGGGCTCCAAAATCACTGCAGATGTTGACTGAAGCCATGAAATTAAAAGACGCTTGCTTCTTGGAAGAAAAGTTATGACTTTTCTTGTCTAAAACCTAGACAACGTATTGAAAGACAGAGACATTACTTTGCCAACAGAAGTCTGTCTAGTCAAATCTGGTTTTTCCTGTAGTCCTGTATGGATGTGAGAGTTGGACTATAAAGAAAGCTAAGTGCTGAAGAATTGATGCTTTTGAATTGTGGTGTTGGAGAAGACTCTTGAGAGTCCCTTGGACTGCAAGGTGATCCAACCAGTCCATCCCAAAGGAAATCAGTCCTGAATATTCATTGGAAGGTCTGATTCTGAAGCTGAACTTCAATACTTTGGCCACCTGATGTGAAGAACTGACTCATTGGAAAAGACCCTGATGTTGGGAAAGATTGAAGGCAAGAGGAGAAGAGGGCGACAGAGGATGAGATGGTTGAATGGGCTCAACAGACTCAATGGCCATGAGTTTGAGTAAGCTCCAGGAGTTGTTGATGGACAAGGAGGCCTGGAGTACTGCATGGGGTTGCTAAGAGTCAGACACGATAGAATGGCTGAACCGAACTGATGATGATATCAGTTTTCAGCCTGGGATTATAAATTGGAGCTCCACAAACTGCAATTTGAAGTCTTGCCCTTGTGGTTATATACTTCCTGAAAACTTTTCCCAAGTGAGACTCCAGATTGCTGTTACATGGGACTTCCCAGCACAGTTTGAATCTGGATGTTAGCCCAGTGTGGTGATGTATATGCTATTACTCTTCTGTACTCCTTCTATTTCTCTTCATGATTTTATATTGAAAATAAGTTAGATAATTCTCTATTAAATATCAAAATTGTTTATTTGTATGTAATGAATGGTTTCTTCTGTTAACAAATCCTTAAAACATGAGATGAAAATTAAAACTTTTGGCAAAACATTGTTAATGCAAGAAACAACAATCTTATAAAGTAGGTAAAATACGAGCAATATAACTGGTAACATTTAGAGGACATAAGTAAGAATTTAAGGCAAGAACTTCCATTAGGCATGGTCCAGTGTATTCCAAGATTATCTGACTTAGTCTATTCCATACCAATTCTTATCTTTAAAGAAAGTGATGTATAGGCATTGTTCATAAGACACTCAGCCCAATTTCCAGTTTATTAAGCTGATTATTCTTAGTATGGTTTAATTAGTCCCTACATAAGGGAGGTAGTCTTAGACTTGATGCAGGGAATCAAGATAACACATGGAGTCAAGTGTTGAATAAAAATCCTGGTGTGTGTTTTTTTGCTCCTATGTGTAGATTACCAATGAGGGTGAAGTGGTTCCATGATGACATGTTATTTTGCCTTGTGCACTCACTAAACTTTAGTGAATCTAGCATGATTATAATACCATAATATAATACCATATTACAAGGCATTGCTCCTGTGATATTCAAATGGAAGAATACAAAGAAAAAAATAAACAACTGGAAAACCTTTGTCACTGCATAATCTTAATAGTGAAAAGTATGCAAATTAGGAAGATAAAGATCAAAATAAAGAAGGTAAAATTTACCATTAATTTAGAGTTTCTCAGTGTCAGTCAAATTTATGTTTTGGGCCATTTAGCTAATTGATCCATGAGTGTCTATCCTATACATAATACAAACCTAGCAGCACCTTTCAGATGCCAGTCACTCCCCTAAGTAGTAACAAAAATAAGCCAAGAAACAGTAACAACAACAAGCATCTCCATTTCCCAATATTTCCTGATGGAGGGAAGAACCCTTGCATTAACGGTTAACTTATCTATCAGATGTGCTAAGAACCCACCATACACCACAGCATTTAAACTTTTTTTTTCTTTTTTTAAATATAAATTTATTTATTTTAATTGGAGGTTAATTACTTTACAATATTGTATTGGTTTTGCCATACATCAACATGAATCCACCACAGGTATACATGACTTTTTAGACCTGCTTAATTTACAAGCTACTATTTTACATAGTTAAATCCATCAAATTAATGTAACGTTCCTAATTAGTGGTCATACTAGGGATAAATCTAACTTTTGACACCAAATTCTGTGCAATTGACTTGGGAAATGTCACCCCATCCTAAAATACAATACAAAGGAAATAAACATTCTAGTAAACACTCTCTCTCTATATGTGCCCATAGCACAATTCTAATTCATGGAATCTTATGGAGATATATACACAATTATAAATATTCACTTTGTACTTTATTACTAACTATGCAATTTGTTTGAATAATAAATATGATACTTCAATATTTAAATCATTCAAGGAATATAGACTACTAAAGAAATTAATTAAAGTATTAAGATTCCTTTGCTTCTCCTATCTTGGAGTTTTTGTAGAAGGAGGGATACAGGCTTACATGCATATATTTGTAATTTGACACTGTGAGAGAGGTAGGATGTTTAACATTCATATGTGAATTTTTCCTAGTTACTTTCCCTAAAGGATTTTTTAAAGCATAATGGTCTGTAGAAAGTTTATCTTTGATAATAACAGGTTGATTTCTGTAAGGATCATGGCTGGTCTGAAAAGTCACTGTAAAAACAAATGGAAGTAGAATTTAGAAAGATGGTAACAATAACCCTGTATACAAGACAGCAAAAGAGACAGTGATGTACAGAACAGTCTTTTGGACTCTGTGGGAGAGGGAGAGGGTGGGATGGTTTTGGAGAATGGCATTGAAACACATATAATATCATATATGAAATGAGTCGCCAGTCCAGGTTCGATACACGATACAGGATGCTTGGGGCTGGTGCACTGGGACGACCCAGAGGGATGGTATGGGGAGGGAGGAGGGAGGAGGGTTCAGGATGGGGAGACATGTATACCTGTGGCAGATTCATTTTGATATAGGCAAAACCAATACAATATTGTAAAGTTAAAAAATAAAGCAAAATAAAAATTAAAAAAAAAAAGAATTTTGAGGTAGTTTTGACTTGGACTCTGAATAGTGAAATGGAAAACATGAGTTCTAGATCCAGCAATACATAAATCACTCAGTTCAGTTCAGTCTCTCAGTAATGTCCAACTCTTTGCGACCCCATGAATCACAGCACGCCAGGCCTCCCTGTCCGTCACCAACTCCCGGAGTTTACTAAAACTCACGTCCATTGAATCGGTGATACACCATCCAGCCATCTCATCCTCTGTCATCCCCTTCTCCTCCTGCCCCTATTCCCTCCCAGCATTAGGGTCTTTTCCAATGAGTCAACTCTTCGCATGAGGTGGCCAAAGTATTGGAGTTTCAGCTTCAGCATCAGTTCTTCCAATGAACACCCAGGACTGGTCTCCTTTAGGATAGACTGGCTGGATCTCCTTGCAGTGCAAGGGGCTCTCAAGAGTCTTCTCCAACACCACAGTTCAAAAGCATCAATTCTTCAGCGGTTAGCCTTCTTCACAATCCAACTGTCACATCCATACATGACCACTGGAAAAACCATAGCCTTGACTAGATGGACCTTTGTTAGCAAAGTAATGTCTCTGCTTTTTAATATGCTGCCTAGTTTGGTCATAATTTTCCTTCCAAGGAGTAAGCATCTTTTAATTTCATGGTTGCAGTCACCATCTGCAGTGATATTGGAGCCCCCCAAAATAAAGTCTGACACTGTTTCCACTGTTTCCCCATCTATTTCCCATGAAGTGATGGGACCAGATGCCATGATCTTCGTTTTCTGAATGTTGAACTTTAAGCCAACTTTTTCACTCTCCACTCTCACTTTCATCAAGAAGCTTTTTAGTTTCTCTTCACTTTCTGCCATAAGGGTGGTGTCATCTGCATATCTGAGGTTATTGATATTTCTCCCAGCAATCTTGATTCCAGCTCGTGTTTCTTGCAGCCCAGCATTTCTCATGATGTACTCTGCATAGAAGTTAAATAAGCAGGGTGACAATATACTGCCTTGACGTACTCCTTTTCTATTTGGAACCAGTCTGTTGTTCCATGTCTAATTCTAACTGTTGCTTCCTGACCTGCATACAGATTTCTCAAGAGGCAGATCAGGTGGTCTGGTATTCCCATCTCTTTCAGAATTTTCCACAGTTTATTGTGATCCGCACAGTAAAAGGCTTTGGCAAAGTCAATAAAGCAGAAATAGATGATGACCTAAGTCAAATCCCTTCAAATTATACAGTGGAAGTGACAAATAGATTCAAGGGATTAGATCTGATAGACAGAGTGCCTGAAGAACTATGGACAGAGGTTCGTGACATTGTACAGAAGGCAGGGATCAAGACCATCCCCAATGAAAATAAATGCAAAAAGGCAAAATGGTTGTCTGAGGAGGCCTTACAAATTGCTGTGAATAGAAGAGAACCAAAAGGCAAAGGAGAAAAGGAAAGATATACCCATTTGAATGCAGAGTTCTAAAGAATAGGAAGGAGACATAAGAAAGCCTTACTCAGTGATAAAAGCAAAGAAATAGAGGAAACTAATAGAATAGGGTGACTAGCGATCTCTTCAAGAAAATTCATGATACCAAGGCAACATTTCATGTAAAGATGGGCTCAATCAAGAACAAAAATTGTATGGACCTAATAGAAGTAAAAGATATTAAGAAGAGGTAGAAAGAATATACAGAAGAACTATACAAAAAAGATCTTTACAACCCAGATAATCACGATGGTGTGATCGCTCACCTAGAGCCAGACATCCTAGAATGTGATGTCTAGTGGGCCTTAGGAAGCATCACTACGAACAAAGTTATTGGAGGTGACAGAATTCCATTTGAGTTACATCAAATCCTAAAAGATGATGCCATGAAAGTGCTACACACTCAACATGCGAGCAAATTTGAAAAACTCAGCAGTGGCCACAGGACTGGAAAAGGTCAGTTTTCATTCAAATCCCAAAGAAAGGCAATGCCAAGGACTGCTCAAACTACCACACAATTGCACTCATCTCACACTCTAGTAACGTAATGCTCCAAATTCTCCAAGCCAGGCTTCAACAGTATGTGAAGTGTGAACTTCCAGATGTTCAAGCTGGATTTAGAAAAGGCAGAGTAGCCAGAGATCAAATTGCCAACATCCTATAGATCATTGAAAAAGCAAGAGAGTTACAGAACAAACATCTAATACTGTTTTATTGACTATGCCAAAGCCTTTGACTGTATGGATCACAATAAACTGTGGAAAATTCTGAAAGAGATAGGAATACCAGACCACCTGACCTGCCTCTTGAGAAACCTATATGCAGGTCAGGAAGCAACAGTTAGAATTAGACATGGAACAACAGACTGGTTCCAAATAGGAAAAGGAGTATGACGTCAAGGCTGTATATTGTCACCCTGCTTATTTAACTTCTATGCAGAGTACATCATGAGAAATGCTGGGCTGGAAGAAACACAAGCTAGAATCAAGATTGCCAGGAGAAGTATCAATAACCTCAGATATGCAGATGACATCACCCTTATGGCAGAAAGTGAAGAGGAACTCAAAAGCCTCTTGATGAAAGTGAAAGTGGAAAGTGAAAAAGTTGGCTTAAAGTTCAACATTCAGAAAACGAAGATCATGGCATCTGGTCCCATCACTTCATGGGAAATAGATGGGGAAACAGTGGAAACAGTGTCAGACTTAATTTTGGGGGGCTCCAATATCATTGCAGATGGTGACTACAGCCATGAAATTAAAAGACGCTTACTCCTTGGAAGGAAAGTTAGACCAACCTAGATAGCATATTCAAAAGCAGAGACGTTACTTTGCCAACAAAGGTCCATCTAGTCAAGGCTATGGTTTTTCCAGTGGTCATGTATGGATGTGAGAGTTGGATTGTGAAGAAGGCTGAGTGCCGAAGAATTGATGCTTTTGAACTGTGGTGTTGGGGAAGACTCTTGAGAGTCCCTTGGACTGCAAGGAGATCCAACCAGTCCATTTTAAAGGAGATCAGTCCTGGGTATTCTTTGGAAGGAATGATGCTAAACCTGAAACTCCAGTACTTTGGCCACCTCATGCAAAGAGTTGACTCACTGGAAAAGACTCTGATGCTGGGAGGGATTGGGGGCAGGAGGAGAAGGGGATGACAGAGGATGAGATGGCTGGATGGCATCACTGACTCAATGATCGTGAGTCTGAGTGAACTCCAGGAGTTGGTGATGGACAGGGAGGCCTGGCATGCTGCAATCATGGGGTCACAAAGAGTCGGACATGACTGAGTGACTGAACTGAACTGAACTGAGTCGTCGGTCTAGTGGTTTTCCCTACTTTCTTTAAGTCTTTGCCGAATTTGACAATAAGGACCATCATCAGTTGTATGCAAAAATGCCATAGTCCACTTCTGGACATATACCCAGATAAAACTAAAATTTGAAAAGATAAATTCAACTCTCTGCTAATAGCAGTACTCTTTGCAATACCCAAGACATGGAAACAACCTAAATGTCCATCAACAAATGAATGATGAATGATGGTATGTCATATCTTCATTATCTATCTATCCAATGATATATATATATATATATATATACACATGCTCAGTCATGTCCAACTCTTTGATCCCATGAACTGTAGTCCACCAGGCTCTTCTGTCCATGGAATTTTCCAGGCAAGAACACTAGAGTAGGTTGCAGTTTCCTACTCCAGGGGATCTTACCAACTCAAGGATTGAAACTGAGTCTCTTGCATCTCCTGATTTGACAGGTGGATCTTTACCACTGGCGCCACTCAAGATGCCCATATGTATATATATTATTTAATAAACATATTTAAAAAACAAAATAGACACTCAATGATGTAAAGAACAGATTTGTGGTTGTCAAGTGGGGAGTAAAGGAGGGAAGAAATCATGGGAATTTGTGATTAGCACAGGCTAGCTAATATGTTAATATATAGGATGGATAAACAGTACATTCATGATATAGAGCACAGGAGACTGTATTCATTATTCTGGGACAAATCATAATGGAAATGAATATATACATATAACTGAATTACTTTACTGTACATATGAAATTAACACAACACTCTAAGTCACCTATACTTCAATATTTATTTATAAATGAAACAAATCTGTCTTCTCAAAGTGAGAGAAATAAATTATACTTATGAATTCAGGTCTTAAAGAATGAGAAAAGAATATTATTTTGAACATAGAGAAGAAAGCACCTTCTGTGTATTGCTGAATTCATTCAATTGACAAGTGCAAATCATACTCAGTTATACTGATTTTCAATTTGTGCTCCTTCTTGGCAATAAGAATGATGCACATGTTTAGTAAAACATTTGACATATTTATTATGTGAGTTTATTAAGGGCAGGCAACTATTTATATCTTACTCAAATAGGTATAGATATGTTTCTTTTATTATTTCATGGAAACTTTACAAAATATTTTGGGTGTTAATTGTTATCAACTTACCTTCTGACTTTAGGTACCAGATTGGGGTTTCTTTTTCATAATAGGTAACACTGATTATTCGTTTATGGAATTTCCTATAAAATTTGCAGTTAGATTCAAAACAAAATTGAAAAAATAAGTAAACATTTTATAGTTCTTTATTTAGCTTGCATGCGTACGTCTCTTCAAAAAAAAAAAAAAAAACTTTAAAAACAACCAATGGAGAATTGCAACAAACATCAAGTGATTTCATCATATGGGGGTTGTTTACAACATCAAAAATTCACCTGTTTGGAAAGTCAAGGTGGTGGAGGTGTAGGTGGATGTGGAGTACATCTCTCTCCATGATGCATTAGGAATACACCTTCAGACACAGAAGATTTTGCAGAACACAGGTTGAAAGTGGGCAGAAGCCCCTGACCATGAGAAAGGAATATACAAATGTACACAAAACTCAGTAGGACAAAAGAAGTGGGGGAAGGAGAGTAAACAGAACTGGACTTACATCCAGAGGTTGGGGGAACTGAAGCAGGGTCAAATTCCCACATCAGGGCAATTGCTTGAGACAGAGGAGAAGCATTTGAGGCTGTTGGAGAGTGCATCAGCTGATCTGTGACAGGCTGAATGGAATGAGAATCACATAGACAACCCTTGCCAAAGCCATACATACCCCACACAGGTATGCAAGTCCCCTAGAAAGTGCAGTGGCTGGGAGCTGGATCATAGGGATTGGAGAGAAATCTCAGGGTGAGGTCTGCTGTTGCCTGCAGGGAGATGGCCCAAGAGAACATGAAGGAGGAGATTGTGGTGGGAAATGCCTGGGGAGGAAAGCCAAACAGCCATGAAGGCAAGGCAAAACTGCTGAGTCACACACAAGGGATGGAGCCATCACTGTAGCCTCTCTCTCCCCAAACACCAGCTCTGGCTGCTGAACAATAGAAAAAGGCACCAGAGAGAACAGTACTTTAAGTGTCTGATGCATTGAGCAATAGAGAATTCCATCCAGGGTTGCCATTTAAGGGTCTGATATGCTGAGCAGTGGCACCCTGCTCCACTACTCTTGCCTGTAGAATCCCATGGACGGAGGAGCCTGGTAGGCTGCAGTCCATGGGGTCGCTGAGGGTCAGACATGACTGAGCGACTTCACTTTCACTTTTCAGTTTCATGCATTGGAGAAGGAAATGGCAACCCACTCCAGTGTTCTTGCCTGGAGAATCCCAGGGACGGGGGAGCCTGGTGGGCTGCCGTCTATGGGGTTGCACAGAGTCAGACACAACTGAAGTGACTTAGCATGCTGAGCAACAGAGAAGGACCAGCCAAGAAGGCCATTTGACTGCCAGCTGCCAGAGGCTAGAAAATGAATCTAATAGGGCATAACTCCCATGACTGAGGCAGCTGCTGTCCCTGCACAGTTACTGCTGCCAGAGTCTCTGTGATCCAAGCAATGGCACCACTTCCATGCTCAATTCCCCCTGGGACAGAGCTACTAGAGGTTAGAAAAAACACTAAGAGCGCTTCCCTAGCCACTGGCTTCCCTTGAGTACCTGGTGCTGCTTGGTCCCTGAGATTGAAACGGCTGTACCACCTCCTTACACAATTCTCACTGATTGATTGTAGACTGTTAGTCACTCATTTGTGTCTGACTCTGAGACCCCATGGACTATAGCCCACCAGACTCCTCTGTCCATGAGAGTTTCCAGGTAAGAATACTGAAATGGGTTACCATTTCCTTCTCCAGGGGATCTTCCTAACCCAGGGATCAAACTCAGGTGTCCTGAATTACAGTCAGATTCTTCACCATCTAAGCCACCAGGGAAGTCCTGTCCTCCCTGGGGCAGACCTAAATCCTCCAGGGCAGCCTCAGGAGCAAACTTTTGTAGATAACTCACATGCAGAGGTGGAGATAAAACCACAACTGAAACCCAGGGACAAGGTCCTTTGGAAGGAAGAGGACCAAAACCTTCCCACCATCTATAAGAGCTGCAGATTGAATTCATATGACCAATTAGGCAGACTCTGTGTCTATGGAATTTGTAAAAGGGCAATAAGAGTTCCCCCCAAACAAAATACACTTGCTCTGGCAGCTATGGACATTGGAGGCAAGAACACACAGGGGTAGGATCAGATTAAAGTCTGAGCTGCCCCCACACCAGGTCCGGAGACCAGCCCAGTGCTGGAGGACATCGTAGAGAAGCAAAGGTGGACTGTGACTCACAGTGAAGGAAAAGAAATGACAGCAGAGATTGAGAAAAACATGTATTATTATTTTTATATTTTGACTTGTTTGGCAGTTAGTTCTAGATTTTTTTTTTTTTCTTCATCTGTTGCTGTGGTTGTTGGTTTTTATTGGTACTAATAACTCTGTTTAAGCTTTTGAGAACTTTTTTTTTAATCACAGTTTTTATTTCCTTAATAAACTTCTGCCTCTATGTTGGCCTTTTGAAGTTATGTGTGTTTTTTTTAATCTAATTTTTTAAAATAAAAAAATTGATATTTTTTTCTTTTGTTTTCTTAATTTTCTTCTCCTGCTGTAGCTATTCTTTAATATACATAAATCTTATGTACGTCTGTTTAACTTTGTTTTCTATTCTTCCTCTCTTTTCTTTTTTTTTTTCCACCATACTTGTTAATTTTGTTTTCTTTGCTTTATTTCCCATTTGGCCCCTTGTTTAGTTTTGTTTTCCAGTTTGTGCTTTAGATAGTTTTGCCTTTAATTGGTCGATATCATTTTTGGTTTCCTTTCCTCACCAGGTCAGTTTCTTGTACTTTATTTTCTTTGGACTGTATTGATTTTGTTCATGTGTGTATATGTATGTGTTCAATTATTTTTGTTATTATTTGCTTGATTTTGTATTCATCATTTATTTGGGGCTCATCTCTTATTTCTTGTTTTTTTTTTTTTTTTTTTTTTATATGTTTGTTTTAATACCCTTTAATGCCATGACAAATGACTTGTGGAGTCTAAGTTTCCAGACAGAGATCAGGCCTGAGCCTTTGGAGTGGGAGTGCTAAGTCCAAGACTGTAGACTGCCAGAGAACTCCTAATCCCAGGGAGTATTAATTAGTAAGAAGTTAGAAAAAAATCTTGGATTATCAAAATCATGACAGTGATGAATGACTGATGTATTTTAGAGTTGAAAAGAATAATTTTTTCCAGAATAGAAGAACCACATTTTTGAAGAAATAATACAAATTTGGATATTTTTATAATAAATATTAGTGACTATTTAGAGATTTTTTGAGCTTGAACTGTTAGACAAATGATTTTCAAATGGTAAACGAATATTACTTGCTTATCTCTTAATATATTATGGAAATTTTTCTCAAACCAAAAGAAAAAGAAAAACTGGATGATAAATAAAATTTTTAAAAAGGATAGTTTTCTGTTGAAAATGTACCTCATATTACATGATGTAAGTCCAAACTGAAGGAAAAAGAAGACTTTTACTGCTTAACATCCATGACCATAGGCTTACTAAGCATTTATTCATATTCAACAAGGTTGCACAACTGAATTAAATGAGATTTGGAATATAATTAGCTTAAATACTTAACAAGTAAATTTATTTTTCAATACAAATAAATTCCAATTTATTCAGAAATTATTATATTAAAAAGAATAATGGACTTGCAGAATTTGCCAGAAATGCTAGCAAATCAGGTCTGGAGATTATATAACCACAAGCAATTTCCAAAATGTGCCTGAGGACATTTCATGTAAAGAAAGACACCACTGTTGCTCCTCCTAGGCACCACTCAACCCTGAACAAAATGATAAGCTTCTCTGGAAAACCTGTTTACTGAAATTCTTACAACTTTTCCTTACTGGATGTGCACATCTCTTGCTTCTTCAGTCATTCCAAAGTTTAAAGTTTGGGATCAATGATTCATAATTCATAAATGAGAGTCAGACAAAGCAGCCACTATTTAGCATAGATATCAGAACTTATGCTTTGTAAGAGATGTCAACTGAGAGACTAGATATAGAAAAATGGTCAATTTTATCTAGACTTTTTGCTGAAATAGAGGTCCTGTAGCTCCTCAATTATATCTTTAATGGTCCTTATGTGTAAGGATTATGTGAGAAGTATAATTTTCAAAATAGATAGTTATTTTATATATACACACACACACATATACTCAGTCACTTAGTCATGTCTGACTCTTTGTGATCCCATGGACTGAAGCCCACCAGTTTCCCCTGTCCATATAATTTTCCATGCAAGAATACTGGAGTGTGTTGCTCCTTCCTACTTCAGGGGATCTTCCCCACCCAGGGATGGTAACTGTGTCTCTTGTGTCTGCTGTATTAACAATCATATTTTTTACCACTCTGCCACATGGGAAGCCTCATGATTATTAATAGACCAGTGTGACCAAAAAAAAAAAAAAGTTAGGCTTGAATACAAAAATTAAAAATAGATATCCTATTACAATTCTCACTTCTTTTAGAATACTCAAATGCATAGCCCCACACCATGCTTACAGTTTTGGATGCCTCCTGGGGATGTATGCAATTTACACCACCTTTCATAGTATGTTTAGGAAATATAAGGGTATTTCAAGATTCTATTAATACCTGGACTTGCTGAGTTCAGTAATTCTCTGATTAAACCAAAATCCATCCCAATATAGCTACCATCTTGTGGCTAACACAAATATGGTCCTTGTGCTTCCCTGAGGATGATTATACCCTGAGAGCAAAAGAAAAGGCTTCTTGGTAACACATACACAAATTCATCAGTTTCTAACTTAAATTCTTACAGATATATGCATCTTACTATATACATATGTAGAGAAGTAGAGAAAGAGAGAGAGAAAGAAAGAAAATATCCAGCTCCATGAAACCCAAAGAACTCAAAAATGTAAACATAAAGAAGTCTTCACTGAGACCCATTGTAATTCAAAAATTGAGTACATTGTTTTTCTCTGGATGTATGTTCAGATGTGGGATTTCAGGGCCATATGGTAGCTCTATTTTTAGCTTTTTAAGGAATTTCCATACTGTTCTCCATAGTGGCTGTATCAACTTACATTCCTACCAACAGCACAAGAGGGTTTCTTTCTCTCCATACCCTCTCCAGCATTTGTTGTTTGTGGATTTTTTGATGATATTCATTCTGACTGGTGTAAGGTTGTATCTCATTGCAGTTTTGATTTGCATTTCTCTAATAACTAGTGATTTTGAGTATCTTTTCATAGCCTATTGGCCATCTGTATGTCCTCTTTAGAGAAATGTCTATTCACATCTTCTGCCCATTCTTTGAGTGTTGCTTGCTTTAATGCTATTAAGTGTCATAAGCTCTTTGTAAATTTTGGAAACTAATCCCTTATCAGTCACATCATTTGTAAATATTTTCTCCCAATCTGTGGTTTGTCTTTTTATTTGTTATTTCCTTTGCTGTGAAAAGCTTTTGAGTTTAAGTAGATCCCATTTGTTTATTTTTGCTTTTTATCCCCTTTATTTTGGGAGATGGATTAAAAAAGATTTTGCTGTGATTTATGTCAGAGACTGCTATGCCTATGTTTTCCTCTAAGAGTTTTATAATGTCCCTTCTAACATTTAGATATTTAATCCATTTTGAGCTTAACTTTTTGTATGGAGTTAAGGAATGATCTAATTTCATTCTTTTACATGTGGCTGTCCATTTTTCCCAGCACCATTTGTTGAAGAGGCTGTCTTTCCAACATTGTGCATTCTTGCCTCCTTTGTCATAGATTAATTGACTATAAGTGCATGGACTTATTTCTGTTTTTTTTTTTTTTTTTATCCTGTTCCATTGATCTATATTTCTATTTGGGCTTCCCTGGTAGCTTAGACTGCAAAGCGTCTTTCTATAATGCGGGAGACCCAGGTTCTATCCCTAGGTTGGGAAGATCCCCTGGAGAAGGAAATGGAAACCCACTCCAGTATTCATGCCTGGAAAATCCCATGGACTGAAGAGCCTGATGGGTTACAGTCCATGGGGTCACAAAAAGTAGGGCACGACTGAGTGACTTCACTAACTAACTAACTAACCATACTGTTTTGATGGCTGTAACTTAGTAGTATAGTCTGAAGGCAGGGGGTCTGATTTCTCCAGCTTTATTTTTCTTTCTCTAGATTGTTTTGGCTATCCAGGGTCTTTTGTATCTCCATAAAATTTTGAGATTTTGTTGTTTTTGTCCTAGTTCTGTGAAAAATATCATTGGTAATTTCATAGAGATTGCGTTGAAGCTGTGGATTGCCTTGGGTAGTATAGTTATTTTGACAATATTGATTCTTCCAACCCAAGAACATGGCATATGCTTTCATCTGTTTATGTCTTCTTTGATTTCTTTCATTAAAAGCTTATAGTTTTCAGAGTATAGGTCTTTTATTTCCTTAGGTAGATTTATTCCTAGGTATTTCATTTTTTTGATACAATGGTAAATGGAATTGCTTCTTGATCAAGTATTTTAAAATAAATTTAAAAAATTTTGATGGTACCAATATTACCCCTTCCCAAGTAAAATTTGTATTTAATTCATTTACTGAAAATTAGGAAAACATAAGAATACTTAAGTTTTAATGTTTAATAAAATGTGTTATTGAATATTTTCTAAATATCATTGCAGATATCATGCAATATTATTTTACTAGTTTAATACATGAAAATTGTTTTATAATTTAATTTAATAGCTTTTTCTAAAAGAATGAAAACAGTTTGCAATTATGCAGTATCTAAAATAGATAACTCCAACATGTGTGATAGCTTAAGAATTTCTGCTTATATGATCTCATTAAACACATTCCATTTGATTTATTAGATTTTTAGTCAATATAATCACAACTGGATAATAGATGAATATATACAGACTATTACTTTTCACTAACTGAAGAGCAACATATAAACTATAGGATACTCAGGAACTCCCTGTCTGTCTAGTGGTTAGGTCTTGTGATTCCACTGCCATGCCCTGGGTTCAACGCCTGGTCAGGGTAGATCCCACGAGCCACATGGTGGGAACAAAAAAATTGCAAAGTAAAGTAAAGTAAGTGAAATACATAATCCACAGAGTGGAGAGACATAATAATATTAGAAGAATCTGAGTAAATAATTGTTTTTTTTTTCCCCCACTGAATTGACCCTTAAGAATGAAAATATCTCTAGAAGTTATTGCAATTCCTTTCTTAAACTTAGCTTATGGCCATCCTGGAATATTAAGGACTTGACCTAGATTGTCTAAATCCCAGTGGATGTTGCTAAGTGAATACCTACTCTCCCCCCTAAAAAAAAAAGGTTTAAATTGACTATCAAGTTAAAAAAGCCTAGAATCAAATCATTGTTGCTCCTGAGTTCACACAGAGGTATTTAAAATAAGTGGAGATAAAATTTAACATGTACATTTGTTTAGAAATTTTTAAACGTGTCTACTCAGAAAATGACATTGCTTATATTATGAAGATTGAACTGCTGTCATCAAGCCACTGATTTTGTGAAACTGTGGATATAATAAAAGGTACTAATCCAAATTGCATTTTATTTTTATTCACTAATGAAGAGGAAGGATTCTTCAGTAAGTGCTTAAGAAAAGTTTATTCAGAATAAAGTACTTCTATATATATAGAAGTACTTTGTATACATATATATATATATATATATATATATATGTACTTTATATATATAAAGTATATATATGTGTGGGTGTATATATATATATATATATATATATAAACAATCGGGCATCTCATTACCCAGGGAATTCAAAAAAGAAAAGTATTTGACTTAACCTGGTTTAACAAGATATTTTAATATACTAAAATATATATCCTTAAAAAAATAAATAAATGGGCTACGCAAATGCTTATTCACATTTTTTTAAGACATGAAGCTCTTTTTAAACCTAACACTTGTTGTTATGCAATTCTGATAATTGATGTAATTGCAAATTACTGATTATAAAATGATAGTGCAATGTGGTAAAATTGTTAACTGCTGATATTGTCTATGAGCTATTATTCTGAACTTACAGTGAACAGTACCTTTGCCTATAACATATGCTGAAATATAATTGAAAATAATTATGACATTCTGTGATAAAATATACAATAAATATTCATAAAAATTAAAATCTTTTTTTACCATAATTGAAATAAGAAATTTATGGGATAAAAGGAAATTGAAGGATAAACAGTATTCACTAAAGAAGGAAGGATTCATTATATCCAAAGGCTGTTACATATTCTCTGAAAATGAGATAGATTGCAACCGAGAAAGCTTTAAAACAGCATAGGTAATATAAACCAAAATTTTTAGGAGTAGAGACATTTTCATGCAAGCACATTGTGTAATCTGATACAGGCTGATTCTATTGGATTAACACTTTTGGCAGTGCTGGCTGTTATTTGGGTTGAAATCATTCAGGATTTTAGGCATCACTTTGGAAAAGGAGTGATGTGATCTATGTAGCCTTTGTTATGTTAAGAAACAGAAGATTCTAAATGGAGTTTGAAGTCGAGTGAGTGGCTGCACTTTTTACGGTACTGTTCAGCAGAAATTATAGAGAATGAAATGGACAACAGAAAGTGATTTGGGACCTGACCATAAATGTGCTTTCTGAAGAGGAAGTGAAATAAGGGTATTAGAAGAGATAGAGCCAATATGATTTATACTACAGTATGCTTTGGATGTGGTGAGTTACACTTGAAGAATAAATCTAATACTTAAGACTCCCACTGCTCAATACAGACTGACTGTGGAGGACAATCTTTCTTATTTCCTACTCATTTTAATATTTATTTTTTTAATGAATGAAGAGTGGTTTACACAGCATCCATTGTAATCTTAATACTGCTTCCTACTTGTTCTTTTACTGTACATGAATTCAAACTTTCAAATCAAAGTCTAGAAATTACTTGCCTAAATTTTATATGAAAATATGAAATGGAAAATATAATGAAGATTAAAAATGGCTAACGTTACCTGCCTGTGAATATAGATATGCGTGGGTGCTTCAGTTGTGTCGGACTTTTTGCAACTCTATGGACTGTAGTACATCAGGCTCTTCTGTTCATAGGACTCTCCGGGCAATACTATTGGAATGGGTTGTCATGCCCTCCTCCAGGGCATCTTCCCTATTTAGAGACTGAACCCACATCTCTTACATCTACCTGAAATGGCCAGTGAGTTCTTTACCACTAGCATCACTTGGGAAGCCCTCTATGTGTGTATATAAATAATTTATATATATATATATATATTTATTATTTATACATAAATATTTTATATATTTATTACATTTATTATTTATATATATAAATAATTTGAAGGATAACTTCTAGGAAAATGCAAGTAACTATCTGTATTTTTTATTTTTATTTTTTCAGAGTGATGCTGTCAATGTTTATTTGGGGATACAAAGAGGACAAGGTGAGCTAGTGTTAGATCAAGACAAACTCATTTTTTTTTTTTTAGTTAAACATTACACATTTATTATAATTACTAACATATCGGGGGTTATTTCTATCGTATTATTTTGTGCTTTCCTTTTATCCTGTTTCTTTTTTTCTCTTCTCTCTTTATTTCTTCTTTCCTTTCCTGAATTCTACTAAATTGATTGAATTTTCTCTATTACATTCCTGCCTTCTTGCCCCAACTCCCACACTTCTTAAATTTGGAAGTTGTACCAGGTTTAGCAGTAACTCTTCAGAGTTTTTGTTTTGTTTTGTTTAATTAAACAACAGGAATATCTAACAAAACATAAATTCAATCAACTTTAGTCGTTATTCTTAAAATTCTGACATGAATAGTTAACAGAATCTAAAGTTAATCAGCATCTTCTCTGCCTCCTTAACACACCAAAGGAACTTAGAACAGTTTAACTCTGAATAATCACCTCCCGCTTGCCATATCAGATCAGCTTGCCATATAGCGACACCTATTTCCAATATTTTAGATTTATCATGCTTTTATACCCCCAATAAATTGCTGCTGTTGTTTCATGTCAGTTCTTTTGTAGACTCACTCATATGCTTATTTGTTTCCCAATCTGTCCTTCGTCTCAATTCTGTTCTTTTTTTTTTTTCAATTTTAATTTAAAAAAATTATACATGTGTTCCCCATCCTGAACCCTCCTCCCTCCTCCCTCCCCATACCATCCCTCTGGGTCATCCCAGTGCACCAGCCCCAAGCATCCAGCATCGTGCATTGAACCTGGACTGGCATCTCGTTTCATACATGACATTTCACATGTTTCAATGCCATTCTCCCAAATCTTCCCACCCTCTCCCTCTCCCACAGAGTCCATAAGCCTGTTCTATACATCAGTGTCTCTTTTGCTGTCTCGTATACAGGGTTATCGTTACCATCTTTCTAAATTCCGTATATATGCGTTAGTATACTGTATTGGTGTTTGTCCTTCTGGCTCACTTCACTCTGTATAATAGGCTCCAGTTTCATCCACCTCATTAGAACTGATTCAAATGTATTCTTTTTAATGGCTGAGTAATACTCCATTGTGTATATGTACCACAGCTTTCTTATCCATTCATCTGCTGATGGACATCTAGGTTGCTTCCATGTCCTGGCTATTATAAACAGTGCTGCGATGAACATTGGGGTACACGTGTCTCTTTCCCTTCTGGTTTCCTCAGTGTGTATGCCCAGCAGTGGGATTGCTGGATCATAAGGCAGTATGGTTATCCAATTCATTCTTTTCAAAAAAGCAATGTAAAATTGAAGTATCTTGTGCCTTTAACTTTTACATTTTCTTTATTTCCTTTTTACTTCTTGCATACATCAATGAATTTCCAGTGAAAGAATAATGATATCTGAATAAACAACCTTGTGGAGATTTTGTGAGAATCAAATGGATGTAGCATAAAGAGACAATTGAAAACTATATAATCATGCAATTATGGTGGATGACAGGTGTATTGAAATGATGGTATGGCAAAGATGGGCTTCCCATGTGGCGCCGGTGGTAAAGAACCCACCTGCCAATGCAGGAGATGTAAGAGACCTGGGTTCAATCCCTGGGTCAGGGAGATTCCAGAGGGCATGGCAACCAACTCCAGTAATCTCGCCTAGAGAATCCCATGGACTGAGGAGCCTGAAGAATCAGACATGACTTACCATGCACACAGGCATGGCAAGGATGTTGATAAAGGTGCTAAAATTACAGCTTATCTTTAATGATATTTTATAGCCAAGCATGCAGTGCTTTTATGTTTCATCTCATAGGTAGCTTGTAATCGCTCATATTTCTTTGCATCTGTTCTGCTTAAAAAACACATGTTCAGATACTTACATTTTTACTCTAATCTTCTATTTCTTGTAGGTAGATAAGCCAGAATTATGCATAGTTTTAAAACTAAACTTTCTTTGGTATAACTATTAATGAAGCAAAATAAACACATTATCATTGTGAAACCAAATTTGAAGGACATATTCTTAAAATCAGTGTCTATCTTTGAAAGTTTCTGTCTTCCTTATTATCTATTTACCTAATAATGCAGATTTCACTGAGTAATAGGAATTAGAAGCATACAAAAAGTTATACACACAAACATGCACAGTGTATTCTAGGTCTTTTTTTACTGTAAAAAATGATTGTTCTCTTAATGTATACTTTCTAAAGTTGAAAATATATATTACTTGATTATTAAATAGTATCGGAAAAATTCCTAAGTCAGTAGATTAATGTAAGCCATTTTGTACTATTTCTTCCTTATTAGAACTTATTGTGGAAACACTTGAAGGAATGTGGAATCTCAAGCAGGCCTACATGTGAGGGGATTATACAGGTATGCTCAGCTGGTAAATAATCCCCCTGCAATACAGGAGACATTGGTTCAATTCCTGGGTCGGGAAGATCCACTGGAGAAGGGATAGGCTACTCACTCCAGTATTCTTGGCCTTTCCTGGTGGCTCAGCTGGTAAAGAATCCGCCTGCCATGTAGGAGACCTGGGTTCGAGACATGTGTTCGATCCCTGGGTTGGGAAGATCCTCTGGAGAAGGGAACAACTATCCACTCCAGTATTCAGGCCTGGTCACAAAGAGTTGAACATTGAACACGACTCAGTGACTTTCACCATGCTTATCTAGACTCCAAAGAACCCACTTCTGGGTAATGTGGTTCTATGAAAGACATCTTGTAATGATAAAAATTCTAGACACTTAAAAAAATACAAAATAATTCTTTTTTTTTTTTTGCTGTACTGGGTCTTTGTCATTGTGTGCATGTGGGGCGTCTCCAGCCGTGGTGAGCAGAGGCTACTGTATGCCGTGGTGCATGGGCTTCTCATTGTAATGGCTTCTCTTGTGGGATGCAGGCTCTCGCTTTGTGGGGCTTCAGTAGTTGTGGTTCACTGACTCTAGAGTGCAGGCTCAGTAATTGTGGCACGTGGGCCCAGTTGTTCTGCAGCATGTGGGATCCTCCTAGACCAGGGATTGAACCCATGTCCCCTGCACTGGCAGGCAGACTCTCAACCACTGGACCACCAGGGAAGTCCCTAAAATAATGCTCATTATAAAAATTTAGATTGAGTACTATCAGTCAATTTTTAAGAACTAGAATTGACTTCCTTCAAAGGCCTTTTGGTAAAATTACCCCAGTAACCTGGTTTCCCAGTCCTACACATGATGAGAAAGGCAGGTTAGTACAGAGAAAGTTCAGCATTTTAGTTTACTTCAGAAATCCAAATTTCTGTGAAATCTGGTAGAGTGTCTTTGAGCTTTAAAGATTTTTGAAAGATTTTGAAATCTGAGATTTCTCATAATATATCCGACAAATTTAATTTAAGGAAACTTGTAAATCCACATTCCTTCTGCATCTCTGTAAATAACCACATAGTTTTATTTTGTAACCAAGAATCATATTTATTAGAGAATCATTTGATCAAGAGTGAGAAGAGTGGAGAGTATAAACATTTGTGCTTCAGTTGAAAATTCTATATTAGGACTAAATGTAGGACTCTAGGGTAAAATTTTCCACTTTTTCCAACTCAGTTACTAGATTACTATACAGTTTTGAACTAATTCACTTCGTATCTTTGTGACTCAGTTTTTAGAAATCATTTTAAAAGTAAAACTACACTTTAAAAGACAGTATTTTTAAAAATTTATGACTGAAGACTTTTTCCCAATATTTCAGTTTCAACTCTCAATGTGAACATAAGGAAAAAATTTTGCTGGTAAATTTATGCATTTTGACTTTAAGGGATAGTCATAGGTAACTTATTTTGAGACTTGGACAGTGACTGGATGGCTTTACCCATCATATATAATATGTATATGTATAACCTCAATCACATGCAGATAATATGCTTGTTCCTTTGCAAGTGAAATCTCCTAGGAAGAGAAGCTTTTGTATTGGAGAAGAAACATGAACCGGATTTCATTTAGAAGCTTTGAGAGAATAATTTTAAATATAATGTGTAGTGATTGTGAGGTCAACTGAAAATGCTTTAAAGCCAGTATATTTAATAAAGTAGAAGAATATGTCAAAATGTGTAAACTATAAACAATGAAATATATTTGTGCTATAAGACACATCTAACACATATTCTTGACCTCCTACCACTTTTATAGAATTTATATTTTAATGATTTTTATTTCTCTCTTTCTTTCTTCCTTGTCAGTATTTTCTGTGTTGATCAATAAAAAGTAACCCAATCTAATTTCAGCTTAATTATTTCAAAATATATATGAATAATATCTGTGCAATAAGCTAGCGGAGATAGGAAATGTGTTTAGATAGACAGGTAGATGGGTAAATAGAGAGAGAGAAAGATAGATCAATCTGGGAATCTAAATCTAGAAATATATATCTTAAAGTAATGTCACTTCAAATCTCTGAATGTCAATATTGTCATCTATAAAATATCAGTGATGGTGTCAAGGTCAAGAGATAATGGTAAAGATTAAATACAGTTTAATCCTTGAACATGTCCTGACACATTCTAAGTACCAATCTATAGAGATGGTCAATAGAAGTTTAGACTTTTTTCTCTCTTCCACATAGGATATGGCTCAGATTCAAGGATTGTTTAGTTTCCTCACCGTGAAACCACAATCAGAATTTTTTTTTTTCAGTTAGATCTTTTCTCCTATGTATAATGTCATTATTGCTGATACCTAGATGGCAATTTTTAAGGAAAACTAAAAATAAAATAGATCAAAAATAGTTCATAATCAAAAATAGATTATTTACTTTTTTTTCCCAGTAGATTAAAAACAAGTAAAAAAATGGAAATGGGCTATTTGAATTTATTTTTACCTGAGAAAAAAATTCCATTTCACTTTAGATTTTGAAATGCCCAAGGCTAATATTCAACATCTGCTTTCTTGTCAGATGAGGAGTCTTTTAAGTAATATCACATAGCTGAATACAAGACTAGTACAACATAGACTAGCAAAAAAACGTTCCACTGGCAGTCATGAAATATAGAATCAAATAACAGGTATGGTGTCCCATTCATTGCTTTACTTCTTGCTTTTTTTTTTTTTTTAATGTGATAATATTAATTACTAAAAGGAAACTTTGCTGTAGACAACCCTATATAAAATACATGTAATAGGAATCATTGCTACTTTCGTATGTTATAACTTGTTATTAGTTAAATTATAGTATTAATTGTATACTAGAGAATCAGTCCAATATTCTATATCATGTGACATTTATGAAAAAATAATTGTTCTTCCATTTTTCCCTTTGCAAAATTCTTGCCCAACTGAAACTCTGTATCCATTAAACACTAATTCTTCTTTCCTCTCACATCTTAGTTCCTACCAACCACCATTCCACTTTCACTTTTATTAATTTGACTATACTGGGTAACTCATATATGTGGAATCATGTGTATGACTCGCCATGATTGGCTTATTTCACTTAGCACAATATCTGTCAGCTTTATCCATGCTATAGCATGTAGCAAAATTACCTTCTGTTTATTCATTGATTGGTCAAAAGACATTTGCGTTGCTTCTACCTATTAGCTATTGCAAATAAAGCTTCTAAGAGCATGAGTATATAGATATCTATTCTAGATTGTGTTTTTTATTTTGGATGTAACCTCAGAAGTGGAATTTTTGGCCCATATTTTGATTTTACGTTTTGTTATTGTTTTATAATTTGCAGTAGTACTTTCCAGAGTGGTTATACCATTTTTCACTCCTTCCAGCTTTGCATTTGTTGTAATTTCTTCATATTCTTGCCAATATTCTTACTCTTTTCTGCATTTTTAAAACATAGCTAAAGGTGAAATGTGGTATCTTATTGTATTTTTTCTTTGAATTTCTCAAATAATTATTGATGATGACTATATTTTCCTGTGTTAATTGGTTAGTTGTTTGCATTCTTTGAATAAATATTTATTCACCTTTATCTAACCTTTGAAAACTATTTTTTTATGTTGCTTGGTTGTAGTTTTTAAATATATTCCCTATTACAATTCATTATCTGATATGTATCAATATTATCCATTCTGTGGGCTGCTTATTCACTCTGATAAAGTTCACCATGATACAGAAGTTTTTAATTTTGACAAATTCCAATATCTATATTTTTGTTGGTGTTGAACATGCTTTTGGTGCTATATCCAAGAATGCACAGCAAAACTCAGTATAATGAAACTTTTCTCCTTTTATTCTAAAAGTGTATGGTTTTAGCTTTATATCTGCTTTTTAATCCACTTCAGTTAATTTTTGTGTATGTAGTAAAAAAAAAAATGGTCCTATTTCCTTATATGCATGGGGATGTCAAGTTTTCTAGCAATATTTGTTGTAAAGACATTCCAACTGAATTTTTGAGACACTTCTCGAAATCATCTGACCATAGCTTTTTTTTTCTGGTATCTCCACTGAATCGTTTTGGTTTATGTTTGTCTTTGCCAATACTACACATTTTTTTATAAATTATGGCTTTGTAGTAAGTTTGAATAATAAAGAATAAGTTCTCCAATTCTTTCATAAGATTGTTTGGGCTATTCTGTGTATTTAAGATTTTATTTGAATTTTGAAATGTATTATTTTCTTTCTTCAAAATTCTCTTGGAATTATGAAAATCATTTCATTGCACCTGTAGGTTGCTTATGGTAATGTTGACATTTTAGCAACAGTCAGTTTTTCAACCCATGAGCACAGGCTACTTTTCCATGTGCTGGCATTTATCTCTCCTTTAGTTTATTTCAGTGATGTTTTGTGATTGTTAGTGCATACCTTTTGTAATTTCTTTGTTTTTTCCTAGGGCTTTTATTCTTTTTCATGATATGTTAAATGTTATTGTTTTAAGTTCCTTCTTAGTATTAAACATTATTAGTATAGAAATACAATCAACTATGTATCCTGCAACATTCATAACCCTGTTTATTAGTCCTAACAAGTTTTTATTTCCTACATTTAAGATATTCTGAAGCAGGATAATTTTAATTCTTTCTTTACAGTTTTAGTGTTTTTAACTTGTTTTGCTTGCCAAAATATTAGTAATTATAATACTGTAACTTTAATTAGAAATTTCAAAAGTGAACATTCTTGCCTTGTTCTTGATCCTAAAGGAAAAACTCTTAGTCTTTCACCGTTGAGTCTAATGTCAGTTATAAGATCAATTTTCAACTGTGACATCAGTTTTACATCCCTTTAATATTTTATTCAAGTAGACTAAGAACATGATCTCAAAAGCTCACTGAAAGTGAAAGTGTTAGTCGCTCAGTGGTGTCTGACTCTTTGCGACCACGTGGACTGTAGCCTGCCAGGCTCCTCTTTTCATGGAATTCTTCAGGCAAGAATACTGGAGTGGGTTGCCATTCCCTTCTCCAGGGGATCTTCCCAACCCAGGGATTGAACCCAGGTCTCCTGCATTGCAGGCAGAGTCTTTACCATCTGAGCCACCAGTAAAGTCCCAATAGCCCACTATCAATATATTTTTCATCAATATGCTTGCTTTCTAATAATAAATATCAAATAGTATCTCTTGACACTTTAGCCACTGTGGATGGAAAACTTTCTGCCCCACATACAATCACATTCACACTTTTCTCTTTTCTCATCCTTTCAACATAGTGGCAACACAGTTTCTGGCATGGCTATGCTGACAGCATTTTTCCATCTTTTTGTACATTTTACTAAAATACAAAAACATAAGTTATTGTAAAGCCTGATGACATTTTAGTTAGTATTTTTTATATTTATTTATATTTTTGGTGCACTGGGTTTTAGTTGCAGTATTTGGCATCTTTGATTTTTGTTGTGAAATGCAGGATCTTTAGTTGTGGTATGTGAGATTTTTAGTTGGAGGATGAGAACTCTTAGTTGTGGCATGTGGGATTTAGTTCCCTGATCAGAGATCAAATCCGGGACCCCTGGGTTGGTAGCATGAAGTCTCAGCTGCTGAACCACCAGGGAAGTCCCTAGTTAGTATTTTTATACAATAATTCTCATCATTGCTGTTTCTCAGTCAAGACACTTTTAGGACCATTCAATTATAGGCAACATTGAGAATTTTCAAAAAATCTTTTCAAGACATTTAGACGTTTTCAAGACACTTAGAATTTTCAAGAAAATATCTTTCAAAGAGTATTGTTTAATTATTTTTATATGTTCTGTTCCTGCTTTTTGAATATTGTGGTTCATTTATATAAATTCTGAAAAATGTGTTTCTTTGATATTTCCATTTTTTTCTGTATGAATTTCTAGGAGTGATAATAAGTTTGTATCTCTTCCCTGATAGTCTCTAACTCTTATACTCTTTAAAAGAGAAATTTTCTGATTTTCTTGCCTTTTTTTATTCTGCTAGATATTTTTCATTTTATGACAATGTTTCACTTAGTCTTCCTTGTCGATTAATATTACTATTTTAATTTGCAAGAGACTTTGTTAGCTTGCACTTTATTTTTATATATCTAATGATATTTGTAATGTAGAATAGTAATATATTATACTTCTTTGAAGATATAATTCTTATTTGTAAAAAATGCATTTTCTGCATTTTAAAATCATTATATTTCATTGCATAGTTTTTCTGTATGTGAATACGTATTTGTGTTTGTGTGTGTATGTGCACATGTCCATATTCTTTCCTGTTGCAGACTTTCTTAAAATTCTAACAATTTTTGCACTAGAACAATTATTATAACTAAAATAACAAAAATTCTGTATGGCTTGTTCCCTTACAATATGTCTTAAGAATCCCTCCTCCCACCATGAGGAAGAACCCTTGAATGCCATTTTTCTTTTCTTCATTTAAAAGACTGACCATTTTTATTTCCAAATTTATTCTTTCAAAGGACCCTAAACTATTTCATCTCTTATTGTGCCCCATGTTCACCCACTTTCTTTTAGTTTATAATATATATTTTTAAGCATTGCAGGCAGACGCTTTACCCTCCGAGCCACCAGGAAAGCCCAATTATAGCTGTGTTTTAACAGGGAAAGATTATAAGTGCTTAAGTTTTTTACTCTAACTTAGAATTGGGAGGAGCTTTAAAAAAATAATAAAAGTTAAAATTAAATGTGTACAACAAAATTTATTTATCATGTAAGTGCTAGAGAAGCAGAGAGATGTAAAATATATGCTATTTTTGAGATTTTGCACAGATTTATCAAACTACAATGAGTGTGATTATAGAGATATATAGGCAAATGTTATTCATGACAGCATTCAGAATCTCATTCAGAAGGAAGATCATAATTTTGTGTAGATGGTACTTGATGATATTCATCTTGATTTCACAATAGATGACTCAAATAATGTTACTGAATTAAGGAAGCTTGATTTAATATTTCTGTTCAAAGAAGATTCAAAAAAGAATATTAGCTTCTCAACATAAGTGATAGGCTACTACAGATTTACAGGTAAACCTTAGGGTTTGAATATGAAAAATAAATCATTTCTTAATGGTGATAAACATTTATCATAATATAATTAGATAACATGCATTTACATGATTTCCTAAGAATATATTTTGAGTATCTCATCTAATTTTGATGTGACTTGAGCTTTTGTAGGGTAGTAAAGCATACTTATCCAAATATGTCAAAATATAAATTTTTTACAACTTGAAAGATTTCCTGTGAAGCTCATTGGCCAAACTGTTTGTATTTTCAAGTTCTAGTCTCTTGATCAAAAAAACAAAAAAGTTTTACTTTTCCAAAATTAATAGGTTCAGTTATTCATTTAAGAGTTGTAAATTTGTACACAGTCTAATCATGCAACAGTTTCAAAATAGCTTACTCGACTTTCTTTCTTTTGTGTCTGCCTTAGGAAAAATTATATTAATGCCACATGGAAAATTATAATCAAACATCAACTTATTTCACTTTATTGGGATTGTTCCCATCTTCAAGAATTGGCCTATTTCTTTTTATTCTCATTGTTCTCATTTTTCTAATGGCTCTATTTGGTAACCTCTCCATGTTCCTTGTCATCTTTCTCGACACCCATCTTCAGAAACCCATGTATTTTCTACTCAGTCAGCTCTCCCTCGTGGACCTGACCTACATTTCCAACATTGTACCCAAAATGGCCTATGATTTTCTATTTGGAAACAAGTCTATCTCCTTCATTGCATGTGGGATACAGAGCTTCTTTTTCTTGACTTTAGCAGGTGCAGAAGGATTGCTCTTGGCTTCTATGGCTTATGATCGTTATGTGGCCATTTGCTTTCCTCTCCACTAGCCCATCAAAATCAGTAGAAGAGTATGTGTGCTTATGATAATAGGATCTTGGCTCCTGGGCTCAATCAACTCCTGTGCCCACACCATATATGCCCTCCATATCCCTTATTGCCGATCCAAGGCCATCAATCATTTCTTCTGTGATGTTCCAGCCATGTTGACTTTGGCCTGCATGGACACCTGGGTCTATGAGTACACAGTATTTGTGAGCACCACCATCTTTCTTTTGTTGCCTTTCACTTGTATTGTATTTTCTTATGGCCGTGTTCTCCTTGCTGTGTATCGAATGCACTCAGCAGAAGGGAAGAAGAAGGCCTATTCAACATGTAGCACCCATCTCACTGTGGTAACTTTCTACTCTGCACCATTTGCTTACACTTATCTCCGTCCAAAATCTCTGCGTAGTCCAACAGAGGACAAGGTTCTTGCTGTCTTCTACACCATCCTTACCCCAACGCTCAACCCTGTTATCTATAGCATGAGAAACAAGGAGGTGATGGGGGCCTTGAGAAGAGCAATTCAGAGAATCTGTTCTGTGAGAATGTAAAGACAGTTTTTCCATGAGAATTCGATGTTAAATACAAATTTATTAATCAGCATGGTGGTTTAGTCATGTCCTATTCTTGTGACCCAATGGTCAGTAGCCTTTCAGGCTCCTCTGTCCCTGGGATTCTCCAGGCAAGAATACTGGAGTGGGCTGCCATTTTCTTCTTCAGGGGGATCTTCCCAACCCAGGAATCGAACCCAGGTCTCCTGTATTGCAGGCAGATTCTTTACCAACAGAGAGAAGCCCCATTAATTGGCATACAACAACTAAAATCTCCTTTGGATTAATTTTAGTCCTTGCAAATATAATAATAAAATAAGATTTTAATTATTAATTAAATTAAATATTAATCAGCATACAATTATTAAAGTCTTATTTTATCATTAAATTTGCAAGGACTAAAATTAATCTAGAGGAGAAAACCACTCATGTATAGACAAATCATTTTTGCAAATATCTGTATATCCATATCTATATGTTTATGTTTATATATGATTATGTATATGTATGTATATATATATATATATGTTTTTTTTCAGCCTCTTTCTTTTTTCTTCATTATGCATTTTACCCTATTAATTTAAAAAGCTTTTAATTTTTACTGATATGCTATAAATTTAAGTGATTTTTGGTATGCAATAATAAAAATGAAAACTAACTGAAGTTGTCATTCATCATGAGTTCTACTATTTTGCATTTATATTTCAATATGCTTAAAATATGTTTTCTGAATGATAAGATCAAATTAAAAGTCAGAAGACCTCATTTTCTTTTCATACTAGGCCTGTAATTGCCAGTAACAGATATTCTTTTCTTCAATATAAGGAAAATATATTTCAGAGATTTAGTTGACTTCACCAGGGATTCTGAAGTCCTTACACTATGCTGAATGGAAATAATTTCATATTCTTTTTAGGGTGCACCCTAGGGAATTGATTTAATATTGGTATACTTGGGATTCAACAATAAGGACCTGGAGATGTCAACAGAGATCAAGGAAATTGTAAAGTTATACAATAAGTGAGTCAAGGCTTTGTCTCATTACTAGACATCAGAAATATCAAAGACTTTCTTGCAACCATCCCCTCACTAGGCATATACTCAATTTACATCATAAGCAGTCAGTATAACTCTCACACTAGGTGATAAAACTCAGATGAGATTTTATTCTCTACTCACTGTATCCCATAGTTCTACTGAAAGAGGTTGGAGAAAGTTAATTTGTAAGAACAAATTTCAATTCATATTATGGATTCATCATTTTCCTAAACAGATCCCACCACTACATTCAATAAACATCAATCAGCTCAAGTGAAAGTCCTGGTTGAAATGTTATCACTATCCTCCTATTATCAGGGCAGCAATATTCTTTACCTCTTAGATGTGCCAAGGAAACAAAGGGTCATATCCTTTGTTCAAATTCTCCAACATATTAATGTAATATCTCTTGTCTGACTCTACCCTCCATTCTTAGAAACCAGCTTGACAGCCTAGAACACCCTCACTCCACCCTTTACTTGATTAACAAATGTCTTAAAGAGAAAAATATAAATAATTTGTGCCGTCAATTCTCCCATATTGAATTTCATACAGATACCTTTTGGAAAGCCTGCAAAAAAGGGACCTATGTTTTAATATCATGTTAATTAACATAGCTTTCAGTGAACAAAACTCCCAGTGAAAGCACTCTGGGAGGAATCACCTGTCAGCCCCAATTTTTGTCCTCACATGCAATTTTGGAAATGACTCACTCTCTCCAGGTTGGGCACATAAATGTCCTAATAACTGGCAAGTGGAAGGTTTATGCTTATTGGAATTTTATGTTATCCCTGTGTTTATTTGCAAAGAGACAAATGGACCTCCTTTCTCTCCCCATTACAGATTCAAGAGATCCATGCTATCAGGATACCCAGATACCTGGTGAGAAAATCATCTAGAAAGCTTTGTTTCTACTACAGTCCATGGGGTGACAAAGAGTCAGACACACCTGAGTAACTTCATTTATATTCTTTCAATATAATACATAAATTATTTTATTCAAGAATATACAAAAGTACCTCTCTAACATTTGAACAGTAGGGATATTTCCAGAGGTTCTCAATTTCTATTCCTCAGGTTAATATACCTTAATTTGACTTAAGCAAAATTGTCTTTGTTTTTTCTTGATTATTTGATTTTCCACCAATAAACCAAAAATCATTTAAATTTATAGCATATCAGTAAAAATTAAAAGCTTTTTAAATTAATAGGGGAAGATATATAATGAAGAAAAAAGAAAGAGGATGAAAAAATATATATACACATATACATAATCATATATAAACATAAACATATAGATATGGATATACAGATATTTCCTGGGTTTCCTGGTGCTTTATGGGCTGTGGCAGATTCAGCCAATACTTCTCTGAGTGAGCGCAAAGCTATCTTGACCTGTTCACATGTGATTATCATGTCGTAAAATGGTGGAATACAAGCATGACCATAAATAACCATCCATGCACAAACATACATTTACAAGAACTCTGGATTCCAAATGAGAGGTTATAGTACTCAGGTGGAGCACAGGAATTGGATAAGACACATTGAAGAGGGAAGTAAGGACAGTTTTACTCTACCTAAGTCACTCCTTTCTGAATACCATGACACACAGGGCAGAGACAACCTTTTTTCTCCTTTAGAGCTCATCCATGGGGAAATGAAAGTCAAGTGAGTATCCAATTTTAATTTAGATGCAAACAATAATCCCACTAACCCTTAGATCCTATAAGTAAACTTGTGCATGGTGCTGTCTGATGGCCTACCCCAAATCCCTGACTGGGGTTACTGGGGAAAAGTTTTCCCTTTTGAACTCAGTTTATATAGAATAGAAACAGTGACTGCTTAAAATGTAAAAGCACCAATTCAAGACTACAAGTTTCACCAAGTTCAGAGAAAAATGACACTACCGAATGACAAAATAAATCACAAGCAATAGACCATAAAAAATGGAGATCTCATGGATGCCTGACAAAGAATTCAGAATATTTTTCTTTAAGCAAGTTAAAGAACACAAACAACTAAACAAAATCAGGAAAATATTATTGCAACAAGGTAAGATTCAAACCTGTATACAGGTCAGGAAGCAACAGTTAGAACTGGACATGGAACAACAGACTGGTTCCAAATAGGAAAAGGAGTAGATCAAGGCTGTATCGGAGAAGGCAATGGCATCCTACTCCAGTACCCTTGCTTGGAAAATCCCATGGATGGAGGAGCCTGGTGGGCTGCCGTCTCTGGGGTCACACAGAGTCAGACATGATTGAAGCGACTTAGCAGCAGCAGCAGCAGCAAGGCTGGATATTGTCACCCTGCTTATTGAACTTATATGCAGAGTACATTATGAGAAACACTGGGCTGGATGAAGCACAAGCTGGAATCAACATTGCTGGGAGAAATATCAATAACCTTGGATATGCAGATGACATCACCCTTACGGCAGAAAGTGAAGAAGAACTAAAGAGCCTCTTGACGAAAGTGAAAGAAGAGAGTGAAAAAGTTGGCTTAAAGCTCAACATTCAGAAAATGAAGATCATGGCAACTGGTCCCATCACTTCATGGAAAATAGATGGGGAAATAGTGGAAAAAGTGGCTGACTTTATTTTTCTGGGCTCCAAAATCACTGCAGATGGTGATTGCAGCCATTAAATTAAAAGATGCTCGCTCCTTAGAAAGTTATGACCAACCTAGACAGCATATTAAAAAGCAGAGACATTACTTTACCAACAAAGGTCCGTCTATAGTTTAGTCAAGGCTATAGTTTTTCCTGTGGTCATGTATGGATGTGAGAGTTGCACTATAAAGAAAGCTGAGCCGAAGAATTGATGCTTTTGAACTGTGGTGTTGGAGAAGACTCTTGAGAGTCCCTTGGACTGCAAAGAGATCCAACCAGTCCATCCTAAAGGACATCAGTCTTGGGTGTTCATTGGAAGGACTGATGTTGAAGCTGAAACTCCAATACTTTGGCCACCTGATGTGGAGAGCTGATTCAGTTGAAAAGACTGATGCTGGGAAAGATTGAGGGCAGGAGGAGAAGGGGACGACAGAGGATGAGATGGTCGGATGGCATCACCGACACAATGAACATGGGTTTGGGTGGACTCCAGGAGTTGGTGAAAGACAGGGAGGCCTGGCATGCTGCTGTTTATGGGATCACAAAGAGTGGGACACGACTGAGCGACTGAACTGAACTGAAGATTTAAACAAGGTAAAATTCAAACAAACTAGAAACATAAATAGAAGCAAACAGAAGTTCTAATTCTAGAACAAAACCATACAGTATCTGAACTGAAAAAATTTAATAGAGACTAAACAACTGATTTGATCAAACAAAAGAAGTAATTTGTGAGATTAAAGATAATTTATTTGAGATTACACAGTCAGAGGAACAGCAAAGAATAAAAAGTAGTGAAAAAAGTCTATAGCACATAAGAGATTACATATACCACCAATATATGCATTACAGGAATCCCAGAAGGAGAAGAGAAAGGGAGCAAAATGCTTATTAAAAGTAATATTGACAATAGCAACAAGAAAAGTACCAAACCTAGGAAGCAAAATGAATGCCCAGATTCATGAATTGCAAAGAATTCATAATGAATTAGAGAAGTCTTCACTGAGACACATGGTAATTAAAAAATAGAATATTTTAAAAATCATTTTAAAAATTTACACTGAATCTATAATACCTCCTCCCAAGTAAAAGGTGTAATTAATTTACTTACTGAAGACTATAAGAACTATAATAATTCTTATGTTTTAATCTGCAATAAAACTGCATTGTTGAATATTTTTTAAATACCATTACAGCTAAGTAACAAAATTTTCATTATTTATTTTAATACATGAAAATTGTTTTATAGTTTAATGTGTTTTTCCAGAAGAAAGGAAATAAGTCTTTTCTTTTTTTTTTTTAGATATAGGTGGTTTATAATGTTATGTTGTTTCAAGCATAAAGAAAAACGATTCAATTACACATATATCTGTATGTGCGCAGACACTCAGTCATGCCAGATGCTTTGTGACCCCATGGACTATAGCCCACCAGGCTCCTCCCTTCATGGGATTTCCCAGCCAAGAATTTGGAGTCGGTTGCCATTTCCTCCTCCAGCGGATCTTCCCATCCCAGGGATTGAACCCGTCTTTTACATCTCCTGCATTGGCAGGCAGATAATTTACCACTAGTGCCACCTGGGAAGGCCTATCTATCTATTTATACACACACACACATACACACACACATATGTATATATATTTTTTCAAATTCTTTGACACTATAGGTTATTACAAGATACTGAGTATAGTTCCTTATGCTACATAGTAGATTTTCATTGGCTATATATTTAATATATGGTGCTGGTTTAGTCGCTAAGATGTGCCAGACTTTTGTGACTCCGTGGACTGTAGCCTGCCTGGCTCCTCTGTCCATGGGATTCTCCAGGCAAGAATACTGGACTGGGTTGCCATTTCCATCTCCTGGAGCTCTTCCCAACCCAGGAATTGAATCCAGGTCTCCTGCGTTGCACACAGATTCTTTACTGGCTGAGCTATGAGGGAAGCTCATATAATAAATGCTATATATTTCATATATAGTAGTGTGTATATGTTAATCCCTAACTCCTTATTTATCCCTCCACTCTGCCTTAACAGTTTGCTAACAATGCAGTTGTTTTCTACATCTGTGAGTTTATTACTGTTTTGTAAACAAGCTCATAGGTATCTTTTTTTTTTTTTTTAGATTCCACATACAAGAGATATCTTTCTCTGAATGACTTACTTCACTTAGGGTGATAAACTGTACGTCCATCTATGGTGCTGTAAATCACATTGCTTTATTTTTTTTTTATTGTCATATAATATTCACTGCATCTTCTTTATGCATGCATCTGTCAATTGATATTTAAGTTGCTTCAATGTCTTGGCTATTGTAAATTGAAATTATGTAACCTAAAATAAAGATAACCACCAAAAATGTAATATTTTAAGATTATATTCTTATATGTTTTTATTGAGTTAATCTCATTTTATTTGATTTCTTAAATTCTGGCCAATATAAACAGAACTGGGAAATAATAACATATTCAAACATGTCATTATTGTGTATTTACAGACAAAAAATGCAGAAACTATATGATCCAAAAAGTTTAGAGACATAATAATATTGGAACAATCTAAATTAAAAAAAACAAAAACTATTATTTCCCTACTGAATTGACCATAAATATGCCATAGAAAACTTCTGTAGAAATTATCAGAACTCTATCACCAACCTTGGCTTATGGCCATCTTGGGCTCTTAGAGACTTAACTTACATTTTCTAAGTCTCAATGGACATTCCAAATTCTAACTGAAAAAAAAAAAAAAAAGATTAAATTGAATCTCCAGGTAAAGAAGGCCTAGAATCCAATCATTGTTACTTCTGAATTTTAACAGAGATACTTAAAATGTCAATTATATATTTGTTTAGAAATTTTTCAAGGGAGCTTAATCAGAAAATGACTTTGTTTATATGAAGAACTTTGGACTACTTTCAACTAAGCAAGCCAGTAAGTATTGAAAGCATTGATATCATAAAATGTACTAATCTTAGTTATTTTTGCTTCTATTCATCACAAAAGAGGTTTAAGATAATTTATTCAGATCTAGCTACTTATCTTCATGCCAAACAATGAAAATTCAGGTATGCTGTTATCCAGGGAACTAAAAAAAAAAAACCTTTCTTGATAGAAGTTAGATTAATAGACAAAATAATTTATACTAAAATGTGTATCACTAAAAATTAAGAAAAAAAAATATGGTCTACTCAAATCCTTCTTCACTTTTACTTAGAGGCATGAAGTACTTAATAAACCAAAAACTTGTTATTATACAATTATAATGCAATTGATGTCACTTAAAAAATTGTGAAATGCTAGTAAAATGTAGTAAAATTGATAAAGACACCTGCTGATATTGCCTATGAACTACTGTTCTGGCCTAGATCTGATAGATAGAGTGCCTGATGAACTATGGATGGAGGTTCGTGACATTGTACAGGAGACAGGGATCAAGACAGTCCCCATGAAAAAGAAATGCAAAAAAGCAAAATGGCTGTCTGAGGAGGCCTTACAAATAGCAATGAAAAGAAGAGAAGTGAAAAGCAAAGGAGAAAAGGAAAGATATAAGCATCTGAATGCAGAGTTCCAAAAATAGCAAGAAGAGATAAAAAAGCCTTCCTCAGCGATCAATGCAAAGAAATAGAGGAAAACAACAGAATGGGAAAGACTAGAGATCTCTTCAAGAAAATTAGAGATACCAAGGGAAATTTCATGCAAAGATGGGCTCAATAAAGGACAGAAATGGTATGGACCTAACAGAAGCAGAGATATTAAGAAGAGGTGGCAAGAATACACAGAAGAACTGTACAAAAAAGATCTTCACGACCCAGGTAATCATGATGGTGTGATCACTCACCTAGAGCCAGACATCCTGGAATGTGAAGTCAAGTGGGCCTTAGAAAGCATCACTATGAACAAAGCTAGTGGAGGTGATGGAATTCCAGTTGAGCTATTTCAAATCCTGAAAGATGATGCTGTGAATGTGCTGCACTCAATATGCCAGCAAATTTGGAAAACTCAGCAGTGACCACAGGACTGGAAAAGGTCAGTTTTCATTCCAATCCCAAAGAAAGGCAATGCCAAAGAATGCTCAAACTGCCACACAACTGGACTCATCTCACATGCTAGTCAGAGAAGGCAGTGGCACCCCACTCCAGTACTCTTGCCTGGAAAATCCCATGGACGGAGGAGCCTGGTAGGCTGCAGTCCATGGGGTCGCTAAGAGTTGGGCACGACTGAACAACTTAACTTTCACTTTTCACTCTCATGCATTGGAGAAGGAAATGGCAACCCACTCCAGTATTCTTGCCTGGAGAATCCCAGGGACAGAGTAGCCTGGTGGGCTGCCGTCTGTGGGGTCGCACAGAGTTGGACATGACTGGAGCAACTTGGCAGCAGCAGCAGCACATGCTAGTAAAGTAATGCTCAAAATTTTCCAAGCCAGGCTTCAACAATACGTGAACCATGAACTTGCAGTTGTTCAAGCTGGTTTTAGAAAAGGCAGAGGAACCAGAGATCAAATTGCCAACATCCGCTGGATCATCAAAACAGCAAGAGTTCCAGAAAAACATCTATTTCTGCTTTATTGACTATGCCAAAGCCTTTGACTGTGTGGATCACAATAAACTGTGGAAAATTCTGAAAGAGATGGGAATACCAGACCACCTGACCTGCCTCTTGAGAAATTTGTATGCAGGTCAGGAAGCAACAGTTAGAACTGGACATGGAAGAACAGACTGGTTCCAGATAGGAAAAGGAGTACGTCAAGGCTGTTTATTGTCACCCTGCTTATTTAACTTATATGCAGAGTACATCATGAGAAATGCTGGACTGGAAGAAACACAAGCTGGAATCAAGATTGCCGGGAGAAATATGAATAACCTCAGATATGCAGATGACACCACCCTATGGCAGAAGGTGAAGAGGTATTAAAAAGCCTCTTGATGAAAGTGAAAGTACAGAGTGAAAAAGTTGACTTAAAGCTCAACATTCAGAAAAAGAAGATCATGGCATCCGGTCCCATCACTTCATGGGAAATTGATTGGGAAAGAGCAGAAACAGTGTCAGACTTTATTTTCTTTGGGCTCCAAAATCACTGCAGATGGTGACTGCAGCCATGAATTTAAAAGATGCTTACTCCTTGGAAGGAAAGTTATGACCAACCTAGATAGCATATTCAAAAGCAAGACATTACTTTGGCAACAAAGATCTGTCTAGTCAAGGCTATGGTTTTTCCAGTGGTCATGTATGGATGTGAGAGTTGGACTGTGAAGAAAGCTGAGTGCCAAAGAATTGATACTTTTGAACTATGGTGTTGGAGAAGACTCTTGAGAGTCCCTTGGACTGCAAGGAGATCCAACCAGTCCATTCTGAAGGAGATCAGCCCTGGAATTTCTTTGGAAGGAATGATGCTAAAGCTGAAACTCCAGTACTTTGGCCACCTCTTGCAAAGAGTTGACTCACTGGAAAAGACTCTGATGCTGGGAGGGATTGGGGGCAGGAGGCGAAGGGGATGACAGAGGATGAGATGGCTGGATGGCATCACTGACTCGCTGGATGTGAGTCTGAGTGAACTCCGGGAGTTGGTGATGGACAGGGAGGCCTGGTGTACTGCAACTCATGGGGTCGCAAAGAGTCGGACACGACTGAGCGACTGAACTCAACTGAACTGAACTGATTACATGGGCTTCAGTTCAGTTCATGTGCTCAGTCATGTCCGATTCTTTGCGATCCCATGGACTTCAGCATGTCAGGCCTCCCTGTCCATCACCAAAGTCATGTCCATTGAGTTGGTGATGCCATCCAACCATCTCATCCTCTGTCGTCCCCTTCTCCTCCAGTATTGCCCAATGAGTCAGAACTTCACATCAGGTGGCCAAAGTATTGGAGTTTCAGCCTCAGCATCAGTCCTTCCAATGAACACTCAAGACTGATCTCCTTTAGGATGGATGGACTGGATCCCCTTGCAGTCCAAGGGACTCTCAAGAGTCTTCTCAAATACCACAGCTCAAAAGCATGATTTCTTCAATGCTCAGCTTTCTTTATAGTCCAACTTTCTCATCCATATGTGACTACTGGAAAATCTATACCCTTGATTAGACATACCTTTGTTGGCAAAGTAATATCTCTGTTTTTTAATATGCTGTCTACGTTGGTCATAACTTTCCTTCTAAGGAATAAGTTCATGGCCACAGTCACCATCTGCTGTGATTTTGGAGCCCCCAAAAATAAAGTCAGCCACTGTTTCCAATGTTTCCCCATCTATTTGCCATGAAATGATGGGACTGGATGCCATGATCTTAGTATTCTAAATGTTGACCTTTAAGCCAAAGTTTTCACTCTCCTCTTTCACTTTGATCAATAGGCTCTTTAGTTCTTCAATTTCTGCCATAAGGGTGGTGTCATCTGCAAATCTGAGGGTATTGATATTTCTCCCAGCAATCTTAATTCCAGCTTGCGCTTCATTCAACCCAATGTTTCTCATTATGTATTCTGCATATAAGTTAAATAATCAGAGCAACAGTATACAGTCTTGACATACTCCTTTTCCTTTTTGGAACCAGTCGGTTGTTCCATGTCCAGTTCTAACTGTTGCTTCCTGACCTGCATACAGATTTCTCAGTGGGAAGGTCAGGTGGTCTGGTACTCCTATCTCTTTCAGAATTTTCCACAATTTAGTGTGATCCACACAGTCAAAGGCTTTGGCATAGTCAATAAAGCAGAAATAGATGTTTTTTGGAACTCTCTTGCTTTTTCCATGATCCAGCAGATGT
Source organism: Bos indicus x Bos taurus (assembly GCF_003369695.1). Taxonomy (NCBI): domain Eukaryota; kingdom Metazoa; phylum Chordata; class Mammalia; order Artiodactyla; family Bovidae; genus Bos; species Bos indicus x Bos taurus. Next base: position 69,139,126 of record NC_040082.1, read on the forward strand.
TGGCAATTTGATCTCTGGTTCCTCTGCCTTTTCTAAAACCAGCTTGAACATCTGGAAGTTCACGGTTCACGTATTGTTGAAGCCTGGCTTGGAGTATTTTGAGCATTACTTTACTAGCATGTGAGATGAGTGCAATTGTGTGGTACTTTGAGCATCCTTTGGCATTACCTTTCTTTGGGACTGGAATGAAAACTGACCTTTTGCAGTCCTGTGGTTTTCCAAATTTGCTGGCATATTGAGTGTAGCACTCTCACTACATCATCTTCTAGGATTTGAAATAGCTCAACTGGAATTCCATCACCTCCACTAGCTTTGTTCGTAGTGATGCTTGCTAAGGCCCACTTGACTTCACATTCCCGGATGTCTGGCTCTAGGTGTGTGATTATAGCATCATGATTATCTGGGTCATGAAGATCTTTTTGTACCATTCTTCTGTGTATTCTTACCACTTCTTCTTAGTATCTTCTGCTTCTGTTAGGTCCATACCATTTCTGTCCTTGACTGAGCCCATCTTTGATTGAAATGTTCCCTTAGTATCTCTAATTTTTTTGAAGATATCCCTATTCTTTCCCATTCTATTGTTTTCCTCTATTTCTTTGCACTGATCACTGAGGAAGTTGTTCTTATCTCTTTTTGCTATTCTTTGGAACTCTGCCTTGAAATGGGTATATCTTCCCTTTCTCATTTGCTTTTCACTTCTCTTCTTTCCACAGCTATTTGTATGGCCTCCTCAGATAGCCATTTTGCTTTTTTGCATTTCTTTTCCTTGGGGATGTCTTGATCCCTCTCTCCTGTACAATGTCATGAACCTTCATCCATAGCTCATCAGGCACTCTGTCTATCAGATCTAGGCCCTTAAATCTATTTCTCACTTCCACTGTATAATCATAAGGGATTTGATTTCGGTCACACCTGAATGGTCTAGTGGTTTTCCCTACTTTCTTCAATTTAAGTCTGAATTTGGCAATAAGGAATTCATGATTTGAGCCACAGTCAGCTCCCAGTCTTGTTTTTGCTGACTGTATAGAGCTTCTCCATCTTTGGCTGCAAAGAATATAATCAATCTGATTTTGGTGTTGGGCATCTGGTGATGTCCAGGTGTAGAGTCTTCTCTTGTGTTGCTGAAAGAGGGTGTTTGCTATGACCAGTGCGTTTTCTTGGAAAAACTCTATTAGCTTTTGCCCTGCTTCACTCTGTACTCCAAGGCCAAATTTGGAGTACACCTCTTAACAGTAAACACCTGTTACTCCAGGTGTTTCTTGACTTCCTACTTTTGCATTCCAGTCCCCTATAATGAAAAGGACATCTTTTTTAGGTGTTAGTTCTAAAAGGTCTTGTAGGTTTTCATAGAACCATTCAACTTCAGCTTCTTCAGCATTACTGGTCAGGGCATAGACTTGGATTACCATGATATTGTATGGTTTGCCTTGGAAATGAACAGAGATCATTGCATGGGCTTACCCTCAGCTAAACTGTGTTGCGAAGTATAGTTGAAAATAACTATGATGCTGTATATAATAAAATACACAATGAATTTTATATTAATTAGAATTGTATTTCAGATATTAGAAGGTCTATTTGGCCATTACTGAAATAAGACATATAGATATAGATATAGATATAGAAAAAAGCAAGAAAGTTAAATGATAAACAAAATTCATTAACCAAGTGAAGAAAGATTCTTTGCATCTGCTCTGTATACAGGAAATATTGTAGCCAAGAAGAGAATGCTTTGAAACAGTATACGTGTTGTACAGTCATGTCTGTTTGTGACCTCATGTACTGTAGCCTGCCAGACTCTTCTGTCCATGAAGATTCTCCAGGCAAGAACACTGGAGTGGGTTGCCTATCCCTCCTCCAGGGGATCTTCCCAACCCAGGGATCGACTAGGTCTCCTGCATTGCAGGCATTTTCTTTACCATCTGAGCCACCAGGATACCCCCTTAAAATAGTATAAGTAATATGAAATAAAATCACTAGGTGTAGAGATGCTTTCATGCAAGCACATTGTATAATCACATATAAACTGATTCTATTGTATTAATGCTTTTTGGCAGTGTTGATTGCTATTTGGATTGAAATCAGATTTTTAGGTAATCATTTTAGGAAATGAGTGATATGGTTCGATGCAGGATACAGGAAGCTTGGGCCTGGTGCACTGGGATGACCCAGAGGGATGGTATGGGGAGGGAGGTGGGAGGGGGTTTCAGAATGGGGAACATGTGTACACCCGTAGTGGATGCATGTTGATGTATGGCAAAACCAATACAATATTGTAAAGTAAAAAAAAAAAAAAATAATAAAATAATAATAATAAAAAAGAAACAGAAAATTTAAAAGGAGTTTAAGGTCAAATGAGTGACTGCACTGTTTAAAATACCGTTCAGCAAATATTGTAGAGCATGAAATGACAACAGAAAGTAGTTTTGGACTTGAATGATAAATGTACTTTCTGAAAGGGAAGTGAGATGAGGGATTTGGAAGAGATAGGGCCTAATCCTATTGCAACATGCTTTGAATGTTCTCAAGTGATACTTGAAGAACAAACCTAACACTTAAGGACTGCAAATCTAAATAAAGACTGTGGAGGACAATCTTTTTATTTCTACTTATTATAATTGTATATATATATATATATATATATATATATATATATATATCTGTATGAAGAGTGGTTATAAGACATTCATTACAAAATGGAATACATAATGAAGGTTAAAAAATAATGCTTGATGTTACTCATCTATGGACATATATGGATCATTTATATCTACAAATTCTATTACATATATATATATATATGTATATATAAGCGACTGAACTGAACTGAACTGATACATATATACAATTTGAATGATAACCCCTAGAAATAATCCAGGTAACTAACACCATATTTAGTTATATTATCCAATTTTTTATTTTTAGACATAAACTATGTATTAAGTGTCTTATGCTTTTAACTTTTGTATTTTATTTGTTTTCTATTTCTTGTACATATCATTAAATTCCTAGTGAAAAAATAATAACATCTGAATAACCAAATACAGTGGTTTTGTGAGAATCAAATGCATTGTAGTATACAGAAATAACTCGAACATTATATAATCATGCAATGTAGCATATGACAAGTGAGATGAATATAAATGATCAGGGCAAAGATATTAAGAAACATTCGAAAATTTATAGCTACAGTTTAGGGATATTATGTATTTTAATTAACTGATGTTATATTTTTCTCAAATATAGCCTGTAATATCCTATGTTTTATTGTATGTGTTCTACATAAAAGATACAGTTTCAGATAGTTAAATATTTTAAGGTTACATTTCTTATAAGTAGATGAACTAAAACATTACCTAGTTGTAAACCTAAGCTCTCTCTGGTGTGCTTGCACAATAAAGCAGAATGAACACATTCTTCCTGAAAAACGAAATTTGAAGAACATATTCTTATAATTAGTGTCTGTCTTTGAAAATATTTGTTAATTAGTTATTTACCTAATAATTTTGATTCAGCATTGTAAAATTTCACTAAATGGTAAGTAGAAACATAAAAACATATAAGGATAAAATTTTATGTATGCATTCTAGATCTCTTTATATGGTAAAAAATATTGTTTTCAAACTGTATGCTTTCAAAAATTGAAAATACATTTTACTTGAATATTAAATACTACCATTCAAATTCCTAAGTCAGTTAACAAATATAAGTTGTAATATACTCGTTGTCTCTTTTTAGTAGAGCCTACTGAACAAACACTTGAAGGAATGTAGAATCCCATGTAAGTCTCCATGTAAGAAAACTGCATAGAAATATGCTTATCTAGACTCCAAAATGCTTCCCTTGTAGCTCAGTTGGTAAAGAATCTGCCTGCCAGGTTCAATCCCTGAGTTAAGAAGATCCCCTGGAGTAGGAATGACAGCCTGTCCAGTATTCTTGCCTGGAGAATCCCATGGACAGAGGAGCCTTGCAAGCTACAGTCTATGGGGTAGCAAGAGTCAGACATAACTTAGTGACTAAATTACTACTACCAAACTCCAAAGGACACTCTTTCCAGTAACTTATTTCTGATCCTGTGAAAGCCATTTTACAATACTACAGTTTCTCAGTAACTGATGGTAATCAAAGTAATTCTTATTATAACCATTTAGACTGATGTATGATCAGTCAATTTTTAGGAACTACAGTTGTCTTCCTGCAGCTAATGCATACAAATTCCTCCCTATAAAATCAACCTGGTAATCTGGTTTACTGGTTTTCCAGCTCTAAGCATGATAAGTAAGAAACGTCAGTTTGGGGAAAGGCCAGCATATTAGTTTATTTTAGAAATCTTGAGAACAGAGGGAGAAATCCAAATTTCTGTGAAACTGGGTAGAGAATGTATTTGTGTTTTAAAGCAATGGTCCCCAACATTTTTGACACCAGGCACTGGTTTCAAGAAAGACAATTTTTCCACAAACCAGGGCCTGATGGTTTTGGAATGATTCAAGTGTATGACATTTATTTTGCACTCTCTTTCTAATCTAATGCTGCTGCTTATCTGACAGGAGATACTGATCCACAGACCAGAGGTTGGGGACCCTAGCTTTCAAGAGTTTTTAAAGTCTAATCTGAAATGTCTTATAACATATCCAATAAAAGTAATTAAAGAGGCTTGTTAGATTAATCCACACTCTTGATGCACTTCTGTAAAAAAGCACATCAGCTTTATGTTGAAATCAAGAATGATATTTCACTGAGAAGTTTTGATCAAGAGCAAGAAGAGTGTAGACTTCGGTGGAAAATTCTCTATTATATAGACTCTAGAGGACTCTTCCATGTTTTCCAATTTGATCACTATTTCACTGTACAGTCTTGGATAACTCACTTTATATCTTTGTTATTGAGACTACTTATTTTTTTATTAATAAAAGTATAGTTTTAAAAACTTTATTCTTTATAAAGTGCATGAATCACTAAAAGAACACTTTTTCAGTATTTCATTTCCAATTCTAAATATAAACATAGGGGGAAAATGGTTTACAACAGAATTGATGTATATGAGTTTGAGTGAACTCTGGGAGTTGGTGATGGACAGGGAGGCCTGGCGTGCTGCAATTCATGGGGTCGCAAAGAGTCGGACATGACTGAGTGACTGAACTGAACTGAACTGACTGAACTTTAAGAAATGGTCCTATCTAATTCACTTTGAAACTTGTGCATCATTTGAATGGTTTTACTTGTCACACAGAATATGTATATCTATTATCTAAATTACAGTGAAAATAATATGAATATCCATTTGCAAATGAAATCTCTAGGCTCCTAGGTAAAGAATATTTTATAGGGGAAGCAAAATATGAATTGGATTTCATTTATAAGCTTTAATGTGTGAGGTTGTTGTGGGATCACGTGAAAATACCTTAAAGCTGGTATGTATGAGAAAAGAAAATACATATGAACATGAGTAAACTAAGACTTTGTGTTTCAAAACAGTCATCACGTATACTCTTGACCTTCTACCATGTATATAGAATTTATATTTCAATGACAGCAATTTCTTTTTTCTTTCTTTTAATTTTTTGTTTGTCAATAAAAAGCAACTCATCCTTATTTCAGATATATCATCTCAAGATATGTAAAATTTGAGGGATAAAACGGATAAGGATGTACTTCAGTTGTTCAGTCATGTCCGACTCTTTGTGACCCCATGGACTGGATGTACTTAGTTTGATAGATAGATAAATGGATAGATAGACAGATAGATTGGAATAAAAAATGGCAACCCACTCCAGTATTCTTATCTGGAAAATTTCATGGACTGAGAAGTCTGGCAGTCTACAGCACATGAGGCCACAAAGAGTCAAACATGACTGCACGATAGATAGATAGAGAGATGGATCTGGGAATCCAGCCTTGCCAAATATACATTTTAAAAAGCTGATTAAAACTCAGTATTCAAAAAACAAAGATCATGGCATCCGGTCCTAGCCCTTCAAGGCAAATAGATGGGGAAAATATGGAAACAGTATTAGATTTCATTTTCTTGGGCTCCAAAATCAGTAAGGACAGTGACTGCAGCCATAAAATTAAAAGACACTTGCTCCTTAGAAGAATAGTTATGACAAACCTAGAGGAGTGAATTAAAAAGCAGAGACATCACTTTGCCAACAAAGGTCCATATAGTCAAAGCTATGGTTTTTCCAGCAGTCATTTATGGATGTGAGAGTTGGACTATAAATAAAGCTGAGAGTTGAAGAATTGATGCCTTTGGATTGTGGTGCTGAAGAAGACTCTTGTGAGTCCCTTGGACAGCAAGGAGATCAAACCTGCTAATCCTAAAGGAAATCAATCCTCAATATTCATTGGAAGGACTGGTGCTGAGGCTGAAATTCCAATATTTTGGCTACCTGATGCAAAGAACTGACTCATTGGAAAAGATCCTGATGCTGGGAAAGATTGAGGGCAAGAAGAGAAGGGCGCAACAGAGAGAAGGGGGCAAATGGTTGGATTATATTGCCAACTTAATGGACATTAGTTTGAACAAGTTCTGGGAGATAGTGAAGGACAGGAAAGACTGTTATGCTGCAGTTCATGGGGTCACAAATAGTTGGACATGACTGAGTGACTGAACAAAAATAACAAATATTTTCCTGTGTTTGTTGGCCATTTTTATATCTTCTTTGAAGATATATTTATTCAAATGTGTTCAAAATTCTAAAATTAGTTTCTCTGTTTCTCTTGTTGAGCTGTGGTTCTTTAAAAATTCCTTATATCATTCTATTACATGATACACATTTTGCAAATATTTCTGTGGGTTGCTTATTCATTCAACTCATAAAAGTTCTTCAATGCACTGAAATTTTCAGTTCTGACAAATTTCAAGATACATTTCTATTTCTGTTGCACATGCTTTTGGTGTTATATCCAAGAATGAACAACAGATAAATCCAATATCATAAAAATGTTCCCTTATGTTTTCTTCTAGGTATTTATAGTTTTAGCCCTATATTTAAATCTGTTCACCATTTAGTTTAATTTTTGAAAATACTGTAAAGTAATTATATGCAGTTTCATTATATGAATATGCAGTTTCATTATATGAATATGGATAGCAAGCTTTCTTAGTGATATTTATGGAAAAGACACCTAACTGAAGGCTTAAGACTCTTGTCAAAAATCATTTCATCACACATGTGAAGTGTTTCCTTTTTTTTTTTTTTGGAGTCTCTAATTTTGTTGAGTTCTGTTTGCCTTTATGACAACACTGCACAGTTTTGATATTGTAGCTTTCTACTAAATTTTGAATCACAAAGGGTGAGTCCTCCAATTCTTTTTTTTTACATAAATTTTTATTTTATATTTTAATATAGTTGATTAACAATGTTGTTAGTTTCAGGTGTACAAAATGATTCACTTATGCATATATATGTATCCCAAAGAGTCAGACATGACTGAGCAACTGAACTGACTGCCTGATACATGTATCTATTCTTCTTCAAAGTATTTTCCCAATTAGGTTGCTTGGAATATTGAGCAGAGTTACCTGTGCTATACAGTGAAAAAGCAAAAATGTTAGTCACTCAGTCATGTCCAACTGTTTGCAACCCCATGAACTGTAACCTGTGAGGCTCCCCTGTCCATGAAATTTTCCAGGCAAGAATCCTAGAAATTCCTACTGGAATTTTCTGGAATCCTGGAATTTCCTACTCCAGGGGATCTTTTCAACCCAGGGATTGAACCCATGTCTTTTGCATCTCCTATTGTCAGGCAGACTTTTTACCACTAACGCGCTATCTCAGAGAGGTTGTCAGTTCTTATACATACTTCTTATTTATACCTTAAGCTTCTCTCAATTGAAGACTTCCCTTCCCTTCCCAAGAAACATCCCAGTACCTGTTGAATTTTTTCTGCCAATGAGCTCTATGTATTTACCTTCAACAACAGTGGTGAAGAGTCTTGCATTTGCTCTGCCTTCCATGCCCTGCTTGACAGAAGTAAGCAGGATTGACTCTGCCTCTCTATTGCTTTTAAGATTGAACTGATTTCAGCTCCCCTCAGTGACTCCTGGCTGGATATATGCTTCTTCCTACAGAGAGGAAGACTTTGCTCTTGGTAAAGTCTTTTTTTACTTTTTTTAAAAAGTATTTTTAATTGGAGGATAATTGCTTTATTTTTTAGTTTCTGATGTGCTGGTTTCTGCCATACAATGATCTAAATCAGCCATAAGTATGCATAATATTTATTCCCTCTATCTTGAGCCTCTCTGCCTCCCTTCCCCCATCCCACCTCTGTAGATTGTCAAAGAGCACAGGACTGAACTCCCTGTGTTATAAAGCAGCTTCCCACTAGCTATCTACTTTACAAGGGTAGTGTTTATATGGGCTTCTCAGGTGGTGGTAGTTGTAAAGAATCTGCCTGCTAACACAAGAGACATAAAAGACACAGGTTTGATCCTGGGTTGGGAAGATTCCCTGGAGGAGGGCATGGCAACCCACTTCAGTATTCTTGCCCAGAGAATCCCATGGACAGAGGACCCTGGCATGCTACAGTCCCCAGGGTCACACAGAGTCAGACATGACTGAAGTGATTTAGCATGCATGTATATAGTATACATATATGTCAATGCTATGCTCTCAATTCATTTCACTGTCTCCTTCCCTAACTGTGTCCATAAGTCTGTTCTCTATGAACCAATTATACAAAGTGACGTATGAAAGAGAAAAAAAATCATATATTAATGCATATATATGTGAAGAAAGCTGAGCACCAAAGAATTGATGCTTTTGAACTGTGGTGTTGGAGAAGACTCTTGAGAGTCCCTTGGACTGCAAGGAGATCCAACCAGTCCATTTTAAAGGAGATCGGTCCTGGGTATTCTTTGGAAGGAATGATGCTAAAGCTGAAACTCCAGTACTTTGGCCACCTGATGCGAAGAGTTGACTCATTGGAAAAGACTCTGATGCTGGGAGAGATTGGGGGCAGGAGGAGAAGGGGACGACAGAGGATGAGATGGCTGGAAGGCATCACGGACTCGATGGACGTGAGTTTGAGTGAACTCCGGGAGTTGGTGATGGTCAGGGAGGCCTGGCGTGCTGCAATTCATGGGGTAGCAAAGAGTCGGACATGACTGAGTGACTGAACTGAACTGAACTGATGGAATCTAGAAAAATTTTTAAATGGTACTGCTGTTTTTTAAAATTATTTCTGTAGGTTTTTTTCCACTTTGAAACTTTAATTTAATTTTAATTGATTATTATTTTTTAATTTGCAAAAGGCTTTGTTACATGACTTTATATATGTAATGATATTTACATTGTGAATCAATAATATCTCATACTTCTTTTAAGAGACAATTCTTACTTTAAAAATATGTTTTGTTTTGTTTTTGCATTTTGCAATTATTTTAACACATATATTTGTGTTTGAATGTGGGTGTGAATATGTGTGTGTGTGTTTGTATTGAGAGTGTGTGCCCATGTGTTTAGCTTCCTCTTTCATTTTGAAACATACCTTTAATGTCTGGAAAAAATTTGGTTCTAGATTAATATTTATAGCTAAGGCATTAGAGACTGTGTAGTCTTTGTTGACGTAAAATGCCTCTGGAGATTTCCTCCACCCACTTCCATAAGAAGACTCTCAATTTATTTTTTCTGTTTAAGTAACTGACTGTTCCTCTTTCCAAATGCTTCTTTCAAAAGGATCTAAACATTTCATCTCTCATTCTTTACCACTGTGCCATGTGGGAAGCCCCCATACTACACTTGATGTTAGCCAAAAGGACAAGAAGCCAACCAAATATTATCTGGCTTTATGTAGGCTTGATTTGTCATTCCTGTGTAAAAAATTCTGAAGAAAGAAACATTTCTTCTCAATATGAGCTGATAGGTTGCTGTAAGCCTTAGGGATTGAATATGTAAGACAAATCATTTCTTAATGTTAATAAAAATTAATTTATAGCAATTTTTCCTATAAGATAATTTATATTGATTTCCTATGAACATATATTAAATATGGCATCTGAATTTGTTGCTTGAGTTTTATAAGACAATGACACATACTTTTCCTAATGATGACATAATAATTTAAGAAAATAAAGATACCTGGGAAAACACTTTGGCCAAATATATTTGTGTTTTCAAATTTTAAACTCAGTTTCAAAATATAACATATAGTTTTTTTTCAATATAGATAGCATCAGTTCTTTTTTATGAGTTGTAAATATTAAATAATGGACTAAAATAATAATTTAATACTATATTTTATGGTTTTACACTTAATTACTTTTATATCTGCTGGTTTTAGGGGGGAAAAAAAGCATATCAGTATGATTTGGAAAACCGTAATCAAACATCAGATGATTTCATCTAATTGGGGTTGCTCCCCACCTCAACAATTGATCTGTTTATTTTTACTCTCATTTTTCTTATTTTCCTAAAGGCTCTTTTTGGCAACTTGTCAATGATCCTTCTCATCTTTCCAGACATGCGTCTCCACACACCACCCATGTATTTCCTACTTAGTCAGCTCTCCTTCCTTGACCTAAATTACATCTCCAACACTGTCCCAAAAATGGTTTCCAATTTTTTATTGGGAAACAAAGCAATCTCATTCACTGGATGCTGGATTCAATGTTTCTTCTTCTTGATGTCAGCAGTTGAAGAAGCATTGATATTGACATCTATGGCTTATGATCGTTATGTGACCACTTGCTCCCTTCTTTGCTATCCCATAAGAATCAGCAGAAGAGTGTGAGTGTTGATCTTGGATAATGGGCTCTGTCAACTCTCACGCCCACACCACATATGCCCTCCATATCCCTTAATGCAGATCCAGGACCATCGATCATTTATGTGATGTTCAAGCCATGTTGACTTTGGCCTGCATGGACACCTGGATCTATGAGTACACAGTATTTGTGAGTACCACCCTCTTCCTTGTGTTGCCTTTCATTGGTATTGTATGTTCCTATGATCGTGTTCTCCTTGCTGTCAATCACATGCACTCAGCAGAAGGGAGAAAAGAGGCCTACTCAACCTGCTTCCCCCATCTTACTGTGGTGTCTTTCTACTATGCACCCTTTGTTTACACTTATCTACACCCATGATCCCTCCAACAGAGGACAAGGCTCTGGCTGTCTTTTATATCATCCTAGCACCAGAGCTCAACTTTGTTATCTATCGCCTGAGAAACAAGGAGCTAACGGAGGCTTTGAAAAGAGTAATTCAGAGAATCTGCTCTGTAAAAATGTAGACAAAGTTTTTGCATGAATACTAAGACTTGAGTATAATTCTATTTCTCATTATACAAAGTGATGAAAAGTATTATTCTATGCTTTAATGAAAAAGTTCAAAATAATAAAAAGGAATAGAGAATAATTAATGTCCCTAAAAAGTTATCTTGGAAATATATGCAAGCATATATAAGTATGTGATATTTGTCTTTCTCTGCCTTAGTTACTTCACTTTAGGATAATCTTTAGGTCCATCTATATTGTTATAAATGACATTATTTTATTATTTTTTATGGCTAGCATATAGATATACACACATGCATACATACACGCATCCTCTGCCCACCCCTAACCCTCCCACTGCTTTTGTCTTCAATGTTTCTCAGCATCCAGGTGGTTCCAGTAAATCAGTTCTCATCAGGTGGCTATAGTATTGGATCTTCAGCTTCAGGAACAATCATTCTAATGAATATTCAGAATTGATTTCTTTTAGGATTGACTGGACCTTACTCAGAATTAATTTGGGATCACGGAAACTAAGAATCATCCACAAATCTAATCAATTATTCAGATATACATGTTTATTGGTTACATGGAAACAATCAAAAATGACTAATGAGCCAATACACACTGAGCTTGAGCTGATTTAAGTCACTGTATCAGAGACAGATTTTGCTTCATTTGTAGATTCTGTATGATTAATAAAACCCTTCCCATACCATCCCTCTGGGTCACCCCAGTGCACCAGCCCCAAGCTTCCTGTATCCTGCATCGAACCTGGACTGGTGATTCGTTTCTTATATTATACATGTTTTAATGCCATTCTCCCAAATCATCCCCGCCTCCCTCTCCCACAGAGTCCAAAAGACTGTTCTATACATCTGTGTCTCTTTTGCTGTCTCACATACAGAGTTGTCATTACCATCTTTCTAAATTTCATATATATGCGTTAGTATACTGTATTGGTGTTTTTCTTTCTGGCTTACTTCACTCTGTATAATAGGCTCCAGTTTCATCCACCTCATTAGAATTTCACTTAAACCTCTCTAACAGCAGGTTGGTTTGTTTGCTTGTTTTTTCTCAAGGAGTTGGTGATCAAGGACTGACAAACCCAATTTACCAATGTTGGGATGTTTCATTTTTGAACATTTCAGTTCAGTTCAGTTCAGTTCAGTCGCTCAGTTGTGTCCGACTCTTTGCAACCCCATGAATCACAGCACACCAGGCCTCCCTGTCCATCACCAACTCCCGGAGTTCACTCAGACTCACATCCATCGAATCAGTGATGCCATCCAGCCATCTCATCCTCTGTCGTCCCCTTCTCCTCCTGCCCTCAATCCCTCCCAGCATCAGAGTCTTTTCCAATGAGTCAACTCTTTGCATGAGGTGGCCAAAGTACTGGAGTTTCAGTTTTAGCAGCAGTCCTTCCAAAGAAATCCCAGGGCTGATCTCCTTAAGAATGGACTGGTTGGATCTCCTTGCAGTCCAAGGGACTCTCAAGAGTCTTCTCCAACAACACAGTTCAAAAGCATTGGTGCTCAGCTTTCTTCACAGTCCAACTCTCACATCCATACATGACCACAGGAAAAACCATAGCCTTGACTAGACAGACCTTTGTTGGCAAAGTAGTCTTTGCTTTTTAATATGCTATCTAGGTTGGTCATAACTTTCCTTCCAAGGAGTAAGCGTCTTTTAATTTCATGGCTGCAGTCACCATCTGCAGTGATTTTGGAGCCCCCCAAAATAAAGTCTGACACTGTTTCTACTATTTCCCCATCTATTTCCCATGAAGTGATGGGACCAGATGCCATGATCTTTGTTTTCTGAATGTTGAGCTTTAAGCCAACTTTTTCACTCTCCACTTTCACTTTCATCAAGAGGCTTTTTGAACATTTAGCTTAGAATAAATACCCCTCCCTGAAATTCCTATCAGGCTTTTAATATCAGCTATGATCAGTTTAGCCTTGCCAATGGCCTCTAATTTTATTTTATTTTTATTTTTTTTTTCAATTTTAATTTAAAAAAAATTATACATGTGTTCCCCATCCTGAACCCTCCTCCCTCCTCCCTCCCCATACCATCCCTCTGGGTCGTCCCAGTGCACCAGCCCCAAGCATCCAGCATTGTGCATTGAACCTGGACTGGCATCTCGTTTCATACATGACATTTCACATGTTTCAATGCCATTCTCCCAAATCTTCCCACCCTTTCCCTCTCCCACAGAGTCCATAAGCCTGTTCTATACATCAGTGTCTCTTTTGCTGTCTCGTATACAGGGTTATCATTACCATCTTTCTAAATTCCATATATATGCGTTAGTATACTGTATTGGTGTTTGTCCTTCTGGCTTACTTCACTCTGTATAATAGGCTCCAGATTCATCCACCTCATTAGAACTGATTCAAATGTATTCTTTTTAATGGCTGAGTAATACTCCATTGTGTATATGTACCACAGCTTTCTTATCCATTCATCTGCTGATGGACATCTAGGTTGTTTCCATGTCCTGGCTATTATAAACAGTGCTGCGATGAACATTGGGGTACACATGTCTCTTTCCCTTCTGGTTTCCTCAGTGTAAATAATCTGTTTATAAACAGTTCTGATGATTCTCCTTGGGTTTAGGAAATTCTCCAATTATAGCCTTCATTTTGGCCTTTGATTTGGATTTTTGCCTATAGCCTCATGTGGTTCCATTTCTAAAGATAACCGACAAGTTTTAGTGAAAATTTCAGTTCATTCCATTTCTAACCCATGGGCACCCTAAAAACTGAATTTCGTCATAAGCACACAGAATGGAGGCATTCATGGTATTAGTAGATTTTGAATCTGCACTCAAAAGGAAAGTGATTTTGGAAGTCAGGGTGCAGTGGAATGCAAGAGAAACTATCTTTTATATCTAGTACTGTGAACCAATTTGCATTCTCCAGGACTTCAGTCAATATGGGGCATGGATTGGAAGCTGTCTGGTAAACTGTGACCACTGCCTCATTAACTACCTTCAGGTCTTAGATAAGCTTTTTATCTCAATTTTATTTTTTATGGACAGAATGGAGATTTTTACACTAAGTTTGGCAAGGTTGAAATAGCTCATATTTTAAGAATTTGATAATTAAAGATTGGATACATTCTTGGGGAGAGGAGAATGAAAAAGTTGGCTTAAAATTCAACATTTAGAAAACTAAGATCATGGCATCTGGTCCCACCACTTCATGGCAAACAGATGGGGAAACAATGGAAACAATGAGAGACTTTATTTTTGGGGGCTCCAAAATCACTTCAGATGGTGACTGCAGCCATGAAATTAAAAGGTGTTTGCTCCTTGTAAGAAAAGCCATGACCAACCTAGACAAAATAAAAACAGAGGCATTACTTTGCCAACAGAGGTCCATCTAGTCAAAGCTATGGTTTTTCCAATAGTCATGTCTGGATGTAAGAGTTGGACTATAAAGAAAGCTAAGTGCCGAAGAATTGATGTTTCTGAATTGTGTTTTTGGAGAAGTCTCTTGTCCCTTAGACTGCAAGGAGATCCATCGAGTCAACCCTAAAGGAAGTCAGTCCTGAATATTCACTGGAAGGACTGATGCTGAAACCGAAACTCCAATACTTTGGCCACCTGATTCAAAGAACTGACTCATTTGAAAAGACCTTGATGCTGGGAAAGATTAAAGGCAGGAAGAGAAGGGGACAACAGAGGATGAGATGGTTGGATGGCATTACTGACTCGAGTTTGAGCAAGCTCTGGGAGTTGGTGATGGACAGGGAAGACTGGAGTGCTGCAGTCCATAGGGTCGCAAAGAGTCAGACACGACTGAGTGACTGAACTGAACTGACTGCATTCTTGGACCTTGGGTCTCAAACAGTCATTTTTTCTCCATGAGTAATCAGCATTAGTTTATTTGGGGACTGTGCTGGGTCTTTGTTGCTGAGAAGGCTTCCTCTAGTTGCACAGAGCAGGGACTACTCTCTAGTTGTGGCATGTGGTCTTCTCATTGTAGTGGCTTCTCTTGTCACATGGAGCTTAGGCTCTAAGGTGTTTGGGCTTCAATATTCGTGACATGTAGGCTCAGTAGTTGTGGTGAACAGGCTTGGTTGCTCCTCAGCATGTGGGGTACTCCCAGACCAATGATCGAACCCAGGTCTCCCTCACCAGCAGGTGGATTCTTAACCACTGAGTCACCAGGGGAGCCCCAGCAATTAGGTTTTAATGAGATCAGTGGCACATTAGTAGCTCTTCCAGGGATCTCAGTTTTCCAGAGAATAGGACTCATTTGAGAAACAATATGGGTTATAATGGAAACCTCCTCTGGCTTAGGACTGAGAAAGGTCCCTGTGGTCCAGAATGATGTTTTTCTTGGTCGATGCCTTCTTCATGAGGGTATCCAGATCAAGGTACTGTCTGGAGTTTAGTAAGCAAATCCCTTCTGAAACAAGGCTGTGGGACATTCAGGTGTGAGCAGGAACTGAACGCATAGATAAAATTCTCTAGCAGCTGAGAGTGTGAATGAAAAACTTGGTTTTTGGCCATCAATTAATCCCTATTATCATACATGATTGGGAGAATCACAGTCCAGGGAAATCAGTCAGCACATGGTAGGTAACCCATGTAATCTAATGAGAAAAAATTTTACTACATGCCACATCAAGGATTACCTAAGTCTTCTCTAGGGAAATGACAGTTGTTTTGGGGGAGCCATGGATGGTGCCAGGCCCCATCAGTCTTCGGTCTTCATCAGTTTGGGAGACCTGAATCCTCTTTGGGACCGAGGGCAGTCCTTATTCTGACAGTCCTTGTGATGCCCTGAGGACAAAAGAACAAGATGAGCACGAAGGGTCTCAGAATGTAGGAAGAGAGAAAAGCAGACTCTTATTGCTCTATCTGCCATGCTATAACCATTGTGGAATTTTTTAGCACTCCTGAGTAGCATAGTCTGTCCGCCTCCAACCCCATAAAAGGAAAGGTATTTGCCCTACTCTTCTCCTACTTCATATAGGGAATGTGTATGTGCTTCATATAGGGAATGTGTATGTGCTTCATATAGGGAATGTATATGTGCTTCATATAGGGAATGTACATATAACTCATCCAATCAGCAAATGACTCACAAGACCCCTTACCCCATTCCTTTGTCTCCTGACTATAAAAGCAGATCAAAGACCCACATTCAGGGTTGGCTCTCCTGATTGTCAGGAAGCTGACCTACTTTACTGGAAATGATTCCCCCCCTGCCCTTTGCACAAATCCTGCTCTAATAAACTTTATTCTCTTTCATTTTGCCTCACATCTGGAAATTCTTTTCCAACCAATGCAGGGACTGTGACAGCCCTCTTATTTGCATATCAAGGGGAATAGAGTCCTGGTGGACTTTTCTCATACAGAGGGCATTCAGTGGCCCTCCTGGTTGCATTTAAAACAAATCCCTTCTCGATTGGGTGGTGCCTCTGATCCATATTTTCTAGATCTGCCCCTGCATAAGCTTTTGCAAGGAAGAGTAACCCTGAGGTGGTACAGGGGCCAAGGCCTCCATCCTTAAGAGAAAGAGGGAGGAGGAAGAGACCTAGACCCTGAGTCAACTAAGCAAATTATCTTTTAGTGCTCTCTGAGAAAGAAAAAAGAGAAACAAATAGAGTTGAAGGATAAGACCGGAACACAAGGCAACACAGTGAAAATAATACAATACAAAAGTCACCTTCAGGATTGGCCTTTGTGATTTTTAGTTTAGCATTGTTGGATCAGGCAACCAACAGGGTTAAAATCATCTAGCTGTGTTGTATTAGTCACTCAGTTATGTCTGACTCCTTATAACCCCATGGACTGTAGCCCACCAGGCTCAGGTTATAGCAGTTTGACCTGAAGGGAGCCAAACGAGGCTTACCTTTTCACAGAAGTGAAACCAAGGCACCATCCGACCTGCTTGCAAAGCTGGTAAGGAGGTTCAAGGATGAATGTGCAGTCTAAGAAGTCAGAAAGGAACTAAAAAAAGGAAGACAATAAGAGAAATTCAGCCTGGAGATCTCCAGGAAAAGATAAGAAGTTATACAGCCATGATGCTTCCAAGACTAGAGATTTGAAAGCTCTTAAGAAAGGTGCTCAATCATGACCTCTGCACAGGGGTTAAATAAAGCATATGACCCTCTCAAGGGAAGTGCTCATCTGCGACCTCTGTTCAGAACTGCAATGAGGTTGTGAACCCAAGAGGCACCAAGGTAAGGCCAGGTCACAAATCTTATTGGGTACTCCTATAATCCCCTTTTTGGGGCTCCCCGATGTGGTTCCAGTATCCTAGAACAAGGCTGAGACTAAGAACAAGTAGGGTCTGGAAATCAGGCCTGAGGAGCTACAGACAGAAAACTCATACCTGCTTCACAGTCTTAATGGGGTGGTCTGAGTGATCATCTCAGTAGATCTTCTGGAGTCCAAAGAAATAGAGCAGTAGAGGATAAGAAAGATCGAGGCAAGAAAGGCCCAGGGCTTGACATGCTCTTTCATAATCAGAGAGCTGGATTCTGCCAGATCCCCAAAGGGGCTACATGAATCTTCACTGTTCAGGATGAGTCCCAGCCCAATAGGCAGATCCAAATTATGCTCTTTGAGCTCCCTCTGTGTTAGCCACAGAGTGTTGCAGGAGAAGGGCGAGCAAGATAATGGTCATTTCCCAGGTCCTGGGCAAGTTCCTGGAATGGGCCACCAAGTGAAAATCCTTGGCTTTGCACAGGAAAGAAATCAAGAGTGAGCCAACATAAAGTGGGGTAATTTGTATTTAGAGAGATATACCTAGGCAGAATGTGGACAGTTTCAGAAAGTGAGAGCAGCCCTAGGATATGGTTAGTTTTTAATGGGTTAGGGAATTTCATACACTAACAAGTGAGATTTTTCTAACTCTTTGGGGAAAGGGGTAGGGATGTCTAGGAATTGGGCCACTGCACACAGTTTGACCTTTTATGGTCAGCCTTGGAACTGTCATGGTGCCTGTGGATGGTCAGTTAGCATGCTAATGTATGACAGTGAGCATATACTGAAGGTCAGGATCTAGAAGTCAAATTTTCTGCCATCTTAGGCCTATTAAAAAAAGTCCTACCAGTTTTTGTCATTTACTGTTTTGATCAATGGCTGTCATTGGTTTAAAGGTTGTGCCCGGCCGCTTGTCCACCTGTCTCAATGATTTGGGGTATTTCAGAGAGTTACTCAGTTTTCCTGGGTCTCTGTCATGTATATAGGAAGTATAGATGTTAATAAACTTCTTTTTTTTTTTTTTTCTGTTAACCTGACTTTTATTACAGAGGATACCTCTGCCAAGAACTAGATGGGCAGAGAATTTTTTTTTTCTTTCCTACTATTTATCAATAATTTAGGGTATGCTGCTTCTATCTTTCAGTTCAGTTAAGTTCAGTCACTCTGTGGTGTCCGACTCTTTGTGACTTCATGGACTACAGCACACCAGGCTTCCCTGTCCATCACCAACTCCCGGAGCTTGCTCAAACTAATGTCCTTCGAATCAGTGATGTCATCCAACTATCTCATCCTCTATCGTCTCCTTCTCCTCCTGCCTTCAATCTTTTCCAGCTTCTATCTTGCTTCTCAGCAAAGTCCAGGGATATGATGTGATTCCCCTAGGCCATGGAGCATCAGGTCCAACAATAGATACATATTTCTTGATTCTATTGTTTACCACCTGACAGGTGGAAGGGTCTAGAATAGACATCCGTACTCAGTTCCAAACTTCCTTAGAATATTTTCAATAATAACAGCTGACAAAACAGTAGATATTACCATCATTTTCTGGTTTTCATGATGCCATTCATTCTCTATTCACTCATTCTGCATTTATTAGAGCATATAGTATGTGTGCTTGCTTAGGTTCCTAGAAATAAACTTTCTTTGTTTAATGCTCTGTTTTGCCATTAATGCTCTGTTGTTGCTGTATGAAATTCTATCTGAACCATGTGTGTGAACACACCTACTATACTGGGTGGCAGCCACAGCGAAGAGTTCTGGTTCAGTAGCAGGACTTGTTTATGTCAACTCAAGTGGCAGTACATGTGTGTGTGCTTGGAACTCAGTGATGTCCAACTCTTTGTGACCCCATGGACTATAGCCTGCCAGGCTCCTCTGTTCATGGTATTTTTCAGGCAAGAATAATGGATTGGGTTGCCAGTACTTCCTCCAGAGGATTGAACCCACATCTCCTGCCTTGCAGGCAGATTCTTTACATGCTTAATCATCCACAGTAGCAGGATCTGTTTCTGTCAGCTCAGGCAGCAGTATATGAAGCAAACGGCCTGGTCTACCATATGTGCACATACATCTATGTTCAGATCTCCACAGGACACCAAGGGATGGGCTACCTTGAAACCTAGGGACAGATTGGTGGTGGTAATAAGAGCATCTGCAGGTGCAACTACAATGTTAGATGTGATCACTGATTAGAAGAGAAAAGAAGGAGCTTTGCCTGGAAGAAACAATGACCCATGGTGGAGGTAGGGACCAAATTAAACTTCCAACCTAAGGCCCAGTTTGTCAGGTACAAAAGTATTCACTACATCACTTCATCACTAGAGTGCCAGGACAAATGCCAAGAGCTCAGGCAATCAATTTTTTGAGTAAATTATTACAAAATAATAATAATAATTTCAAAAAATTGTCATTGAAATAAAACATATCAGGAAATTGTAAGCATTCATGAAACTGTACAGAAAGTAAGTTGTTTTTCTTTAAACTGTTTCAACATTACAAATCAAATAACCCCAGTTTTAGAAAT
Organism: Bos indicus x Bos taurus; assembly: GCF_003369695.1. Lineage (NCBI taxonomy): Eukaryota > Metazoa > Chordata > Mammalia > Artiodactyla > Bovidae > Bos > Bos indicus x Bos taurus. Next base: position 69,159,097 of record NC_040082.1, read on the forward strand.
AGAAAAAATATTTTTAAATTAATATGAAAGATCACTCATGGAAAACAATACTTTATGCAAAATTATAGGAAACAATCATTAGCAAATTTTAACTCAATTTACCTTTTAATTGGATGTATAGCAATAAAATGAAAGAAAAGGCATTTGAAACCTCATGACACTTCTGGCTTCCTATACAGAGTCTACAAATTATGAGAAATTTGACAAATAATTGATGACACAGACTGAATCTATATTTAAAATTAAATTCAGATTTACATGAAACTGATTTGTGTGAATTGATGAAGTAAACTTGACTTATAAGAAAACTTTTTAGAAAAAGAGACTCTCCTTTTGAATTATTAGCTCCACATGCACTAAAAGTTACACTTTGGCATAATTTATCAATAATTCAATCCAAGGTTTTCATAACTTGCAAATATTCCTAATGGCTTCAGTAATATTAGCAGAAAGATTCATTTCAAAATTAAAAGTAATCAATAATTAACTGCAAACTTTGTACTTGTCATCTATGACTCAAAAAATTTCAACTACATTAAAAAAATAAATTTCCTAAAAGTATAAATTTTGATAAATTCATAGAAATGTGAGTGAAAAAAGGCATGGCCAATAACAACATATGAAAATAGCAATTACTTTTTATTATGTGTAAAATTATTGTTTGCAATTTGATTATATTTCATATTTAACAAAATAATGTTAAAGAAAAAACTATATTTGAGCAAGAATAATGGCAACTTTTTCTCCTTTTTAATAAGACACTTCAAATTTTTTATCCTTTCAGTTAACCATAATGTAATGTTTTTATCACTGTACAGTGATGAATGGATTTATGCTCAAGTCTTGGTACACATGGAGAAAAGGCTTTGTCTACATTTTCACAGAGCAGAGTCTCTGAGTTACTCTTCTCAATGCCTCCATTACTTCCTTGTTTCTCAAGCTGTAGATAAGAGGGTTCAGCATTGGGGTCAAGATGGTATAGAAGACAGCCAGAGCCTTGTCCTCTGTTGGAGATCGAAAGGATCTTGGATGTAGATAAGTATAAACAAAGGGTGCATAGTAGAAAGTCACCACAGTGAGGTGGGTGCTGCACGTTGAATAGGCCTTTTTCTTCCCTTCTGCTGAGTTCATGTGATAGACAGCAAAGAGAACACGGCCATAGGAACAAGCAATAACAATAAAAGGCAACACAAGAAATAGGGTGGTACTCACAAACACTGTGTACTCATAGACCCAGGTGTCAATGCAGGCCAGAGTCAACATGGCTGGGACATCACAGAAGAAATGATTGATGGCCCTGGATCTGCAATAAGGGATATGGAGGGCATATGTGGTGTGGGCACAGGAGTTGATAGCACCCATTATCCAAGATCCTGTTATCATCAACACACACACTCTTTTGCTGATTCTGATGGGATAGTGAAGAGGAAAGCAAATGGCCACATAGCGATCATAAGCCATAGATGTCAAAAGCAATGCTTCTGCAACTGCTAAAGTCAAAAAAAAGAAGCTCTGAATCCCACATCCAATGAAGGAGATAGACTTGTTTCCAAACAGAAAATTGGAGGCCACTTTGGGGACAATGGTGGAGATGTAGTTTAGGTCAATGAAGGAGAGCTGACTAAGAAGAAAGTACATTGGTGTATGGAGATGTGTGTCCAGAAAGATGAGAAGGATCATCGACAGGTTGCCAAATAATGCCATTAAGAAAATAAGAACAATGAACATAAAAAGAAACAGCCCAATTCTTGAAGGGGAGAACAATCCAATTAAGATGAAATCATCTGATGTTCGGTTATAGGTTTCCATGAGTCATTGATATGTTTTTTCCTAAAGACAGACATAAGAGCAATTTAGTATAAAACACTATTTCTTAAATGACTAATTTAGTTCAGTCATAAAAGTTTAGAACTGAATTTTTACCTATTTTGAAGATGATAAATTTAAATTTTAAGCCAGAGATTGAAAGTTTAAGATGCAAACATTTTTTGCCAAAGTTTTGCCAGAAATTCTTGAATTTACTTCTAAACATTATTATGAAATCATTAGGATAAGTATTTTTTACTGCCTATATGAACTCAAGTATCATCAAAATCAGATATCATAATTGAAGTATATTCAAAAGACATCAATGCAAATGCATACATTATATAAATTTTGTAAATAAATATTTATTACCATTAATGAATTATCTTTCATATTTAAACCATAAAGCTTGTCTCTAAAACTGTATCAATGTATCAGCTGATTATGAGAAGCTATTCATATTTTTCTTTCTTCAGAATTTTTTACATAGAAATGTCAAATTAAGCTTATTTGAAGCCAATTAATATCATTTGGCTCATTTGTTGTGAAATCTAGGATGAATCCTTATTGTTAAGTACCGTTTACACAAAGTCATTCTCTTCTTCCTCCTCAATAACATTCTGAATACCATAGATAACATAGACCCTTTACCTGAATATCTATAAAATGTGCCCTTTGTAGCTTTTGTGAATTTCCTCAAGATCTCCCATTAGCATAAATTTTATTTTTTAGTCATTATTTGATACACATTGCCTTACATTGCTTTGCTGTATTCATTTTTTACCATTTTTTTATACTTAAAATTATTTTCAATTCTAAATGAGTGTGTTCTGTTCAGTTAAGCACATATATTTATAATCTCCTCTCTTAAAAGCCTATCATGATGATTAAGAAATAGACATGTGATAAACTAAAAGGGAACAGGGAAGCATATGGCACCATGAGAGATGAAATATTCTAGTTCTTTTGAAAGAAGAACTTTGAATAGAGAAGTGGTCAATCACTTAATGGAAAGCAGATAATGACATTCTGAAAGGATTCTCATGAATGAATATTGGAAGAAGCATTCTCAGTGATAAGAATTTATTAATTCTACACTGCATGTTGTGTTTTTCTTGTAAATATTATTCTAGAGCCAATTTTTCCAAATTTGAAAGGAATTACTAAACATGAAAGAGAAAGCTGAATACATGTGCACATGCCCATGCGACTGAACTGAACTGAACTGATACAATATCCTTCCATGGAGACTTACGTGAGATGCTATATTCCTTCCAGTGTTTCCACAGTAGGTTTTGCTAAAGAAGAGCCAAGGGTGAATAAAGACTTATATTAATTAACTGATTTAGAGATTTTACTAATAGTACTTCAGTTCAGTTCAGTTCAGTTCAGTCGCTCAGTCGTGTCCGACTCTTTGTGACCCCATGAATCGCAGCACGCCAGGCCTCCCTGTCCATCACCATCTCCTGGAATTCACTCAAACCCACGTCCATCGAGTTAGTGATGCCATCCAGCCATCTCATCCTCTGTCGTCCCCTTCTCCTCCTACCCCAATCCCTCCCAGCATCAGAGTCTTTTCCAAATAGTACTTAGTATTCAAATAATGTATACTTCTAAGTTTTAAAGTATATAATTAGAGAACAATATGTTTACATATAATGAGATCTAAATACACAGAAAATATTTGTGTTTCTATGTTTGTGTGTTCTAATTCATATTATTCAGTGAAATTTTACAGTGGTGAATAAGCATTATTAGGTAAACTAGTAATTAACAGGTATTTTCAAAGACAGAAACTGATTATAATAATATATTTTTCAATTTTGTCTTGCAATAAAAATGTATTTATTCTGTTTTAATACACAGGTACATGAAAGAGAGAGAGTTTAAGTTTAAGACTAGATACAATTTATCTTATCTACTTACAATAATTGTAAGCATAAAAAATATAAGTATCTGAGTCTGTATTTTTTAAGTAGAACAGGTAGAAAGAAACATGGGATATTACAGGCTATCTATGAGATAAAACATAAAAATCAGTGTATGCCAGGGTGTAAAATATCACTGAGAATAGCTCTACATTTTAGCATCTTTATCAATATCATTTTCATAACCATCATTTACATTCACCTAACTTGTCATTCACTACAATTTCATATTTTCAAATTATTTCTGTATGCTACAACCCATTTTATATTCACAAAATCATGAAAGGTTGTTTATTCAGATATTTTTGCTCAATATTTATTTATAAGAAATAAAATTTAAAAAATATACAAGTTAAAAGCATAAGACACTTCAATTATACAGTTTATGTTTAAAAGTACAAAAAAGGATAATTATAACTAAACATATGGTTAATAGCTAGATTATTTCTAGAAGCCATCTTTCAAGTTATAGAATTTATGGATACAGATGATCAAAATATATCCACAGACAGGTAACAATAGCCCTTATTGTTTACCTTCACTATGTATTCCATTTTATATTTTGATATGAAATTTAGACAAGTAATTTTTAGGTTTTACTTATAAACTGTGAGTTCATTTAGGGTAAAAGAATGAGTAGGAAGCAGTATTAAGGTTGCAACATTGCCATGTAATGAATCTTCATTCATAAACCAAAAATTAAAATTAGTAAGAAATAAGAAAGGCTGTCCTCTATAAACTTTATTGAGGATTGGGTTCCCTAAGGATTATATTATTCTTCAAATGTAACCTGAGCACATCCAGAGCATACTGAATATGATTTGACTCTATCTCTTCCAACAACTTCATCTCACTTCCCTTTCAGAAATCACATTTATTAATAAGGTAGAAAACTACTTTTTGTTGTTCATTTCATGCTGTACAATTTTTGCTGAACAGTATTCTAAAAAGTGCAATCACATGCTTGATGTCAAATTTCATTTAAAACCTCTGTTTCTTACCTTAACCAACTCTTATGTATATTACATCACTCATTTCCTAAACTGATTACCTTAAGTCCTGAGTGATTTCAATCCAAACGGTAATCAACACTGCCAAAGGAGTTAATACAATAAAATCAGCTCCCATGCTATTATACAGTGTGCTTGCATGAAAACATCTCTACTCCTAGAGATTATAACTTATGTTACCTATGCTGTTTTAAAACATTCTTTTCTTGGCTACAATATTTCCCATGTGCAGAGGATATATCACAGGCTATGAATACAATGAATTCTCACTTCTTTAATGAATATTGTTTATTAGTTGAATTTCTTTTTTTCCTATACATATTGTTTTTTTTTTTTTACTTTACAATATTGTATTGGTCCTATGTATATCTTATTTCAATTATAGCCACATAAATCTCATATTTGAAGTACTATTTGAATTTATATGAGATTTTATTGTATGTTTTATAAAATATCATGATTATTTTCAATCATATTTCAGTATATGGTATAGGTGAGTGTAGACCCGTGCATTATTCCCCATAAATTTAGAAGAGTAGTTTATAAAAAATATCAACAGCTGTCTTTATCAATTTTGCTCTATTTTACTATCCTTTCACAATCATTCACACTCAGATTAATAGTCAGAATTATATGATAACAAATGTTAAACAGAGCTTCATGTCTTTAAAAAATGTTTGCAAGTGTTTGAGTAGCCCATATAGTTTTTTACTTTTTTTAAAATATAAATTTATTTATTTTAATTGGAGGTTAATTACTTTTAAGGATATACAATCTAGTATAAAATATTTATATACCTTGTGAAGCTAACTTCAGTCAAATGAAGTTTTCTTTTTGAATTCTCTGGCTGGTGCAGGCCTGGCTGTATTGCTTAGTATAAGCAGAAGTACTTAATTCTGAACAAACTTCTCTTAAGCAGTTGCTGAAGAGTCCCTTCTCTTTGGTGGCAAATAGAAATAAAAATACAATTAGTACCTTTTACTATATCTGGACTTTCACATACTCACTGGCTTGATTAGCTGAAAGCAGTCCAAACTTCTTCATGGAAGCAAAGTCATTTTCTGAGTAAAATTCTTTGAAAAATTTCTAAACAAATATTTTAATATTTATATCTCTACAGCTGACATTTTAAATGCCTTCACTGAAACGCAGGGGTCACAGTGATTTGATTCTAGGCCTCCTTTTCCTGAAACTCAATTTAATTCTTTTTTTCTTTTTTTTTTTTCCATCCACTTAGGCACTTAGGAATATCCACCGAGACTTACATAATATCAATTAAATCACTAGAAGCCCAGGATGGCCACCAGCCAAGGTTTGGGTAGGAGTTCTCATAACTTCTATAGAAATTTTCCCTGGTGTGTTTAGTATCAGTTGGTGTGGAAAGACACCACTTATTTATTCAGATTCTTCCAATATTATTATGCCTCTAAATTTTTAGATCATATATTTTATATATTGTTACTCAGTAGGTACACAGTATTGATATGTCTGCATATACTAATTTATTTCCTATTATGATTATATTGGCCAAAAATTTAATAAATCAAATAGGATGTGTTTAATTTAATAAAACATGTGAGCAAAGATTCTTAAAATATCACACTTGTGAGAATAGTTTTTAATTTATTTCAGGTTTACATAATTTATTTGAAATTGCCATTCTTTTGGTAAAACCCATTAAATTATAAAAAAATGTCACATAATAATTATAATTAAATTGGTACTTTTTTCATGTAATAAGCTATCTAATGAAAATAATACTATTTGTCTAGGTGCAATGATATTGAGAAAATATTCAACAATAAATTTTATTGCAGTTATAACTTGTGTTCTTATATTTCCAATAGTTTCAGTAAGTTAATTAATTGTACATTTTACTTGACAAGGAGTAATATTGATTCAGCTTAGATTTTTTAAATATTTGATTTGTGAATTACAATGTGTCTAGGGGAAGATTTCCTTATGTTTAATTTATTTTGAGTTTTTTGAGCTTCATGGATCTGGATGTTCACTTCCCTCCCCAGATTTACAGTTCCTATATTGTTTTCATTTACTACATTAAATAAACTTTTGCCTCCCTTTCTCTTTCTTTCCTCCTTTTGGGATTTCCATGAAGTATATATTAGTGACATATACTATCCTACAAATGCTATATGTTTTTTCCATTCTTTTTCACAGTTTTTGTTGTTGCTATTATTGTTCCTGTTGGTAATTTCTGATCTCATAAATAGTTCTTTTTCTTGATCTAGTCTGCTATTTAGTCTCTATTGCTTTTTTTCAGTTCAATTACTGTGTTCTTCAGTTCTAGGATTAGAATTTGTTTGGTTCTCTTTTACAGTTTCAAATTTTGTTGAACTTTTCATTTTGTTCTTATATTGATTTTCAAACTCTGTATAGTTGTTTATGTTTTCTGTTACCTCACTAAGCTTTTTTAAGGTAAATATTCTGAATTATTAGTCAAACTTTTTTTTAATTTTATTTTATTTTTAAACTTTACAATATTGTATTAGTTTTGCCAAATATCGAAATGAATCCGCCACAGGTATACCTGTGTTCCCCATCCTGAACCTCCTCCCTCCTCCCTCCCCATACCCTCCTTCTGGGTCGTCCCAGCGCACCAGCCCCAAGCATCCAGCATTGTGCATTGAACCTGGACTGGCGACTAGTTTCATACATGATATTATACATGTTTCAATGCCATTCTTCCAAATCTCCCCACCCTCTCCCTCTCCCACAGAGTCCATAAGACTAATCTATACATCAGTGTCTCTTTTGCTGTCTCGTACACAGGGTTATTGTTGCCATCTTTCTAAATTCCGTATATATGCATTAGTGCCATTAAAAAGAATACATTTGAATCAGTTCTAATGAGATGGATGAAACTGGAACCTATTATACAGAGTGAAGTAAACCAGAAAGAAAAACACCAATACAGTATACAAACATTTTTTAAATGGAGTTTGTGAAGTCTTTTCAGATTTTGAAAGTTTCCAGAAGAGGGCCAAGTGACAGATGCAGCTGTACTGATTTGTCACTTTATATAATTCTAACTTTTTTTTTCCCCCAAGCTCAGTTCTGTTTAGTCGTTCAGTCATGTCCGACTCTTTGCGTTCCCATGGACTGCAGCACGCCAGGCCTCCCTGTCCATCACCAACTCCCAGAGTTTGCCCAAACTCATGTCCACTGAGTCAGTGATGCCATCCAATCATTTCATCCTCTGTCGTCCCCTTCCCCTCCTGCTTTCAATCTTTCCCAGCATCAGGGTCTTTTCCAATGAGTCAGTTCTTCGCATCAGGTGGACAAAGTATTGGAGTTTCAGCTTCAACATAAGTCCTTCCAACGCACACTCAGGACTGATCTCCTTTAGGATGGACTGATTGGATCTCCTTGCAGTCCAAGGGACTCTTAAGAGTCTTCTACAACACCACAGTTCAAAAGCATCAATTCTTTGGTGATCAGCTTTCTTCACAGTCCAGCACTCACATCCATACATGACTATCTCTTGGAAAAACCATAGTCTTAACTAGATGGACCTTTGTTGGCAAAGTAATGTCTCTGCTTTTGAATATGCTGTCTAGTTTGGTCGTAACTTTCCTTCCAAGGAGTAAGCATCTTTTAATTTCATGGTTGCAATCGCCATCTGCAGTGATTTTGGAGGCCCAAAAATAAAGTCAGCCACTGTTTCCACTGTTTCCCCATCTATTTGCCATGAAGTGATGGGACCAGATGCCATGATCTTCATTTTCTGAATGTTGAGTTTTAAGCCAATTTTTTCACTCTCCCCTTTCACTTTCATCAAGAGGCTCTTTAGTTCTTCTTCACTTTCTGCCATGAGGGTGGTGTCAGCTGCGTATCTGAGGTTATTGATATTTCTCCCGGCAATCTTGATTCCAGCTTGTGCTTCATCCTGCCCAGCGTTTTCTCATGTTGTACTCTGCATGTAAGTTAAATAAGCAGGGTGACAATATACAGCCTTGACGTAATCCTTTCCCCATTTGGAACCAGTCTGTTGTTCCATGTCCAGTTCTAACTGTTGCTTCCTGATCTGCATACAGATTTCTCAAGAGGCAGATCAGGTGGTCTGGTATTCCCATCTCTTTCAGAATTTTTTACAGTTTATCGTGATCCACAAAGTCAAATGCTTTGGCATAATCAATGAAACAGAAATATATTTATTTTCTGGAACTCTCTTGCTTTTTTGATGACCCAGCAGATGTTGCCAATTTAATATCTGGTCCTCTGCCTTTTCTATAACCACCCTGAACATCTGGAAGTTCACGGTTCATGTATTGCTGAAGTCTGGCTTGGAGTATTTTGAGCATTTCTTTACTAGCCTGTGAGGTGAGGGCAATTGTGCAGCAGTCGAGCATTCTTTGGCATTGCCTTTCTTTGGGATTGGAATGAAAACTGACCTTTTCCAGTCCTGTGGCCACTAAATTCCTCCTCAGTGAGGTGAGGAGAGAGTAGGAAAGAACAATGGAATAGGTTGCCATTTCCTTCTTTGCGGGATCTTCCCAACCCCAAAACTGAACCTACCTCTCCTGCACTGGCAGGCAGATTCTTTACTGCTGAGCCACCAGGTAATGAATATCATATATTAATACTATTTTAATATTATAAGCAGTATGCCCAGAATAGAATATATTTTAATGATAACAATATATTTCATTATCTTTGTGTTACAGTGAATATAATTGACATACAACATTGTGTTACATTTAGGCATCAAACATGATGTTCTGATATATATGTGTGTGTGTGTGTGTGTGTGTGTGTATATATATATATACATAATGAAACTTAGCATGCATGTATGCATGTATGCATATATTGCAATAAGATTACAACAATAAGTTTAGTTAAAATCCATTACCAACAATTACAACTGTTTCCTAGTGATGAGAATTTTTAAATCTACTATTTTATCAACTTTCAAATATAAGATGTATCATTTTTTTATTATAATTACAACGCTCTTTGGTATATCCCTAGTACCTATCTCCAAACTGGTAATTTGTACCTTTGACGAACATTACCTTAAAATTTTAATAACATTGTAGTGTTTGAAATATACTTTAAAAATTTATGTGGCTCTCTTTCTCCCTTTATATATATATATAAAATATATATATATTAAGATATATATTTTAAAATATATATATATATATGTTCTCCAAATCTACTGGAATATATGTATGGTCTACATTTATATGGAATATATAAGTGTATTATGTAATTATATGGAATATACATATATATCTATATAAATAGAGAGAGAATCACATAATTTTTTATAAAATTATTTTCCCTGGTAGCTCAAACAGTAAGGAATCTGCCTGCAAAGCAGGAGATCTAAGTTTGATCCCTGGGTTGGGATGATCCCCTGGAGTAGGGAATGGCAACCTACTCCAGTACTCTTTCCACAGAAAGAGGAGCCTGGTGGGCTACAGTCCCTGGAGTCACAAAGAATTGGACACAACTGAGTGACTAAAACACATATGTATATTCAATACAATGTGATTTTATTATAAAATATTTTTACACATTCTTATAATTTTAGTGGGAGAAAATTGAAAATATTGAGTCATATTTGACTTTCTATTAGAGACTGACAATTATAATTTGTACTGTAGAAAGGAAGGTATATTTTTTAGATATATGTATTTGTAAGGCAAATACCTGTGATAAAATTTATCATTATCAGGATCTTTGAAACATCTGCTTCTTTCTACAGTTAAAGAGATAATAATTTTTTTATTATCTTTTCAGAGATATGAATAACAGATATCATCTAAATATAACTGTGGAAATAGAGAAAAGGTATTTCAAGCATTTTTTCTATTGTTTTTCTGGACAAAGTTACTGTTGAGCATATTTTTCAGTGCTTCTAGAACATCTTTTTTCCTAAAGCTGTATATAATTGGGTTGAAAGATGGTGTGAAGATGGTATAGAATATTGCCAGGAACGTATCCTGGCCTGGAGTGTGATACTTTTTAGGTCTCATGTATATGAAAATAAATGGCCCACAGTACATTATGACTACAATCATGTGGAAGAAACAAGTAGAAAATGACTTTTTCCATGCCTCTGATGGTTTCATTTGGAGGACAGTAAGGAGAATTTGGACATAAGAAGCAAAGATTAGAGAGGAAGGGATAGCAGGAAAATGATGCCACTTACATAAACTCCTCATTCATAGTGTGTTGTGTCCACACAGGACAACACCAACATAGCAGGGACTTTACGGAAAAAGTGGTCAATGACTCTTGTGCCACAAAAGGGAAAGTGAAGTGTGTAAGCTGTGTGAACTGTGGAGTTGATTATCCCAATAAATCAGGCCCCTCCAGCCTTGAGAACGCTGACATAGTCATTCATAAGAATGGGGTAGCACAGTGGGTGACAGATGGCTACATAGCGATTGTAGGACATTGCTGCCAGGAGAAGACACTCACCACCCAAGAGGGTAAGGGATAGAAATATCTGGACGCCACAAGCTGCAAATGAAATAGTTTTGCTGCCTGACGGGAAATCAGTAACCATTTTGAGAACAATGTTGGAAATATGCAAGATATCCATAAAAGAGAGATGGCTAAGCAAGAAATACATTGGAGTATGATGTCGTAATTCCCTGTGGATAATGAGAATCATGACTGTATTTTCTGTTACAGTCAAAACAAAAATGGTGAATATAAAAGAGAAAAATACCAGACTTGCTTGAGAAGAAGTAAAGAGTGAAGTCAAAAGAATGAAGTCATTGCTGAAAGTGTGATTCTCATGCCCCATCATGAATTCCTTATTTTACCTATAAATAAATAAATAATAAAATTAGATCTAAACACAAAATGGGGAAAAAGTAGTGTGAATCTCAAACTTGTTTATATTTAGTTGTATGTGAAAATGAGAGTTACTAACATGTATTTTGCAATTAAAGCCAAAGGAATTTCAGGCAACTTTTGAAGTAGATATTTTTTGTAATATGATGTTTATCGCTTTACAGAATTTTGTTGTTTTCTGCCAAATATCAACATGAATCAGCCATAGACTACTTTTTTTTTCATTATGAAATAAACAAATTCTGATTTTACATTGAATTCCTTGAAATTTTAAAATAAATTTACTACGATTTTACTTTTACAAGTTTTAAATGATCAGCATATGAATGAGGTTTGCAGGATATATGCATGTAAATTTGCTCCTGACTGTTTTTACTGGTTTGACTTACTAACTCAGTAAAAATTCCATATAGATGTAGATTCAGATTTCAGGCAGTGGTGCCTGCCAAGAACTGGTTGATCATAAGTCTCGAATATCAGTGGTTACTGACAACTGAAATTCAATATGTCTGTGTACAAAGTTGTTGGCATTTTCTCATGCCTGGAATAATTTTGTCCTCCTGATTTTGCTTTGTCCTATAGTCATCCTGATTCAAAACTTAATACATCATCTTAGTATTGAGTATGGGTAATGTCTAGTCTACTCACACTGAGTCCCTGTACCATGATAAGTTCAATAACATATATGAAACGAGTTGCCAGTCCAGGTTCGATGCAAGATACTGGATGCTTGGGGCTGGTGCATTGGGACGATCCAGAAGAATGGTATGGGGAGGGAGGAGGGAGGAGGGTTCAGGATGGGGAACACATGTATACCTGTGGTGGATTCATTTTGATATGTGGCAAAACCAATACAATATTGTAAAGTTAAAAAATAAAATTAAGTTAAATAAAAAAAAATATTGATCTATGTTTGTCTGGTCCCTGTTATCAAAGGTTTCCAATGATGTATCAATTATATTTACATTTTTAGAGAGTGTGTGTTGTCTCCACAAGATCATTTATTATTTTGTCTTCAGGTACTAGAAACTCCATAATGCATTCACTGACTTCTTTATCATCCTACTTCTACCATCCTGCCAATATCCATGAAGCACCTAAAGTTTTGACAGCTCTCTTTTATAACTTATTGCATAACCAATCAATCAAGGATCTAGAAACATACTCCCAAGATGCTAGATTGATGAAAAAATATATTGTATGACAGCTAGGATCTTGAATGAAATTTTATTCTTGAATCAAAAGAGGATTGTTCTAATGGTGAGTTTCCTTGCTTTATGTTCAAAGTGGAGACATATACATTACATGTCTTAGCCCCTTCCACATTTGTGCAACTCTTACCCAACATAAAGTCTCTTTCCATCTAGCATCAACATTTCCTTTTTTAATAATGTTAAATTTCAGAAAAGAGATGTGCAATGCAGTTTATATCCCTGTATTTTCTAGAAGAATCTTGGAGATGAATCATAGAAAATGCTATCACTTTTAGGTTTTCTTTTAGCTAAAAACACAGCCATATCTCAATCCTTCCTCAAAGGAAATAAAAAGACCTTCGCATTCTTTACTCAGTGAAATGTACTACACTCTAATCATTATCATTTTGCATTTATCAGGATTTTCAAAATACATTATATATAAAATCAAATTATTTGTCATTCTTTACTAGATTTATCATTATAAAATTAAGCACACACAATATTGTTTTACATTTCCATTTAACTAGAGGTCAGTTATTCATTAATCTTGGTAAGACTGCACATTTATATATTAAAGAAATATTTGTGTGTTCTAACATCTTGTATTTACATTAAAGTTATCATTGTAATGTAAACAAATGCAAAAACACCAAATCATTTCTTTCTGAAAAATACTTACTTTGAAAAGTGTTTAATTTGGAAATCCTGGGAAATGCTAAATCTGAAGATTTATATTTTACACAATATGACACTAGCATTTTTACTTTTTAAATTTTCTATAACTTATAATATCAGTGACTTGCTTGATAAAATAATGATAAATTCTCTCAGAAAACTTCAAATATCAGACTTAGTTGGTGTGCAACTGACTTGAAATAACTGGTTGTTATAAATAATTCAATAAACTAAATAGATTTTCATTGAAGATATAGGAGTCCTAAATTGAATTGCCCTAAAAATGAATGAAAAAAAGTTTTCATTTTTAAGAAGTTGATATGGAATATGGATAGAAAAATTGTATGATAGATATTACCTAGCCTGAGGGCAGGTGTGCTTTTGACTCAGATAAAGATATTAGTCATAAATATAAAAAATAGAAATATAACCTTAATTTTTCTAATGCTTTGAAGAGACAAACAAGAAATTACAATGTAAACATATCTTTTATGTCTCTTCATGATATGAAAGTGAAAGTAAAGTTGCTCAGTCGTGTCCGACTCTTTGAGACCCCGTGAACTGTAGCCTCCCAGGCTCCTCCGTCCATGGGATTCTCTAGGCAAGAGTACTGGAGTGGGTTACCATTTCCTTCTCCAGGGGATCTTCCCGACCCAGGGATCGAACCTGGGTCTCCCGCATTGGAGGCAGACGCTTATAACCTCTGAGCCACCAGGGAAGCCCCAATTAATAATGAATTTGGTTGAAATGAATTTCTATAAAGTCAGGATAATAGTGGTACATTTTTCACATTAATCTTTTGAAGATTAAGTGAAACACATTAGACAATACACTAAATAATACACACATGCATTATTACATAATAATACATACGTACATGTAGTCTATACATACATGCACATACACACCAAACAAAGACTGCTGCTGCTGCTAAGTCACTTCAGTCGTGTCCGACTCTGTGCGACTCCATAGACGGCAGCCACAAGGCTCCCGCATCCCTGGGATTCTCCAGGCAAGAACACTGGAGTGGGTTGCCATTTCCTTCTCCAATGCAGGAAAGTGAAAAGTGAAAGTGAAAGCTCAGTCATGTCCGACTCTGAGCGACCCCATGGACTGCAGCCTACCAGGCTCCTCCATCCATGGGATTTTCCAGGTAAGAGTACTGGAGTGGGATGCCATTGCCTTCTCCAAAACAAAAACTGGCACATTGTAAAAACTCAAACTAAAGGTTATTCTTTCTTCTTCTTATTATTTTTGCTTCTATGATTAGTGTCTTAGAATTTCTATCATTAATATATTGTTATTTGTTATATTTAAAATATACATTTAAGCCATTATATACTAGAGAGACAGGGAGAGATAGAGAAATAAACAGGACTTAGAGAATATAATCAGGTAATTGGAAGTAAATTTCAAAGAAGTGAACCAGAAATTCAGTTTTGCTCACTCTCTGTTAAAATTAGAGACTTTCTGGGAGAGAAACCAACTCTACATGTTGAATGATATTTAGATTGGCTTCCTCACACTTATACACATGTATAGATCTGTGTGACAGAGGAAAGTAATATTCTTTGTTGCTTCTTATTCTGAAATCAATCAAGAGAGCTGTTCATAATTTCATTTGAAATAGCCAATGATATTGCCATTACACGTTTCTTGCCCTGCAGACTTTTCAGGGTACTACATCATGCCCCAAGGAATTATTGTAGGATGATCTTACTTCTGCCTCTTCTTGCTGCCTCTCCAATTTAAGAGAATCTTGTGATTAGCATCTCATATTGATATCAAATTCATCACGTACAATGCTGAACTGCCCAAGTTCCCTTAAACAATGAATGATCCCATTGCATATAACTGCTCCATACAGAAATCAGAAAATCATTCTAACTTCTCTTTCTGTCTTCCCTCTTCCATTTGCAAATCACCATCTCCTACTGATTCTATGCAAATGCTTCTCATGGGTTATTCCTTCTCATGGTTGTGTGCTATATGTGTCCATGGAAGCTCTAAGGCATCCATTCTACTCTTTAAATTAAATAGACATGTATGAGCTCTGCAACACCTGAATAATATCACATGCTTCTCAAATCTACTTGAAGCCAGTGGAGTGTGTTCAATTAAATAAATCTAGACAACAGAAGTGTGTTGGGACTGTGTGCAGAGGCACATACCTTTCTTGTTCCTTCATCCTACTAGTTTGAATCTGTATGTGATGATTCTTGGTTGTGCATTCTTCCTGGAAGAGTTATACAGGAAACAAAGCTCAGGGATTCAGGAACAGAAAATTCAGATACCATAAAATAGCCTATTGATCTTGACAACTAAGTATATTAGCATGAAATAACTTAATAAAATGTTCAAAAACTGATTTTAGAAGGAAAAAAGGAGTAGATTGTTCTGTGGTAATCATTTTCTAGCTTTAGCATTCCTACTAGATCATCAATTTTTATAGGTAACAGATCTAGTATAATTCTAGTATGTTTTATCCAAAATGCCTAATACTTTGCTTTATGGGATAGAATCTGAAAGCGTTATAATATTGTAATGATAATTTGAGTAGTCTTGTGTCTCCCACTACTCCTCACATAAATGTACTTTTTGCCCTAGTTCGTTAGTTTTCCTAGAACACAGATTTAAGAATGCAAATTTCTGCTGGGTACATTAAATTAAATAAATAAATAAACAAACATAAAATAAGATCTCCTTACCTTTAGTTCCCATTTTATGAAACTGAAGTATTTGTACTTATTTAATAGTGTGTTTCTTGGTTGATTTTTTTTTTTTTTTTAATCTTCGCCTATACCCTCTTCTCTCTTCCACATAAACAGTCTTCTCCATCATTGCTAGGGGCTTTATGGTCTTCCACTAAGATTTTATGTTTGGTCCTTCATGTTCACAGACTTCCTTGATATTTTTCAAACTGTCTTCTCTCCTTCTCTTTCTTGCTCAGAACTGTACAACTATGTCAGGATGTCATATCTGTTCTAGAGCTTCTCCATTTATGCTTAATTATACGCTCTGCACATTGAACATGACCTATCCACTCCTTCTTAACCTGGGCTCTGAAGTCTTCCCAAGGCCCATGTCACACCCCATTTCATTTTACTCATTTCTCACTACCTGGAAAAGGACCTTTTGTTGAGTTTTTTCATATCTAACTCACTAGCCCAACTGGTGCCTCATAGGCTACAAGCAACACTCTCCTCAATAGGCCATTGCTTATACCATTCAGGTGTCTGCTTCAGTATTATTTCTTACTTCTTACAGAGTGTTTGAAAGACATGGGTGATGCCTCAATCCAGGCACTTCCTTTGACGTAGCTGAGGGTTTATAGGGATATGGGGAATAAATGTCTTGAGAGGAGGAATAAGAAACTGAGAGGGTACCCACCTCTTGATGTCCTACTGTGTGTGGCTTCTGGGAAAGAAAACAACCACCCTTTGATAAAGTGACATGGGAAAATGTCCACATGGAACAGTCAAAGAAAGAAGTTTAAAAAAAAAAAAAGCATGAGGAAATACTTTGTGTGGAGAAAGGTATGGACACTGAAATATAGCAGGTTTTCCTCTGGGTGCTGTGGAAGAGTTTATGTGAAAGGATTAAAGGGATAGTCTATTTCAGTGTTAATTGTACAAAGTGGTATAAACGTTTGATGAAGGAGGGGGAAACTGCCTTCTCTGAATCTTTTCCCATTATTCCCTCTTTGTATATTTTATTTCTACTCTTAAAGATTTGCAACTACTCTGCCTGTTAAGGTTTCTGTGTGTGACCTGTTCCTTACACTAGGTAGAAGCTCTAGGGTGAGTCTCCTGGGTGTTTTGGCATCAGTAGATGAACTTGATTATTCTACAGACTGCCTACTACAAGGGGGGACATTAAAAAGATCGACTCACTTCACCAAAGTGATTCTGCTTATTTTAATCTTCAATAGATTCATGAGTCAGTTAAACGATCACCAAATAAACTGAATATGTAAGTGAATAAAGCAAAAGCATTTAGCTAATGTACTTATTTTACATATAATTATTTTGGCTGCCAACTCTGAGAATTTATAAATGTCAAATAGCATTTTAAGTATCTTATATTTATTAGCATTTTACAATTAATTATTATTTAATCAACAAAAATCTGCATGGATTCTACAGATGTTAAGCAACATTCTGAAGGTCATACAGATTATCCAGAGTTTCAAGTCCTAAAATTTTTGTCTCAGAACTCATATTCTAAAGTAGTATATCCCCACAAACTTTAACTACTTTACCACAAACTTTAACCACAAACTTTAGCAGCACAGACTCCATTTGACAATATCTTGTTTTTAATGAAGGGCAAAGATGGCAATTTCACATATGTGGTGTTCATATTATGGGGGACAGAAGGTGTGTTTTCAGTCTTATTTTTTAAAGCTTATCCTTCTTAACATGCATATGTATATATATATATGTATATGTATATATATATATATATATATATGTACACTCACACACAGACATTTGAGTTCAGATTTGTGTGAAGGTGGGGCATAAATTTTCCCCAATAAATATGTCTCCGTATTTTAAAAATAGAGGTAACATTGAACATTTCTCATAATTATGATAATAATTAATATAAGAAACAAAGTGAAATGTTAAGCAAAATTCAGTCACAAGGTTATTCATGAATTAAGTACCTTGTATGTTTATTGTTATTATTATTGCTATTTTTCATGTAAACTTTTTATTTTCTATTGGGGTAGGTGATGCAGTGGTAAAGCAATTGCCTACTGATGCAGGAGATGCAAGAGATATGGGTTCAATCCCTGGGTTGGAAAGATCCCCTGCAGTAGGGAAAGGCAACCCACTCCAGTATTCTTGCTGTTAAAATTCCATAGACAGAGGAGACTACAGCCCATGGGACTGCAAACAGCTGAACATGACTGAATGACTAAGCACACACACAGCCCACTAACAATATTGTGATAATTTCAAGTGAACAGTGAAGGGACTCAGCCATATATATGTGTGGATCCATTCTCCTCCAGACTCCCCTGCCATCTGGGCTTCCGTATAACATTGAGCAGAGTCCCATGTGCTATACAGTAGGTCTTTGTTGAAAACCATTTGAAATAGAGCAGTATTTACGTGTCCATCCCAAACTCCCTATCCCTGTGCCCCCTCCTTCCCTGACAATCATGAGTTCATTTTTAAGTCTGTGAATTTCTTTCTATTTTATAATTAAGTTCATTCATATCATCTCTCTTTAGATTCCACATATAAGGGATGTCATACTATATTTCTCCTTCTCTGTCTGACTTACTTCATTCAGTATGACATTCTGATGTTAAATTATTAACTCTATCACAGTGAAGCTGTGACTAATCTACTTAATGTACCTTAAGTGGACTACAGAAATAAGATAATGAAATTATCCTTTGATCAAAGTATGGCCCTGTTTAGGAGAACAAGCATAGTTTAAAATATTTGAATAATGGTTGAATTTTATTAAAGACTTTTAAACATGGTATTCAGTTTTAAGCTAAATGCAGCAGTTAGTATCTCTTCTAAATCTCTAGGTGTCACTTCCAAATTACTCCAGAAACCTAAACAGTTGGTTCTGTCCCATGCTTCTTGATATTGTATTCTTTAGATCATACTTCTGTTTAATTCATGTGAAATAAAGGAAGCAATTTGAAAAAAAAAATACTATGCAACAAAAGAAAAAGTTGTGAAAGTTGGGATTCAGATCAAGTAAAAATGGAAAAATTAAACATTTAAATTACTAAATTAGATTCTGCCTCTAAGTCACTTCAGTCGTGTCCGACTCTGTGTGACCCCCATAGACGGCAGCCAACCAGGTTCCCCCATCCCTGGGATTCCCCAGGCAAGAACACGGGAGTGGGTTGCCATTCCTTTCTCCAATGCATGAAAGTGAAAAGTGAAAGTGAAGTTGCTCAGTCGTGTCTGACCCTCAGTGACCCCCATGGA
Organism: Bos indicus x Bos taurus; assembly: GCF_003369695.1. Taxonomy (NCBI): domain Eukaryota; kingdom Metazoa; phylum Chordata; class Mammalia; order Artiodactyla; family Bovidae; genus Bos; species Bos indicus x Bos taurus. Next base: position 69,178,509 of record NC_040082.1, read on the forward strand.
CTGCAGCCTTCCAGGCTCCTCTGTTCATGGGATTTTTCGAGGCAAGAATACTGGAGTGGGGTGCCATTGCCTTCTCCAAATTAGATTCTAAACAAGTTATTTAAAATTATTGTCTTACAGTTAACTTTATATTAATATTTAATTTATTTATTTTTGGAGAGTAATGTGTGCATGCATGCTAAGTTCCTTCAATAATGTCTAACCCTATAGACTGTATCCCAGCAGGCTCCTCTGTTCATGGGGATTCTTCAGACAAGAATACTCAAGCAGGTTGCCATGCCCTCTTCCAGGTGATCTTCCTGACACTGGGATTGAATCAGCATCTCTTATGTCTCCTGCATTGGCAGGTGGTTTCTTTACCACTAGTACCACCTGGTAAGCCCAAGTTATGTGCACATATTTGTAAATACATAGATGTTCAAACAAATATACAATTGTAACTATTTTCTTTGAAAATCCAATGGCGTCTAATTTTTCCAAATTTCTTGGCTATAACTAATTGTGGGTGTGTACTCAGCAGGAGAAATAAGAATATACTGATAAAATAAGTTTCCTACTTTAAGGGAAGACAAAAAATTGAACATGAACATTTTCTCTGCCCATTAGATCTCCTTCCATCCCTACAGTGTGTATTGTACATCTGCATTATGTATTAATCAGACATCCTCAAAGTCAGAAAAACCTACTAAAATATAACGGTTTTATGTTTTCTCTGATACCAACCTCATAACTCCTTAGCAGTTAATGTTCCCTTCTCAATCTTGTAAAGGATCGTGATGACTCACCATTTACCTTATACATGTAGATATCTTTGGTAAAATTTATAAACAATGCCAAGATATTATTTCACTTAAAGATAGTAGTTGGTACTGACAGGTTGGAACAGATGGCCTGGGGAGATATGGGTTAGATCTAATGAAAGATGTTAGCTTACTTATGACTTTACTAAGATTACTAGCTGTATTATTTGTATTCTGTTTCTTTTGCAAGATTATTTCTTGTATTACCAAATGTGTGACTGAGACTGATAAAAATAATGATGACTAGGCACCTTGAAACAATAGATCACATGTATAGTTGTATAAGATCAATGACTGTAATAGTGCAACTCTAGATATGAGAAGAAGTAACAAGAGTTAATCATTCCCTGGGTCATAACATACTGGTTTTGGGGTCCTATACTTTATTTCTGTGGCTCAGATGTTAGAGCGTCTGCCTGGAATGTGGGAGACCTGGGTTTCATCCCTGGGTCAGGAAGATCTCCTGGAGAAGGAAAATGGCAACCCACTCCAGTACTGTTGCCTGGAGAATCCCACGGAGGTAGGAGCCTGGGAGGCTACAGTCCATGGGGTCGCAAGGAGTCAGAAACGACTGAGCAATTTCACTTACTATTACTAAAAGGACCTAGTCCAGTAATAGCACATTGAGTGTCCTATCAACAAAATCCTTGAATGATCTGGAAATGAGCATTCCTAGCACTGTGAGACAAACCACTCATAAAATGCCTCCCAAAACTTGATCAATATTGACACATAAAGGAAGGGGATTATAAAATAAAGATTCTCATTATCCAGTTACACAAGAATCAAGTCATTAAACACTGCAGTTACTAACATGCTTTATACTCTCAAAGGAGTTCTAGGTGAAGATCAGGATACGGAATTTTGTGCTCATGGAAAACTGCTAGAAGTGACCCTCAGATGGATTTTTTTCCAGCAGAAAATTTTATGAACTCAGTTTCTTGCATCTTCTCATATTTAGAAAAGCACTAAAACTGCTATCTAAGATATCCCTTACAAATGGCAGTAAACATCTCCAAAATGTGTGCTTGATGGCTTGTATCCTTTCATCAAAATCACATATATACTAGCCTCCCCCTGACCTCATAGGAACAGTTCTCAGAGCTCTATGAGGGGCTGTCTCTGAGATTATAATCCTCAAGCTGTCTTGTGTAAAATTTTCCATTTCTTTGGAGATTGACTAATGATTAACTTTTTCCTCCATAATGACTTGAAAACCCAAACTTTAAAGTTGTAACCTATTTTTTATCTGCCTTCCTTGGGTGAAGAGTACATAATAATAGAAAAAAAAAATTTCAGGTTTCCAATGACATGATTCCATTAATGTAATTGAAATATTTTATTACACTGCATAATTAAAAGAAACAAAGTTACAGCTTCAAGCCCAATGGAGGTGGAATAGATTCATTATATACATACCCAGTTCAATGAAAATAGAAAACCTTCATGAATTAAATGGAAATAGTGATGTCAGAAAGTGTATACTTGTATAACAAGTAACAGGTAATTTATTTAAAAATACCAAATATTCCTATAAACATCATGTGTTATCTATCAGTAAGCCACCAACTTGTGTTTGATTTAGAAGCACATTTTTTTTCTTTTTTTCAAAGACTAGATGAATCTTTCAAAAAGAAAGATACACAAATAGGAAATAAGCTAATTCAAAAGTCTGCAGCATCATTACATGTTCAGTTCAGTTCAGTCGCTCAGTCGTGTCTGACTCTTTGCAACCCCATGAATCGCAGCACGCCAGGCCTCCCTGTCCATCACCAACTCCCAGAGTTCACTCAAACTCATTTCCATTGAGTCGGTGATGCCATCCAGCCATCTCATCCTCTGTCATCCCCTTCTCCTCCTGCCCCCAATTCCTCACAGCATCAGAGTCTTTTCCAATGAGTCAACTCTTCCCATCAGGTGGCCAAAGTACTGGAGTTTCAGCTTTAGCATCATGCCTTCCAAAGAAATCCCAGGGCTGATCTTCTTCAGAATGGACTGGTTGGATCTCCTTGCAATCCAAGGGACTTTCAAGAGTCTTCTCCAACACCCACTTCAAAAGCATCAATTCTTCGGCTCTCAGTTTTCTTCACAGTCCAACTCTCACATCCATACATGACCACTGAAAAAACCATAGCCTTGGCTAGATGGACCTTTGTTGGCAAAGCAATGTCTCTGCTTTTCAATATGCTATCTAGGTTGGTCATAACTTTTCTTCCAAGGAGTAAGTGTCTTTTAATTTCATGGCTGCAGTCACCATCTGCAGTGATTTTGGAGCCCAAAAAATAAAGTCTGACACTGTTTCCACTGTTTCCCCATCTATTTCCCATGAAGTGATGGGACCAGATGCCATGATCTTCGTTTTCTGAATGTTGAGCTTTAATCCAACTTTTTCACTCTCCTCTTCCACTTTCATCAAGAGGCATTTTAGTTCCTCTTCACTTTCTGCCATAAGGGTCGTGTCATCTGCATATCTAAGGTTATTGATATTTCTCCTGCCAATCTTGATTCCAGCTTGTGCTTCTTCCACCCCAGCGTTTCTCATGATGTACTCTGCATAGAAGTTAAATAAGCAGGGTGACAGTATACAGCCTTGACGTTCTCCTTTTCCTATTTGGAACCAGTCTGTTGTTCCATGTCCAGTTCTAACTGTTGTTTCCTGACCTGCATATAGGTTTCTCAAGATGCAGGTCAGGTGGTCTGATATTCCCATCTCTTTCAGAATTCTCCACAGTTTATTGTGGATCATTGAAAAAGCAAGAGAGTTCCAGAAAAACATCTATTTCTGCTTTATTGACTATGCCAAAGCCTTTGACTGTGTGGATCATTACACCTTAGGAAAATACTAATTAGACCAAATGAGTACATTAAATAAGACAGAAAAAATGAAAAGAAACAGTAATATCAACAACTTGGAGCAACTGCTACTCGTGTGTTCTGTTAGCAGGAGTTTAAAATCCAATATCCACACTGAAAACAGATTATTAAAAATTTATTCATACTTTTACCAAAAAAAGTAAAAACATATAATCAGAGCCAAAAAAAAAAGAGAGAGAGAGAGAGTAATAGGAGTTTAATCATAACAGCTCCAGGCTGAAAATAGCCCTGATGTCTATCAAGAAAATAATACATAAATAAATGGTGATTCATACCAATAACAAAGTACTACTTAGCAATGAAAGAAATAAAATGCCAATAGTGTAAGTTTGTGCAGGGATCTTTAAAAACTTTTAATTTGAAATAAAGATATAAAAGACAAGAAATATATATATTGTACAGTTTCATTGATATAAGTTTCAAGTACATGTTAAAATAACAGAGATACAAATCAGAAGAGTATTTGTCACTGAGTTGAGTGATTTCACTGAAAAAGGACTTGAGGGACATTTTTGGTTTGGTAACAGTTTTGTCTCTTGGTCTTCCCTGGTGGCTCAGAGGTTAAAGCGTCTGCCTGGAATGTGGGAGACCTGGATTCGATCCCTGGGTTGGGAAGATCCCTTGGAGAAGGAAATGGCAACCCACTCCAGTACTTTTGCCTGGAGAATCCCATGGAGGGAGAAGCCTGGTAGGCTACAGTCCATGGGGTCACAAAGAGTCAGACACGACTGAGCAACTTCACTTTCACTTTCACTTTCACTGTGTATACGAAACTGGATATCCACAATGTGGGCAGATTCTTTACCATGTGAGCCACCAGGAAAACCCAAAGGGTTTGTCTCTTGATACTGGATGTAAGTTACAAGTGCATGTACTATGGAAACTGGCTTAAGGGAGGCCTATGTCAGTGAGTATTCTAGTGTTCGTAAGTTATATCAAATTTTTTTAAAAAGCAACAATTTTTGACATTGTTTGAAAACTTTGTTCATTCTTTGAACAAATATTTATTGTGCAGTGGAGTGTAGAAGCATTTTAATAAGTATTTGTGAGTAACAGGTTTTTAATAATCAATAGTCTGATTTATTGATGATTAACTTAGCAAATGATCCCAAAGTATGGAGGTCCATATGAATTCTAAAGTAAAACAGAAATAGCACATGGAGATACAATGAGTATATACTGTCTAAACACATTGTACAATCTTGAACTTTAGGGCAAATAAATCTAATGTTAATCAAGACTTAAGGCAGTGCCACTGATCCATACACTTTCTCAGAGCTCCCTTGACCTCACTGTTCCTCAGACTATAGATGAGGGGGTTTAGCACAGGGGTGAAGATGGTATAAAATGCTGACACAAACTTATCATGTTTAGCTGACCTGTAAGATTTGGGTCTGATGTAGATAAAAATGGCAGCTCCAAAAAAGAGTCCCACCACAGAGATATGTGAGGAGCAGGTGGCAAATGCCTTCTTGTGGGCTTCATTAGAATGCATCTGGAGAACGGCAGCAAGGATGAGACTATAGGAAATCAAGATGAGGGAAATGGGGATCAGGAGCATTAACACACAGCAGATGTACATGACATACTCAAAGACAGAAGTGTCAGCACAAGCCAAACGCACAAGAGTGGGCGCCTCACAAAAGAAGTGATCGATCTCATGTGTGCTGCAAAATGAGAAGTTCAGGGTAGCAGCAGCCTGCATGAGTCCATCAACTGCACCAAGGAGCCAAGACCCCAAGATCATACTGAGGCATAATTTCCAACTCATGAGGACTGGGTATCTCAGTGGATGGCAAATAGCAACATAGCGGTCATAGGACATGGCTGCTAAGAGGAAGCACTCACCCCCTCCTAAAGTGAGGAAGAAGAAGATCTGGAACCCACAGCCAGCAGGGGAGATGAACTTCCTGCCGGTCAAATAGTCAACAGCCATTTTGGGCACAATGGTGGAAATCAGCATCAGGTCCATGAGGGAGAGTTGGCTCAGGAGGAAGTACATGGGCCTGTGGAGTCGGGGGTCCAGGAGAATCAGGAGAAGCATGAGGGCATTGCCCACGAGGGAGGTGAAAGCAACTATCAGAACCAACACAAAGAGAAACCGGTGGGCTCCAGTGTGGTTAAAGAGACCTAGGAGAATGAAATCTGCAGTGATATTCCAGTTTTCCATGATTTCAAACAAGAGTGATACTGCAAATGGAGAAATACACAAGGGTTACATATGCACAGGGTACAAACTTTACTGCAACACACTAAATCCAATAATTTTCTTGATATCAATTAATCTTGGAAGTTATTTTTACTTTCAAAATAAGATGACATACTCTTATGCACAGGAAGTAGAAGAACTGAGTCTGTAGCTGGAAACAACTTAATTTGAAATTGTTAGTGCACTTACTTTAACTTTGCCAAGCTATAAATTGAAAACAATAATGACCTTCTTAGTAGTATCCCTCCACAATGTAATCCCATAAATCTGTTTAAACCTTCATAACTGGAAAGTATGTTTTGTGTAGGGAGAATTTTTCCCTGCAAATTCACAGAAACACAACTTTTATTGGATAAAGAAAAAAATTTTTTCTTACTTCTTCACTCAAATACAGAGATGAATTAATTTATTCTTCAGTTTCATGAGGATCTAAGTCCTCAAAAGCATTTTCATCTCTGATATCCTGGAGCCAAAGCTGTTGTAGCTAGTTAAATAAATACAACCATAATTGCAGAAGTAAGGAGGCTAATTCAGTTTCGATTATATGTTGTGATTCAGTGAAGTGACCTGACAGAAAGAGTCCTCTTCTTCCACGGTCATTCTCTTTACCCACACCTTTTACATTCATCTCATACTAGTCAATCAAGAAGAAGAAAGGCATTGCAAAAGGCTCACTCAATTCTTAATTCCATTGCTTGATCATCATCTTACCATCATCACTTACCAGATTCTACTGGAAGGTTTAGCTGATTGTTTTAAAGTAATATATCATGGAAATTCCCATTGTCAAATGCATTTCATATTTTCCAAAACTTCATGATCTGCACACTATCTTTATGTCTAATAATCAGTCTGAACCACTAATAGCTATGTGCATTTCCAACTATAGCCCTCAGTGTCATTCTTCTGAAATACCTCAAGCCCTCCTAATGTATTTCTTTGACTCGAATCCTTCTTATTTTCCATTATTTTCATTACTATTTTGTTGGAAGGTTGACCATGTTCAACCTTCAGAAGTTTAACCCTGTTTAAAAATCAATAGGTAACTCAGTAACTATAGGATGTTTGGCAAGTTTCTTAAATTAATTTAAGTGTACTGTCAATACCGTGGAATTAAGTATTTTCATACTGTTGTGACTGCATTGTGAATATTAATCTCCAGACTCTTCATCATCTCCAACTGAAACTATTACCAATTAAACAATAATACTCCATTACCCCTTCTCCTCAGCCCTTGAAAATCACTGTTCTACTTTCTATCTCTATAAAAGTGACTACTCTAGGAACATTAGATAAATGAAATCATGCAGCACTTACTTTTATGTTGTTTTTGATTAGTTTACTTATTATAATGCCCTCAAAGTTTGTCCATGCAGTAATGAGTCAGAATTTCCTTCCATTTTAAGGATAGACAATATTTCTTTATATGCACATACTGCATTCTACTTATTAATTCATTTCGTTTATGGACATTTGTGTTGCTTTCACTCCAGGTTGGCATTTAATTATTGATTTAATGGGATTTTTTTCTTAATTCATAGTAATTATTTTTAATTTTGTATAGATAACCTATATAAGCATAAAATATTAATTTTAACCAAAAATGTTGCTTATATCATAAGTTTCTTATTATGATGTTTCCACTTATATTAAGAATTTTATCTATTATGATATCACTAATTTTTCAATTTTTCAATGGACACAAGTGGTATGACTGTACATTTTAATTTTAGGTGAGATAAGTATATACAAACAACAGTCATCACAAATATAAATGATTAGTCAGCATGATAATTGTGTTTACACTATCTAATGGAAAGGTCTACTATATGTGTCAATTAAATGAGTGGTGCTGCTGCTAAGTCACTTCAGTCGTGTCCGACTCTGTGTGACCCCATAGACGGCAGCCCATCAGGCTCCACCGTCCCTGGGATTCTCCAGGCAAGAACTCTGGAGCGGGTTGCCATTTCCTTCTCCAACACATGAAAGTGAAAAGTGAAAGTGAATAGGGAATTATATTTCCTAAAATGTGATAGCGTTTTATTATTTGGTTCATTGAAATTTCTCTTTTCATATTACAAATATGTGATAATTTCAAATAGTGAATTGCATTTCAAATAGTGAATCTATTTGCCACTATTTAAAATGTTTGTAAATCTATGAAAAGAGAATTTTGAGGGATACTTTCTAAAATTGGCTATGGATACAAAGTGTGGTGAAATGTTTAAATGAGGAATAATTCATCTTGCAAATAAAATATTTACAATGACATTATGTAGACAGTAAAAGCTTACCTCTAAACTAGGGTAGGAATAGGAATATGTAATACTGTAAAAATAAATATTTTTTCTTTGGCAGTATGGTTTCAGAATGCTAAAGATGTTCTGTCTTTCATTCTGACTATATAGTCTTTCATTTATAGTGTTGTAAAGTTGTGATATTTTTACTTTAAACCACTAACTCATCTCTTTTGCAGTGCTACCAGAAGGCACAAATAGAGCTTCTCTTGTTTTCTCATAGAGCTATCATAGAATATTTAAAACTGTCTATAATTTGTATTTCTATATTTTTCTAATCCTTGTTTTCTTCACTCAACATTAAAATTATAAATTTCCCCCGAGTAAACAGAGAATTGATCAATCTATTCTGTAAAAACTAAAATGATAACAGCCAAATCATTTATTTGATGAAATTTAAGGTTATTACAAGTACTTTAACCTAATGACTATGCCAGCTAGCACATGTTTGAGTTCTTCAGGTTGTAGGGTACATAATCAAATGGATTTCATTTGTAAAACTATATAGAGAAAGTGAATTAACTGTGGACTTTCTGGAGTTCAAATTTAATAAGCAAACCTAAGAAATATTTAGAGATTAGTATCACTTACACAAGATAAAAATGACAAACTCCAAAAGTCTGCACCTGCATCCCCTCTGAGTGGCATCCTCTTACTGTTCCTCTTTGAGTGGAGGAAGGCTTTTCTAGTCTTGAAACATCAAAGGTGCTCATCACAGTGTCTGCAGTGACCTATTAATGGGTGTGGCCTATTACCATCTTATTCTAAATTTGTGTGCTAAGTTGCATCAGTCGTGTCTGACTCTTTGCGACGCTATGCACTGTAGCCCTCTAGGCTCCTCTGTCCATGGGATTCTCCAGACAAGAATACTGGAGTGGGTTGTCATTCCCTTCTGAAAGGGATCTTCCTGACCCAGGGATCAAACCCTCCTCTCTAACTTCTCCTGCATTGGCAGGCGGGTTCTTCACCACTAGCACCATCTGGGAAGCCCAAGATGGGCTTCTAAATTTACTATCCTATTAATATGTCAGAGCTGCAAAAGTATGACTCTTTAGATAACAAAGATATTTAATTTTCAAGGATTTTAGAAGTCCCTAGAACTTCAATATACTTTCTTACATGTTTTCATAATGCTATGGTTCATTAAAACAAGAAAGAATTATTTACACAAAGAAAGCTAAAATGCAAATAAACCTGGAAAGAGATGTCTATTTAAAAATACATTGAATGGACTAATGTGATTCTAGTGTTACTTGCTTAAACTTTAATAAGGAGGAAAATTTAAAGAGTGTTATTGAAAGACAAGATTTGGTCAAACTCAGTAATTAAATTGATAAAGCCTATAATAGAATTCAGCTACTTACCTTTTTGAACTTAATTTGATAAAATAATGCTATATTTTAAGTTTCATTTAGTTTGTATCTATATAACATAACTATATATAATTTTGTATTTGTATGCTTGTGTCTATGTAATAAATGCATTATAATAGCAAGAACAATTATAGCAGATTACATTTTTTTAATTTTATTTTTAAACTTTACATAATTGTATTAGTTTTGCCAAATATCAAAATAAATCCACCACAGGTATACATGTGTTCCCCATCCTGAACCCTCCTCCCTCCTCCCTCCCCATACCATCCCTCTGGGTCGTCCCAGTGCACTAGCCCCAAGCATCCAGTATCGTGCATTGAACCTGGACTGGCAACTCGTTTCATACATGATATTTTACATGTTTCAATGCCATTCTTGTGTCAAGCAATTTGCAATTTGATTCTATCTGGGATAATTTTTATAATCTTTTTTAAAATTTTTTATTACTATTGTTATTTTTTTTACTTTACAATATTGTATTGGTTTGCCATACATCAACATGCATCTGCCATGGGTGTACACGTGTTCCCCATCCTGAACCCCCCTCCCACCTCCCTCCCCATACCATCCCTCTGGGTCATCCCGGTGCACCAGCCCCAAGCTTCCTGTATCCTGCATCGAAATTGGACTGGTGATTCGTTTCTTATAAGATATTATACATGTTTTAATGCCATTTTCCCAAATCATCTCCCCCTCCCTCTCCCACAGAGTCCAAAAGACTGTTCTATACATCTGTATCTCTTTTGCTGTCTCGCATACAGGGTTGTCGTTACCATCTTTGCCATACGACCCAACAATCCCACTGCTGGGCATATACACTGAGGAAACCAGAATTGAAAGAGACACGTGTACCCCAATGTTCATCGCAGCACTGTTTATAATAGCCAGGACATGGAAGCAACCTAGATGTCCATCAGCAGATGAATGAATAAGAAAGCTGTGGTACATATACACAATGGAGTATTACTCAGCCATTAAAAAGAATACATTTGAATCAGTTCTAATGAGGTGGATGAAACTGGAGCCTATTATACAGAGTGAAGTAAGCCAGAAAGAAAAACACCAATACAGTATACTAACGCATATATATGGAATTTTAATAATCTTTTTATTGGTTTATTTTTCATTTTAAAAGTCTAGGGAAAGTATGTTTTAGCTTCATTTTTACCACCCCTGTAACTTTGTGTTGTCTAAGAGTAAATATAAGGATCACCTTCCACAAACGAAAATATACATATGTGTGTGTGTGTGTGTGTGTGTGTGTGTGTATGTATCTTTCTCATGGAATAGTTAGTGGGAGAAACTTCCTCTGTAAAAAAAAAAAAAATATATATATATATATATATATATATGATATTGCAAATTGCTTAATCCAGGTGAGCAGTAATAATTGTTATTTTGCTTGTTCTAGGAAGGGAGCACTACCTAGATTTTCATCCTAACTCTACCTTTGGATGTTGAATCTTATCAAAGTGTCCAATCTTATACTGATTTAGAACATAATTGACCTCCTGAGTGAAACCTTACCTTTAAGTTCAAGCTATATTATTTCTTTGTGCTTCCCTGGTAGGTCACCTGGTAAAGAATTTGCATTCAATGCAGGAGATCCTGGTTCCATTTCTGGGTCTGGAAGATCCCCTGGAGAAAGAATAGGCTATCCACTCAAGTATTCTTGGGCTCTCCTGGTGACTCAGACCTGGGTTCCATCCCTGGGTTGGGAAGATCCCCTGGAGGAGGGCATGGCAATCCACTCCAGTATTCTTGCCTGGAGAATTCCATGGACAGAGAAGCCTGGCACACTACAGTCCATAGTGTTGCAAAGAGTTGGACATGACTGAACAGCTTTCACTTTCATATTATTTCCTTAGCAAAGCTATATTATTTCCTTTGTTAAACCTCAGACTCCTAGCTAAGTAACAGTAGTGCAACCTGGACAGGTAGTATATCAGGTTTCAAGTAAGACTTTTGGCAAGAGAGTAACAAACATTTTCAACAAAATTTATACTTTCTGTTTTGAATATTGTTTCATGTTGATCACGGATTTGTCAGAGCAATGCTCTAGAAGCACAGCTGTTGACAGTGCTGCCACTGTCAGATGGGGGAAATAGACATTGAGCAATATACATCAAATATTCTGTTGGTTCTCAGGGGCATGAATATAAAGATCATGTATGCTTATATCAGAGGGAAAAATGGACATACCACTCAGAATTTCATCACGAAACTAAAATGCCAGTGAATCTTGGGGTCAAAATTAAGATTATTTATAAATACGTGAACATAATTTAGAGAAATCAGAAAGTTTATAACAGACACTCATTTTAGTAAGAAAAAGATGTTCTGCTCAACTCTTCTCCAGGAGGTATGTAGAAATGAAATACTTTCCAGACTTCACAGTGACAGACTGCTTTGAAAAGGGCATCTAATAGGTGCTGATACCTGGCTACAGTGCAGAGTCAAGAAGTTACACCTGAGCAGATAGGAAGTAAGGGAAATAAATTCTACTCTTCTGTTTCCCTCTCCTCTCCTAGGGTTAAAGAGACACACTTGGCAATTCATGGGACATAGACAAAGTACAATATGACCTGTATCCCATAAGTGTAGGAAACAAGATTACTAATAAACATCACTAATCAATCATTTCTCCTCTCATGTTAACAAATGTCTTGTTCCATTAATTTCTTCACAAAACCAGTTCATTAACTTTCCAAAGGAAACAAGTGAAAATCTCATTCAATCATGGGTGTTGAGCAGTTACCCACAGATCCAGAAATGTTCTTATATCTGATGACCTGTGAAATACATGTCATCCAAATAACCAACCTATTTGGTGAGTCAGGGTCCTGAATATAGCAGTAAACATTCACCAAAGGGAAAAAAAACAGTGAGAGGAATATAGTACTATGTTCTCAGACATTCTCAATTTTTACTGGGCAGCCATATAATTTTTAACTCTAATATGGATGAAGAAAATTAATAAATAAAGTCATTTTTGTAGTTTTCTCATTTTTATTGTCACTGGAACATTCCCCTTAAATATTCTTCATTTTTCAAAATCCAGATTGCCTTCTTTGACTTGATATTTGTAGAAAATAATCTTATTGTGACAAGTTGGTTTTCTCAGCCAATAGTCTTTAGATACATGTTTGAAGTCTGTGTGTGATTTATTATTGCTTTATAAATATTCCCTGCATTCTGCTGATTTCCATGTGAAGAGTGAACCTGTATATGTATATGCATTATGTATATGTATACACACACACAAACACAATGTTTGTGTGTGTGTATCTGTATGTATATTGCCTTGGCTAAGCTATATTTTGTTTGGCCTAATGCCTTGTGTTTGAACATCTCTATCAATTCTACACCAAGATCTTTATAGATATCATTTCCCCCCTTTTCTCTTGCTTCTTTTATTGCCATGAGAAGAAAATGCTTGAGCATATTGTCTATTTTAACACCTTAAGTTGTCTGTGCCTGGTTTCCTAATTTATAAAGCCAAAGGTTCCTGTGACTATACTGTTATAAAAATAGAAACCGCTCTCTCTTTTCAAACAGAGCAGAGTAATTCAGATAATTAACTTAATAGAAGGTAAGAATTCCAAGGAGCCAAGTGGGGGAAAACTAGGGTTAGTTTTCCCGAATCAACCTAGCAACACGCAAGCGTGGTAAGTTTCCATCATTCCTGTAAATCAAGGTGCACCTGAATGAGTGGCATCCTGAAACTGAAGAATAGGGCCCATTTGAAGAATCTGAGTGAAGAGTCAGGTTAGACTGTATAATTTGAAACTATATACAGAAAGAATAGCTCTCTCAAGGAACTTGGAAACATGGAAAGTCTCAACTACTGCCAAGGATACTAAAGAAAACAGAGAGACAGCTAATGAAAGAGAAAAGTATTTTTTATTATGTCCTATAGAACTTCCAAGTTTTCACTGGAGCTTTTACTGAGATTTTCTGTAGAAAACCAGATGGCACATAATCGTAAAAAAATTTATCTTCAGCTATAGATCTTTGCAGAATAAAAATAGTGAAATTATCTGAAAACAAGCAAATGAAGACTTGCATGCTGATTAACAATAATATCTGTTTTATATTTTGCTTGTATTTTTAGACATAGTAATGGTTTTCCATCAAATTTATTTTACTAAGGCTAAATCTCTTTACTGTTGGGTTAATATCTGCTTAATAAACCTAGTCTCAATCTTTAATTTTCTAACATGCTACAGTTTTTCAAGTTTAGATATGTCTGCTTTAAACCCTAATTTTTCTTCAGTATTGCTTCTTTCCTTTTCACTTGTAACATTAAGTATATTTACATTTTCCAAAAGAACTGACATATAAAAAATTAAAAAATATACTTTAACTCAAAATATTATCATACATACATAATGTATGTATCATACATACATAATGCTGTATAAGAAACCACCACAAAACTATAATTTTAAAGCTATATCTTTCCAGTACTATGGGATTGCTAGGTCTAGTGGATCTGTTCTCTTTTGGTGTACTTTCTTTAGAGGTGGTGATTAGAAAGCTTGATGGAATTGTCTGAAACCTCTCTGGGCTGGGTGTCCAAAAAGCCTTCTTTAGGTACATGTAGCTGGCTCATTGTTGACCCACAAGGCTGCACTCTTCAGGGAAGTCTGATTTTTTAAAAATGACCTACAGATTCCATCTGGGCTTCCCAGGTGGCACTAATGGTAAAGAACCTACCTGCTAGTGCAGACGGCCTTAAGAGATGGGATTTGATCCCTGGATAGGGAAGATCTCCTGAAGGAGGGCATGGCAACCTACTCCAGTATTCTTGCCTGGAGAATTCCATGGACAGAGGATCCTGGCAGGCTACAATCCCTAGGGTCTCACAAAGTCAGACACAACTGAAGTGACTTAACACATTCACACACACACACACACAGATTCCATCTGAGTACTTAACCACTCAACTCAGTGGAGTCAAACAGTTTTCATTTTTTTTTTTTTTTCAGAGATCAGGGTCTTATAGGTGAAAAGTAGAGGTTTATTTCTAGTCAAATCTAATGCTGAAAGTGTATTTTTTATATCCCTGCTTTATTCACATTCCTTCTCTCTGATCTTTACCTTTGGTTTGACTTGTAGTCTCTCATTTTTTCCCATGAAACACGAAGTCATGAAAACAAATAATATTTGTTGATTTTACATGATTGATATTCTTGGTAAAGAGAAGACATCCTGGCATTTGATTTTTCAGATTCCTGCTTTGACCTCAATTTTCAATTCTGATAGCTATAGTTATAGGTATTCTTATATAGATGTCTCACTATACAGACTTATATATAGATAAATATACAAATATATAAGCATAATATATAGATTTCCATATCTATTTCCAAATCTATCTATAGATCCATCTAACTCTATGGATTTGTCATATAGTTATTCTGTCACACACTCAAATAATGAAGTCTATATCATTTAATTTTCATGTATTTCAATTTAAATTAAATTTTAACTATTTTTAAACTACAGAAATGCTATATTTGTAAACTTGAATAGCTGCACTTAATAGGGTTTAATACACAAGGGCATGTGTTCCTAGGTGACTGACCTCAGAGGGTAACTCCTGATCATTTCATATAAAATTCTGAATGTTTTTGCCTAAATTACATTTTGAAATGTTTTGTTTGTAAAACATCTGTGGATCATATAAGAAGGCTGAAGTAGTGAAATATTCCTATTAATATGAAATATTCTCAAACAGTATAATGAAAATTATCTATCAAAACAATGGTTCCAGATTTTGTGAAGTAATTTTAAAATGATGACATTATATTTGTCATGGAGGCCAAAAACAAAAAAAAGCATGCATTAATTGGAGTACATGAAATTAAAAGATGCTTACTCCTTGAATGGAAAGTTATGACCAACCTGGATGGCATATTAAAAAGCAGAAACCTTACTTTGTCAACAAAGGTCCGTCTAGTCAAGGCTATGGTTTTTCCATTGGTCATGTATTGATGTGAGAGTTGGACTATAAAGAAAGCTGAACACCGAAGAATTGATGCTTTTGAACTGTGGTATTGGAGAAGACTCTTGAGAATCTCTTGGACTGCAAGAAGATCCAACCAGTCCATCCTAAAGGTGATCAGTCCTGGGTGTTCATTGGAAGGAGTGGTGTTGAAGCTGAAGCTCCAATATTTTGGCCACCTGATGCGAAGAGCTGACTCATTTGAAAAGACCCTGATGCTGGAAAAGATTGAGGGCTGGAGGAGAAGGGGACAACAGAGGATGAGATGGTTGGAGGGCATCACCAACTCGATGAACATGGGTTTGGGTAGACTCTGGGAGTTGGAGATGGACAGGGAGGCCTAGCATGCTGTGGCTCATGCGGTTACAAAGAATGGGACACGACTGAGTGACTGAACTGAACTGGAGTACTATTATGGTTATTTTGTTGCTGTTGTTGTTTTAGTTGCTAAGTTGTGTTCAACTCTTTGTGACCCCATAAACGGTAGCTGCTAGGCTCTTATGTCCATGGGAATTACCTATTACTGGTGTGGGTTGACATTTTCTTCTTCAGGAAATCTTCCTGACACAGGGTTCCAACACATGTCTCCTGTACTGGCAGGGAAATTTTTTGCCACTGAACCAGAAAGACAGCCCATTACAGTTATCATTTCAGTATTGAAAATAGAAGCTTTAAAAAACAATAACATATTTCAAAACAATCTACAATTTGGGCCAATTTCAGCAGAGGCAGCTTATCTGTGTTTCAAGGAGCATTGGCAGAAATGGGTGTTGGAGGATCCACTTTCTCAAGGGCTTAAAAATATGCCCTGGCTGTCAAAGGAAAGCTTATCTGGGTATATGTACTGGGAGCCTCAGTTTCTCTCCATGGGCTACAGACATTTTCACAGCATGGGATTTACATAAGTGTATAAATAGGAGTACAGTTCATACATTTCCATTCAAAATAAGAAGAGAGAAGGCAGATAACCACTAGTTCATAACAATTCTGAAAATTTTCTGGATGCTTATTGACATTTTTTTGATAAATGCTTCTCTCAGAGATACTTTTCACACATCTTCTGAGTCACTGTTGCTCTACAAAAAGAAAGCTCTGCTTCTGACTGCGTGGCCATCTTATCATGTATACTTCTACATCCAAGGTAGATACTTCTACCAGAAAAATAATACTAACAAACACCATGGGCTTTCTGTAAATCTTATTTGGATTCACTCCATGAGACAAATTCCATAGCTATATACCTTCATAAAATATATTCTTCTCTCTCTTCTGGGATTCCTATGAAGCTGCAATGCCCTAAACATTCATTAGAAGTGATATTTTTGCTGAAAATTATCTACAAGTCATAACCTTAAAATTTCAACAGAGTTTAATGTCTGCCTGCAAATATTTATAGACAAGGACAAGAAAGTATCTATGTGACCTAATCACAGATTGAACATACAGTCACTTCTGCCGTCCATTAAGGTAAAAGGAATCAAAAAGGTCTTCCCAGATTTAAAGAACAGGGACATAGATTTCAGTTCTTAATAGACTAATGGTAGTGACCTAGTGGAGTTTATAGATTGGCACATTTTGCAGACATTTTTGGAATATGCAATTTATCATTAGTACTTATATATCATTATTCATACATGTAAAAGGAGTTCTGTCATATTTTTCTTTTAAGTCTCACTAGATCTCACTTAGAACGTGAAATATATGTTGTGATGCTAAGCAATACTAGCCATCAACAGCAACTAAAGTGTATGAAAATTATATGTATTAAATCTGATTTATAATTAATATAGTTTTATACATGATAATTTGGAGTTTGCAGTTTTATGAGGTAATTTATGTTTGTTAATATTTTACATATTATGTCTATATATAAATCTGTTATTTATATGTGGGAAAAGACATTTATTTATGAAATTATAAATAAGCATAGATTACATAGATATATTGTTATGTATTGGGCTTCCCAGGTGGCATTTGTGGTAAAGAATCCACCTGTCAGTGCAGGAGATACAAGAGATCTCCTTGTATCTTGGGTCGGGAAAATCCCCTGGAGTAGGAAAGCTCCATTATTTTTGCCTGGAAATATTCCATGGACAGAAGAGCCTCCTGGTGAGCTACAATCCAAGGGGTTGCAGAATTGGACAGAACTGAAGGCACATACACACACACACGCACATTGTTACATATATTTACATATTGTATTACATATATAAATTGTATCTATCAATAATTTACATACATAAATTGTAAATAAATATACATAAGTATTGGAGAAGGCAATGGCAACCCAGTCCAGTACTCTTGCCTGGCAAATCCCATGGACAGAGGAGTCTGGTAGGCTGCAGTCTATGGGGTTGCTGAGAGTTGGACACAGAGCGACTTCACTTTCATTTTTCACTTTCATGCATTGGAGAAGGAAATGGCAACCCACTCCAGTGTTCTTGCCTGGAGAATCCCAGGGACAGGGGAGCCTACTTAACAGCAGCAGCAACAGCATACATAAGTATGGCTTCCCTGGTGGCTCAGCAGATAAAAAATCTTTCTGCAATGCAGAAGACACAGGAGACGTGAATTCTATCCTTGGGTTGGGAAGATCCCCTGGAGGAGGAAATGGCAACTCATTCCAGTACTCTTAAATGGAAAATCCCATGGATAGAAGATTCTGGTGGGCTACAGTCCATAGGGTCACAAAGGATCAGACGTGACTGAGCAACCAAGCACACATGCACACATAAGCATGGAGTAGAAAATGGCAGCTCATGCCAGTATTCTTGCCTGGAAAATTCCATGGACAGAGGAGTCTGAAGGGCTAAAGTCCACGGAGTTGCAAAGAATTGGACACGACTGAACATGCACATACAAAAGCATTTATCAGTGTATATTACTTCATTAATACATAGTCTACAATCTGTGCATCGCTCAAGTACACTTTCATAAATAATTTTCAAATGATTGATTTTCAATTTCCTATGACTTGAAATATAGTATAAATTCTTGTTATATTTATTTAGAATGAATCATGTTGGAGATTGATGTGTGAATTCATATATTGACATATTATTCTCTAGTTTTATTCTTATTTAATTTATTAAATGTAATGGGAAAAAGAAGATTTAATACAGAATTTTATTCTGGCATTTCAGCTTCAAGTATTTGAAAACTTATTAGGAGGAAAGTTTTATAATTATTGGAGCTACAGATGAGTATTTTTTTCTTACTTCTTGACCATCTACAAATGCAGTTTTATTTGAGTTGATGTGAGCTAATTAAATGAAAGATATTTGGTAGACCATTCAGAAGTTATTAAAATTTAAGAAAAGGTAGTCTCTTCAATAAGGGGTGCTGGGAATACTGGACAGCTAATGTGAAGCAATATGACCAGAACATTTCCTCACACAATATACCTAAATAAATTCAAAATGGGTTAAATACCTAAATGTAAGAACGGAAACCATAGAAGAAAACATAAGCTGAACAAGCTTTGATTTATAGGAGGAGCAACTTTTTGATCTATCTTTTAAGCAAAAGATGTAAAAGCAAAAAGAAATCTACAAAATGAAGACAACCCACAGAACAGCAGAAAATATTTGCAAATGATTTGATCAATGAGGAGGTAATATCCAAAACATAAAAACAGCACATGCAACTCAATATATATATAAAAAAAAAACAATCAAAAAATGTACAAATAATCTGAATAGATATTTTTCCAGAAATGACATACAGAATGCTAAAATGCAAAACGCAGTTACTCAGCAAGGTTAATTATTAGAGAAACACAAATCATCTCCAAACAATGAGCTATAATCTCCTGCCTGTGAGAGTAACTATCGTTAAAAACTTTAGAAATAATCAATGTTACATGAAGAAAAGAGAATCTTCAGATATTGGAGATAGGAATGTAAATTGGTACAGCTGCTATGGAAAACAGTTTGAAGCTTCCAAAAACTAAAAATAGAACTACTATATCATCCAGTAAGTGCACTCCTGGATATATATCCTGAAAAATGGAAAAATTAATTCAAAAAATACATGGACCCCCCATGTTCTTGCAGCACTAGTAACAATAGCCAAGATACTAAAGCGACCTAAGTGACCATCAATAGATAAATGGATAAAAGTTGTTTTATATGTAAATTTTTTCAACAAAATGGTACTCAGTCATAAAAAAGAATGAAATTCTACCATTTGCACCAACAAGGATAAACCTAGAGAATGTGTTATGCTTAGTGAAATGTCAGACAGAAAAAGAGAATCTAAAAATTACTACAAATGAATGCATATAGCAAAGCAGAAAAAGACTCACATATATAGGAAACAAAACAAAACAAAACTAATGCTGAAATATGGGCTGGATGACTCACAAGCTGAAACAAGATTGCTGAGAAAAATATCAACAACCTCAGATATGCAGATGATACCAATCTAAAGGCAGACAGCAAAAAGGAACTAAAGAGCCTCCTAATAAAGGTGAAAGAGGAGCATGAAAAAGCTGGCTTAAAACTCAGCATTCAAAAAACCAAGATCATGGCATCCAGTCCCATCACTTTATGGCAAATAGACAGGGAAAAAGTGGAAACAGTGACAGATTTTGTTTTCTTGGGCTTCAAAATAACTTTGGATTCTGACTGCAGCCGCGAAATTAAAAGACACTTGCTTCTTGGAAGAAAAGCTATGACAAACCTAGACAGCATATTAAAGCAGAGATACCATCTTTCTAAATTCCATATATATGCGTTAGTATACCGTATCGGTGTTTTTCTTTCTGGCTTACTTCACTCTGTATAATAGGCTCCAGTTTCATCCACCTCATTAGAACTGATTCAAATGTATTCTTTTTAATGGCTGAGTAATACGAGACAGCAAAAGAGACACTGATGTATAGAACAGTCTTTTGGATTCTGTGGGAGAGGGAGAGGGTGGGATGATTTGGGAGAATGGCATTGAAACATGTATAATATCATATATGAAACGAGTCGCCAGTCCAGGTTCGATGCACAATACTGGATGCTTGGGGCTGGTGCACTGGGACAACCCAGAGGGATGGTATGGGGAGGGAGGAGGGAGGAGGGTTCAGGATGGGGAACACATGTATACCTGTGGCGGATTCATTTTGATATAGGCAAAACCAATACAATATTGTAAAGTTAACCTATTATACAGAGTGAAGTAAGCCAGAAGGAAAAACACCAATACAGTATACTAATGCATATATATGAAATTTAGAAAGATGGTAACAATAACCCTGTGTACGAGACAGCAAAAGAGACACTGATGTATAGAACAGTCTTATGGACTCTGTGGGAGAGGGAGAGGGTGGGAAGATTTGGGAGAATGGCATTGAAAGATGTAAAATATCATGCATGAAACGAGATGCCAGTCCAGGTTCAATGCACGATACTGGATGCTTGGGGCTAGAGCACTGGGACAACCCAGAGGGATGGTATGGGGAGGGAGGAGGGAGGAGGGTTCAGGATGGGGAACACATGTATACCTGTGGCGGATTCATTTTGATATTTGGCAAAACTAATACAATTATGTAAAGTTTAAAAATTAAATTAAATTTAAAAAAAAAGAAGAAACTACACAAAAAAAAATAAAATAAAATTTTTTAAAAAATAATAAAAAAAAAAAGCAGAGATATCACTTTGCTGAAAAAGGTCTGTATAATCAAAGTTATGGTTTTTCCAGTAGTCATGTACATGGATGTGAGAGTTGGACCATAATGAAGGCTAAGCCCTGAAGAAGTGATGCTTTTGAATTGTGGTACTGGACAAGACTCTTGAGAGTCCCTTGGACTGCAGAGAAATCAAACCAGTCAATCCTAAAGGAAATCAACCCTGAATATTCATGGGAAAGACAGATGCTGAAGCTGAAATTGCAAGACTATGGCCACCTGACAGGAAGAACTGACTAATTTGAAAAGATCCTGATGCTGGGAAAGATGGAAGGCAGGAGGAGAAGGAGATGACAGAGGATGAGATGGCTGGATGGCATCACCGACTGGATGGACAAGAGCTTGAGCAAGTTCTGAGAGTTGGTGATGGACAGGGAGGCCTGGCATGCTGTAGTTCACGGGGTCACAAAGAGTCGGACATGACTGAGCTACTGAACTGAACTGATTGCCAGTTTCTTAATTGTTTGGGGTTGATTTTGTAGATCTTTTTTCTTCTGTTGCATTTGTTCACTGTATATGTCCCTTTAACATTTGTTGTAAAGCTGGTTTGGTGGTACTGAATTCTCTTAACTTTTGCTTGTCTGAAAAGCTTTTTATTTCTCCATCAATTCTAAATGAGATCCTTGCAAGGTACAGCAATCTTGGTTGTAGATTTTTCCCTTACAGTACTTTAACTATATCATGCCATTCCCTTCTGGCCTGTAGAGTTTCTGCTGAAAGATCAGCTGTTTAATGTGTGGGGTTTCCCTTGTATGTTACTTGTTGCTTCTCCCTTGATGCTTTTAATACTCTTTCTTTGCATTTAGTCTTTCTTAGATTGATTATTATGTGTCTTTGTGTATTTCTTCTGGGTTTATCCTGTATGGGACTCTTTGTGCCTCTTGGCTTTCATTGACTATTTCCTTTTCCATGTTGGGGGAATTTTCAACTATAATCTCTTCAAATTTTTTCTCATACCCTTTATTTTTCTCTTTTTCTTCTGGGACTCCTATAATTCAAACTTTGATGCATTTGATATTGTCCCAGAGGTCTCTGAGACTGTCCTCAGTTCTTGTCATTCTTTTTACTTTATTCTACTCTTCAGAAGTTATTTCCACCATTATATCTTCCAGCTTACTGATTCATTCTTCTGCTTCAGATATTCTGCTATTGATTCCTTCTAGAGTATTTTTAACTTCAGTAATTGTGTTGCTTGTCTTTTTGTGTTTATTCTTTAATTCTTTTAGGTCTTTGTTAATTGATTCTTGCATTTTCTCCATTTTGTTTTCAAGGTTTTTTTAAAATCATCTTTACTATCATTTTTCTGAGTTCTTTTACAGATAGTTTGCCTATTTCCTCTTCATTTATTTGGACGTCTGTGTTTCTAGTTTTATCCTTCATTTGTGCAGTATTTCTCTGCCTTTTCATCATTATTATTAGTATTAAGTTATTGTGTTTGAGGACTCTTTTTCCAAGGGTTCAAGGAAAGTTTAATTCTTTCCTTGAAGAAGGTTGAATTCTTTCTTCCTTTTGGTTTCTGCCCTCCTAAGGTTGGTTCAGTGGTTTTTGTGAGCTTCATATTAGGGTGAGATTTGTTCTGAGTTTTCGTTTGTTTGTTTTTCCTCTGATGGGCAAGGCTGAGTGAGGTGTGAATCCTGTCTGCTGATGATCGGCTTTGTATTTTTGTTTTGTTTGTTGTTTAGATGAGGAGTTCTGCACAGGATGCTACTGATGATCGGGTGATTCAGGGTCTTGTATTCAAGTGGCTTTCTTTGTGTGACTTCTCACTCCCCACGGTTGGTTTTCTGGTTGTCTAGGGTCTTGGAGTCAGTGCTCCAACTCCAAAGGCTCAGGGTTTGTTCTTTGGTCAGGAACAATGATTCCACAAGTGGTTTGTTATGGCATTAAGTGAGATTAAAACAAATATCCAAGAATGAGAAACCAAAGATGAACCCCGGACAAATGGCAGTTACAAAACCAGGCAAATAATAATTAAATTAATGACGTACTCACATACACATATACTCCCATGAGCAAAGTGAAAACTGTCCAACAATAATAAAGTATGGTAGATTGACCTGGCAAACAAAGGAAATCAAATATTATATTTACCAGTTAAGAACAAAACTAACTTGAGCAAAAACTGAAAAACAAAACTAAAGCAAGGTGCCAAGTCGGGAATAAAGCAATGAAAACAAAACTAACAAATATATTGAGAGGAAAGGAAAGAAAGAATAGACATACAGAGTTAAATAGAGGTAGATGAAGAAGATTTATATACATTAAAGATTAACTGCCAGGGGCAAAGAACAGTAGGAAAGGCAAACAAAGGAATAAATGTAGAAAAAATAATAATAGGTTTAAAAATTTAAAAATTAACTTTTAAAAGAGAGAGGGAAAAAAAAAAAGAGAAAAACTCCACAGAACTGCAAAAACCCAATGTAGAGGCATAAGTTTATAACAACAATAAAAGTTGTGACTGGGGAAAAAAAAAAAAAAAAGCTTAGTTGGTTTTTTAGTGCCAATAAAATTGACAACTACAAAAGAGGGGGAAAAACAAAAAAGAAAAAAGAAACTCAAAAGAATCTACAGAACAAGTCAAAAAATAAGAATAATAAATGTTTTCTTGAGTCACTGCTGTCAGAGTCCTTTCCCTTGCTGGGAGTCACAGTCCACCTTACCTCTGTAGGATGCCCTCCAACACTGTGCTGATCTCTGGACCTGCTGTGGGGGCAACTCAGATTCTAATCTGGTCCTACTCCTGTGTGTTCTTGCCTCCAATGTCCACAGCTATAAGAACTAGTGCCTTTTCTTTTGTGGGAGCTCTCAATGGCCTTTGATATGTTAAATAGACACAAAGTCTGCTTAGCTGATCATGTAGATTTAATCTGCAGCTTGTACAGCTGGTGGGAAGGTTTTGGGTCTTCTTCCTTAGCCACACTGATTCTGGGTTTTAATTGTGGTTTTAGTTCTACCTCTACATGTGGATCACCCACTGGGGTTTAATTCCTGAGGCTGCCCTGGAGGGCTTGGGTTTGCCCCTGTGAGGGCCAGATGTGGAGGTAGTGCAGCTGCTTGTGTTGCAGGGGTCCTGACAGCACCAGGTACTCGAGGGGGCAGAGTAGGGGGAGCAGCAGCTAAGACAACAGGAAATGCAGTGCTCTAGAAGGGTATGGCAACCAGTATTGGCCAATATACTCCAGTATTCTTGCCTGGAGAATCCCCTCTCTGACAGAGAAGTCTGACAGGCCACAGTCTACAGGGTCGCAGAGTCAGACAAGACCATAGTGACCCTGAGCGCATAGACGCAAGACATTTTTTGCCTGTGGCAGTTCTGCCCCAGTAAGAATTGAGCATGAAGGTGGTGCAGCTGCTTGGCTTGTAAGGACCCTGGTGGTGCCACGTTTGCAGGGATTACCTCCATAACTCCAGGAGTTATGGACCTATCAGAGTCTTTTTTCAAGCCTCTTCTAGCTGGTGATCAGAAGGCCTCCTTGTCCAGTCTTTCTCTGTAGCTCCACCCATTCAGGCACTTAGAGGCCTCCCTTGCCTGGGATCCTTCTCTGTTCTTCTGAGTATCAGGCAAGTAGAGGGGACCCCCCTGACTGGGGTCCTACTCTGTAGATTGGTGTGTCAGGAACTTAAAAGGGTACACTAGGTGGGGTCCTACTCTGTAGTTCGGTGCATCAGGCGTTTGATGGGCCAGCCTCTCTATTGTTCAGCTGCTGGTGCTGGCATGTGTGGGATAGAGAGGCGATGGTGATGGTTTCACCCTCTACGCGTGACTCAGCAGTTTCACCTTGCTTCCATGGTTGCCCACCTTTCCTCCACCAGCACTTCTCACCAGGATCTCCTCCCTCTGTCTCTCCACAGTCAGTCAATAGCAGCTCTCACCCTGGGATTGCTCCACAATCCCTCAGTTCCAGCTCCCAGCCACTGTGCCTTCCAGGAGATCAGCATTCCTGTCCGGGGTAAGTATGGCTGCAGCAAAGACTGTCTGATTCTCATTCCATTTAGGCTGCCATAGATCGGCTGTTTCACTCTCAGCCTTAAATGTTTCTCCTCTGATTCAAACAGTTGCCCCTCTGTGGGGATCAGACCCCTGCTTAAGTTCCCCCACCCGCTGAGGGCAGGTCCAGTCCTACTATCACTCCTGTTTTTACTGCTAGTTCCTTAGTCCTACTGAGTTTTGGGGGGTTCTATATATTCTTTTCCTCTGGTCCGGTACTACTGCCTGCTCTCAGCTGGTGTTCTGCATGCACTTCTGTGTCTGAAGATGTATTCCTAATGTATCCGTGGGGAGAGATGTACTCCAGGTCCAGCTGTTCTCTCTGACAATCTTTTAAAATCAAAATGTTTAAGGTATAAACCTTCCTTCCTTCTTTTCATTTTTTTTTCTTTTTAAAAAAATAAATTGTCCTAAAAAATTTGCAGATACATCATGAGTGTAAGACTTCTCCAATAAACTTAGATTCACTCCCCTCAGTTAAACACTAGATGTAAAACAGTTGGTCCCAAAGTTTCCTTGTGATCAAAGATGATTTCTTCTATCTGTAGGACAGTTAATAGAAAGCAAGAAATATATGAAAAAAATACTTGGATATTTTCTGCTCTAATTACAGCTGTATATAATCTATGTGTGTTCAGTTCAATTGTCGCTCAGTCGTGTCCAACTCTTTGCGACCCCATGAATCGCAGCATGCCAGACCTCCCTCTCCATCACCAACTCCTGGAGTTCACTCAGACTCACATCCATCGAGTCAGTGAGGCCATCCAGCCATCTTATCCTCTGTCATCCCCTTCTCCTCCTGCCCCCAGTCCCTCCCAGCATCAGAGTCTTTTCCAATGAGTCAACTTTTCACATGAGGTGGCCAAAGTACTAGAGTTTCAGCTTTAGCATCATTCCTTCCAAAGAAATCCCAGGGCTGATCTCCTTCAGAATGGACTGGTTGGATCTCCTTGCAGTCCAAGGGACTCTCAAGAGTCTTCTCCAACACCACAGTTCAAAAGCATCAATTCTTCAGCCCTCAGCTTTCTTCACAGTCCAACTCTCACATCCATACATGACCACTGGAAAAACCATAGCCTTGTCTAGATGGATCTTTGTTGGCAAAGTAATGTCTCTGCTTTTCAATATGCTATCTAGATTGGTCATAACTTTTCTTCCAAGGAGTAAGTGTCTTTTAATTTCATGGCTGCAATCACCATCTGTAGTGATTTTGGAGCCCCCCCCCAAAATAAAGTCTGACACTGTTTCCCCATCTATTTCCCATGAAGTGATGGGTATTATCTATGTTAATTTATGTGATAAATTTACTCACATATTACTTTAATAGTTTTTCTGTTTTTCAAATAAAGATGTTGACTTCTTCATAGTTACTTTGTATATTGACAATCCCTCAATGTACATAGCCTAATCTCTTTATCTAAAGATGTTTTTAATAACATAATCAGGAATAATAATTCCCCTGAAAACATTTTGATGAATATTTCTTGTAACTTTCATATATATAATTATTTGCTCATTTGAAATTTATCAAAAGTATATGAATTTAGTTCTACTGTACTTTCTTCAAAATAATTATGCACTTTTAAAATAATTCATGTCCATAATAATTAAGAATTTTTATTGAATATACCAAAATACAAATTACATGGTTGATATTTAACATATCTTGTATTATAGTGCCTCAATCTTATTGCTGAGGTCCAAAGTTCAGAAGAAAATATGATAAGGTGTAAAAATATGACAAATGTAATTTTTAATTAATTTATCAAATATAAAAGAAATAATTTGTAAAAATCAATGCAAACTGGGACAGAGAGAGAAAATATGTTGATACAAACTGCATTTCATAACCTAAATCTAATAATGCCATTTTGGAGAATAATGATCACTATTGAGACCATCGAAAGTGCTTTACTAGCCACTTTCTCAAAGCCCCCTTGACATCTTTATTCCTCACACTATATATAAGGGGGTTCAACACAGGGGTGAAGATGGTGTAGAAAGCAGAAACCACCTTGTCATGTGCCCCTGAATGGTAGGATTTGGGCCGCATGTAGATAAACATGAGAGTGCCATAGAAGAGCCCCACGACGGCCAGATGGGAGGAACAGGTCGCAAAGGCTTTCTTCCTGGCTGCGGTGGACTGCATATGGAGCACAGCAGCCAAGATGAGACTGTAGGAAGTCAGAATGAGAGAGAGTGGAATCAAGAGCATCAGGACGCAACAGACGTACATGAAAAACTCATAAATCATGGTGTCAGCACAGGCAAGGTGAACAAGCGATGGTGCCTCACAAAAGAAGTGATTGACTTCCCGAGAGTGGCAGTAAGGAAAGCTCAGAGTGGCACCAGCCTGCATCAGCCCATCCACCCCTCCCAAAAGCCAGGAGCCTGCTGTCATTTGCAAACAGAGTTTCTGATTCATGAGGATCGGGTATCTCAAGGGGTGACATATGGCCACATAGCGGTCATAGGCCATGGCGGCTAAGAGGAAGCACTCGCCCCCTCCCAGAGTGAGAAACAGGAAGATTTGAGTACCACAGCCAGCAGGAGAGATAGACCTGTTGTGCATCAGGTAGTTGGCTGCCATTTTGGGGACAATAGTGAGAACCAGCATCATGTCCATAAGGGAGAGCTGGCTAAGCAGGAAGTACATGGGAGTGTGCAGCTGGGGATCCACCTGAATGAGCATGATCATGAAGGTGTTGCCCATCAGAGAGGTGAGGAAGGCCATGAGCACCATGGCAAAGAGGAACAGATGGGTCTGTGTGTAGTCAAAAAGTCCTAGAAGAATGAAATTTATTCCTGTGGTGTCACTTGCATTTTCCATGACTCCTGTTATTCCTGGAAGACAATGAATGATTAGGAAATGAGAACTGCTTAAAAGGAAGCTTGGGTATTTCCTTAAGAAAAATTGATCTATAACAGAAAAAATGAGACTTGGAAAAAAAATCATGAGTTAAATTCTTTCAC
The DNA here is from genome assembly GCF_003369695.1 of Bos indicus x Bos taurus. NCBI lineage: Eukaryota > Metazoa > Chordata > Mammalia > Artiodactyla > Bovidae > Bos > Bos indicus x Bos taurus. The sequence continues at coordinate 69,206,713 of NC_040082.1, forward strand.
TTCACAAGATGTCTGCCTTGGTATCCAATTGTCCATTTCTTTGCAACTATTTTTCACCAAAATAAATTGATTTTTTATATATGGAATACTACCAATTGCATTTCTTTCTCAATATTTTGTCAGTATGCCACAGATAATTTATTCATAGTATTAGGAACTGTTATTATATAATCTCAATTTCTATAATTTTGGGACTTCCATCTTAAGGAGTTTCAGATAATCCCTGTTAGTCAATATTGATGTTATATAGTACACATCATAACTATTGAATATTTCTACTGTTATTTTTTTTTTTACTCTTACTAGAGATCTTTTTTTTTAAACCTTATGATGAATTAGATTTTTAAAATAAATTGTATACACAAAGCAAAATGTCAACCTACTAAAACTCAGTTTACTAGAGATGAAGAGAAAATGGATCAGTTTCTCCATTCTATGCCTGCAAACAGCCCATGGCCTTGGTACATCAAGTTTTTAGCTACTACAGTTACTTAGCACACACATACACCGATACTGCTCAGGGTCACCCATCACCTTATGTTACCGTGACCCGTTTTCCTGATTACAGGGACATTTTCTTAGTTTAGGGATGTCTCAAGAGTTAACATTCATACCTAACATATACTTACAAACTGAATCTTTATTAGTTAAATATATGCATTATAAATGGCTAAAAAATTTATGAAGGAATACAACCTAAAGGAACATAAAGAAACTGGTCTTACTTATAGGCTTTCATACTTTGTTATCAATAGTCACCTTTTAAATGTACTAAAATATTAATTTATTAACTAATTTGAATATTAACAAGCAGGTTGATTACCATACATAATTGACTGATTATATAACTATCATTTGAGATACAGCACCACTACATATAAAATCTGGAGCATTTCAGTTATTTCCAAAGAGTAATTCTCCTTTCATCAAAGCTGCTAGCTTTTATTTCTGTTACATATAAGTATCTATGGGAATAGAGTTGAATATATATGCAAATGACTTTCATTCTTATATAACATATGTCTTTTCTTTGCAAATCAGACTTTTAAAGAAAGTAATTAGTGATTTCTAGGAAGTTTATGTTTGCACTTTATTCATAATCTGTGCTGTGTGCTCTGCTCAGTCATGTCTTTTTGTGACCCTGTGGACTGTAGTCAGCCAGGCTACTCTGTCCATGGGATTTTCCCAGCCAGAGTGTTGGAATGGGTTGCCATTTTCTTCTCCAGAGGATCTTCCCCACCCAGGTATTGAACCATCTGCGTCTTCTGCACTGCAGATAGATTCTTTAACCACTGAGTCACCAGGCAAGCCCTGTATAGGAAATCTTTTTTTTTTAGTTCTTCTGTAAGTTACTTTATAAACAGTGCAACTTACGTGAATGGGACCATATCTTTAGTAAATATTTACATCATTTTTAGTGCCTAATGTATACTATCAAAGTCAATTATGTAATCAAATTACACATTTGCTTTGTTACTCAAAATATCTATAAATAAGATATAATAATGTCCATATCATTATCACAGTTTGTTATTCCAATAATGTGTACAATATTTATTACCTTAGAAAATTTTCAATTATGACTCCACTTTGTAACTTGTTTGCAGAGGATAGCATATTTGTCAATATTTAGTTTCTTTCTAATTTTCTATCAGTATAGTTTATGGTCCCCTGCATGTGACGTGAGTTTTGTCTAGTAAATAATCTAAAAGTGGCATTGTTTTTGGCTTTGAGATAACTGAATCCCTAATTTTTTAATGGCATCCACTGCTGATTTTTGCTTCAGTCGCTTTTCATATGTGATCCTGTCAGATAGTGTTAGGTGCAGCTATTATGGCCAATCATAGAATAATGCAAATTATTTTTATTTTAATTTACATGATCATTGATATTAAGAAAAAAATATCCACTAACCTCTTGAATTACTTCTTCAAGTTCCCTTTGAGCATCTTTTGTCTATGTTTTCTATTGAGTTGTTTGAATTTTCCTTATAGATTTAAATAATTTCTTATATTCTTAGTTATGTACAGTGTTCTGACTTGTTTATATGCATGGTCAGTATTTTACCCAGCCTATTCAATACTTTAACAAATTTTGATTGTCGCATCATTTTAAACCAAAGTTTACATTGAATATTACATGCATTTGAGATTCATGTTATTATTGATTTAGTGCTATTGAGCTAGATTACATTAATAGACCTTCTCATACTGGACTGTGTGAATATTATTGGGATAAACCTGCTTATTACCAATATGTACATTGTTTGAATCTGTGATCTTGGTAAATAATATTAGTTTTGAAGTATCTTTTGCATCTATGCCTATTAAATATGTTAACCCTATGAATTGTCTAGTTTGGAGTTCTTTTTTTAATTATATAATATGGAAAGATGGGGCTCTGACTTCATGGATTTGCTGAACTGAATGTATTTCAATATAAAATTCTTCCAATTTATCCAGTCCAGATTCAGAGCAAACATTAGCAAAATGAATTAAAGAATACCTAAATAACAAGAAGACAAAATTCCAAATTCTTTTCAAAATTCACTTAGAAGATATTTATAAGAAATGGGCATGTTACCACCACCCTTGCTGAGTCAGTCTCCTTGTTTCTAGAATCAAGAGGTTTATATTTTTTTGGACTGTCCTCCAGCACAGGATTCATTTGCTCTGTTGAGATTCACTTTGTATTTTCTATTTGAATGAAAACTGTTAACTAATGTACATGCTTAAGGACATTTTCTCAATGTATTTTTTATATGATGAATTATTTTATGCATGATTTTGAAAGCCTTGTGTGTATTTACAATCAAAGAAGAAAGTGTTTTAAAATGATAAACATCTTTTGTGTACTGTGTATACTAACACATATATATGGAATTTAGAAAGATGGTAACAATAACCCTGTGTACGAGACAGCAAAAGAGACACTGATGTATAGATCAGTCTTATGGACTCTGTGGGAGAGGGAGAGGGTGGGGAGATTTGGGAGAATGGCATTGAAACATGTACAATATCACGTATGAAATGAGTTGCCAGTCCAGGTTCGATGCACGATACTGGATGTTTGGGGCTGGTGCACTGGGACGACCCAGAGGGAGGGTATGGGGAGGGAGGAGGGAGGAGGGTTCAGGATGGGGAGCACGGATATACCTGTGGCAGATTCATTTCAATGTTTGGCAAAACTAATACAATATTGTAAAGTTTAAAAATAAAATAAAATTTAAAAAAAAAGAAAAAAAATGATGAACATTTTTTAAAAGTTCATTGTGGTAACCAAGTATTTTCATTCATTCAATCATATATTTCCAAATAAAAAGTCATGTAAAATACTCATACTTTAAATTTAGCCAGTAGATTACTAGGAAATCTAAGGTCTAGACATTATATGGCTCTCTAGTAATGCACATTAAAAGTTAAGAGTACAGATAGCAATATTTGTATTCCTTATCTTAAATTCAGCAGCAAGTTTTTCTTTGATTTTATGAGATAGAAATACTGAATTAATGAGTAGCCTTCTTGAGTATGAATGCCTATGTCACTGATAAGTAGGTGGATAAATTTAGGCAGTTTACCTTAAAATATATTTAAATATCATATCAAAATGGGGTGAAATATGCTGTCAATCTCTTTTATGATTATTTATTGATTACAAGAGAAAATGCATATAAATGCATAGAAAAATGTATGTCACAACACAGTACCTTTATTAGCCTTAATTTTTTTTTACTATTATTAATATGTTTTGTAACCTTGGAATTAAAATCAATAATTAATTGATATAAATCATATAATACAAACCTACTTTTTTTAACATAGGAATAATTTAGGTGATATAGTATTTGCAATATTTTTTTGGGTGGGACTGTCCCCTCCACTCAGCATTTATGAATTTTTGAACACAGAGAAAACATGACCACTGTAAATTTGATTATTCTAAGGATATTGGTTCTTTAATTACCTATTTTGAAACATTTCTCATTGGTTTACTATTAAATAGCTTATAAGAATTTTAGTATGTTATAGAAATTATCATGCATAAAATAATTTATTTACTCCTGAAGATTTTTAAATCATAGGGTAAAATAATGGATAAAATCATATTATGTGTTGTTTCCTATCAGAAAGGGTGCTTTACTCAAGTGAAGTCGTCTGTATAATTCAATATGTTCAAAATGCATGATAGATTTATGAGTATAACTAGTCACCTATGTTGCTGCTCACACATTAAAAAAAAGAATAAAATCACTTGTTATTTATTTTTCTAGTTGCATAAAATCACTAGTTACACAGAACTATAGGTTTTTGTTGTTGCTGTTGTTATTTTCTGTTTTGTTCTGTTTTTGATCATGCTCCATGGCATGTGGCATCTTAGTTCTCCAACCAGGGATCAAATCCACAGTCCATGCATCAGAAGACCAAAGTTTTAACCACTGGACCTCCAGGGAAGTCCCTTAAATCTTCACCATTATCTCATTTCTCTCCATTGTAATGTGGTTTCCCCATAATTACCAAAACTTCACCCTACCCAACTGTGTGTATGCTCTGTGTTACACACATGCAGATTCAAAAATTAGCTAGGCTTTCATAAAACCTTTTTTTTTTTTTTTCAAAATGACCTGACATTTTAAAGCTGAAATGATTAATTGCACATCAGCATTCTATAGTTATGGCCACTCAGGCATAACAAGGATAATAGTTGTAGAAAATATTACTTCAAACACTATGCTAACTCAATATGTATTATCTCATGGAATGTCATAATAATTAAATTAGGTAGACACTGATATTTTAGAGTTGCACATGAATTAAATTAGAGTTAGGTTACTTTTGCTTCCCTGGTAGCTCAGACAGTAAGGAGTCTGCCTGCAGTGTGGGTGACCTGGGTTCAATCCCTGGGTGGGGAAGATCTGGAGAAAGAAATGGCAACCCACTCCTGTATTCTTGCCTGGAAAATCCCACGGACACAGGAGCCTAGCAGGCTACAATCTATGGGGTTTCAAAGAGTCGAACACGACTGAATGACTTCACTTTCACTTTTTCACTACTTTCGTTTCCCTGGAGAATAAAGGAGAAGACATGTATCAAATGCAGAGCCACGAGTCCAGAACCCAGGTTCTGGATTTAAGTTTCCAAGCTAAATTAGGTCTCTTAGTTTTTGTCATATTTACTGTCTTAACAGTGAGAAGATAAAAACATTTAATAAGCAAGCACTGTAATATATTAAGTAATGGATTGTCAAGGTTATAAGCTACATTAAATAATTATCTTTCATGTAATTTAAAAATTAGTTTGAATAAAGAAACCCATTTGTCATATTCATTCTGGATGGATGCATTTTCTATGCCTAGTTTTGCTAGCAAATAAACTGCAAAGACAAAATATGGCATAAATATTTTAAAATGCATTTATAAATACATATAAAAATATATAACTATAGGAATATTAATTTAACCAAGGGAACACAGTAACTCCTTTCATGGTTAAAATACAACAAAGAAACTCATCAGAAGATTCCAGATCATTCAAAACTCAATCAGAGGGAATTGAAGAAGTTAGGTTAGGTTTATAAGTCAAACAGAGCTCTTTCTATTTTGTATTCTATTAATTGCAAGTTCGGTGAAGTAAAATACATTTCTCACCCCCATGTATTTCAAGCTTCTGTTTTAAAAATGCATAAATGGTTATATTACATAGTTGTAAGATTGAAGGAAATATAAAAGGTGTGCTTAACTGATTACTTAGAATTATAAGTTCTCAATAAATAGTAGGCACCATTGCTTTTATGTGCTCTAAAACTGTCACTTTTTCTAAAGAATACTAATAAATACAAATAGATAGTTAATTAGATGCATTCATTTAACTTAGGGCTAGAGCATGAATAAATTTCCATCTCTTGAAAAGTTCAATCATATACTACAGTTTGATAAATTTATGTAATATATGTCTATACAAAATATAGTCTAAGGAGAAATTAAAGAAATCCACATATGAAACAAAACATTTTTATACACTAAACCTTGGACTTAAGTTTTCTTTGATAATATTCATTACCAAATGGGATGTAGTAAAAATTAATATAGTATAAAGTTTAAAATCTCTATATCAGTTTGCCAGTATTGAGTAAGTACCCTAACACTATCCTTATTGCTTAAAACCAGTGAACTTTTTCTAGATTTCATTCTAAAAGTAATATAAAATAAAATGAACATGTCATCTATTCACAAAAGATTTTTGTTTCTTTATAATGCATAATAAGAAGATCTATATTAAATTGTAATAGTATTAAATTCCTATTATGCAGCATAATGTAACAGTCAGAATGGTCTTAGATAGCATGTGAACTGAGACATGCAAGGCCATGTTTTATAAAATATTTATGGCAAAGAGTAAAAGGGAATATTTGTAATGTCATTGCATGAAATCCATGACATTGCAGTAAGTTAATTTCTTATTTTCAAATTGCTATAGATCATGTTATAGTCCTTCACATTTTGGAAGCAAAATAGATAAGCACATTAGAGAACACCAGCTCAAGTTTCATACATTTGGTCTTGGTCTTAGCACTCGCCTGTGTCAGTAGTAGCCATTTTGAAGGAGATGGATAATGCTACTTGGCTCTGGCACCTGAGTCACTGTTTTGAACCTACTAATGCTTCTTCTGCTCTAATATAAAATGTAAACCACAGGGGTAAAACCTTAGGGAGTCCTGAGTTCCAGGTACTCAAATGTTAATAGGAACCTAGGAGAACACAGATGACCAAATACTTCTGCATGTAGATTATTTTCAATCTCAATATATTTGATCTAAAAAGAAAGTGCTTGTTTGACTCACCTAATCCTAAAATAATGACTTGACTATTTTGAACAGATTTGCTTAACAATACTGTTTAATAAGCGGAGAAGGCAATGTCAACCCACTTCATACTCTTGCCTGGAAAATCCCATGGACGGAGGAGCCTGGAAGGCTGCAGTCCATGGGGTTGCTGAGGGTCAGACACGACTGAGCGACTTCACTTTCAATTTTCACTTTCATGCTTTGGAGAAGGAAATGGCAACCCACTCCAGTGTTCTTGCCTGGAGAATCCCAGGGACGGGGGAACCTGGTGGGCTGCCATCTATGGGGTCACACAGAGTCGGACACGACTGAAGTGACTTAGCAAACATATTTTGAACTAAGGACATATGTTGCTTTGCTCTGCTTTTCTAGATTATTTGGGGTATGTTAACTTTTTTGGTGGTTCCACATAAATTTTGGAATTAGTGTGGCTTGTTGCTCAGTCATGCGCAACTCTTTGTGACCCCATGGACTGAGTAACAAGCCACACTCCTACCTTGCTCCTGATTTTAGTGGTATTGCTCAAGTATGAGGTTAGCTGTGGGTTTTTCTTATATGACATTTATTTTGTTCATATAAATTCCTCTGATTCTAGCATTTTGAGAATGTTTATCATCAGTGCTGAATTTTTCAAACCCTGTTCCTGCATTTATTTAAAACACCATGTGATTTTATTCTGAATGTGGTATATCACATTGATTGATTTTTCATGTGTTTAACCATTCTTGGATCTCAAGGATAAATTATCTTTATTCATTGTGTAAGATTCTTTCAGTGTGGAGATGAAGTCAATAATCTAGTATTTTCTTGAGAATTTTTGGAACTTTGTGATGGATATTTTTCTGCACTTTTGTTTTCTTGTGGTATCTTTTTCTGACTTTGTGAGTGGATAATACTGACCCTATAAAAGGAGTTTGGAAATGTCTTTTTTTTTCTCAGTTTTTTGGAAGGGTTTGATAAGGATTGATGCTATTTCTTTGAGTAATTAATAGGCTCACCAGGGAAACCATCATGTCTTTGACTTTTCTTTGAAGGCTCTTGATTGCTGATTCACTGTCCTCATAAATTATAGGCTTGTTCAGATCTATTTTTTCCTGGTTGTATGTTTCAAGGAATTTACCTACATCTTCTAGGTTATCAGTTTCATTGATATACCAAGATTCATGTTGTTATCTTTCTTCTTTCATTTCATATATGTCTGTTAGGTATATTCGGTCTCTGGTGTTAAGTCCACAGTTTCTTTCTTTGATTCTCTGTCTGTATTACCTATTTGGATATGTACTAATATTTTATTATTCTCTCTCTTTTGTGTAACTCTACAGATATATTTTTTTATCACAGAGCATACATAAAATATGTACAGTTATAATGGCCTATTTTAAAGTGATAACAACTTCATTTAACTTGCATACAAAAACTTTTTATTTTTCTTACCATACATATTTTATGGTACAAATGTCATAAGCTGCATCTATTTATATTATGTCTCCATTAACATAATTGTGACTGTTGTTTTTAATCCTTGTTTTTTTGACTTTTATACTACAAGTAAAGGTAAGTTATCCTCTACTGTTAATGTAGTAGTCTATATTTCTCTATATCTTTTCTATATCTTTATCTTTTTCAGTGAATTTAATATTTTATGCTATTTTATTGCTTTGTTAACATCTTTAATGCAACTTGAAAGTTTCTTTAGCATTTATTGTAAAACAATTCCACTGGTTATTAACTCCCTCAATCATATTGATGTGGGAAAACCTTCACTTCTCTCTGTTGATATGTATCAACAGTTTTGAAATGTCAAGTATTCTTGTATGAACAATGTTTCTTTTAGTCATTCAAATATGTTTCCATATTTTTCCAATCTGCAAGGTTTCTGCTAAAACTTCATTGATAATCTTATGGGTACTTTTTATTTTTTTATAGTTGATGGGTTACTTTTCTCTTGTCAAAATTTTCTTTTTTGCCTTTTAACATTAACAATTTAATTGCAGTTTTTTATCAATGTGAGTAACTTCAGATTTCTCTCATATGATGCCCTTTGTATTTTCTGGATCTGTGTATACACTTCTATTACAAGATTTGGAATTTTTTTTTATACACTATTATCTTTGAATAAGTTTCCTGCCCCATTTTGTCTCTATTCCCCTTCTGATAACTTCCATATTTATAGTTGGAACTTTTTATTTATTTTTTTTATTTTGCTGGCTCTAAGTACCTCAAGTTATCTTTTTTCTTGTTATTGTTTTGGAGGAAACATTATTGTTTATTTACTTTAAGTCGTGTGCAACCTCACATCTCATAGACACAATTTACAAAGTTTTCCTGTGAAATGAGGATTTCCATATCCATATTTATTTTGATTTGCCTGATTTATATATTTTTTCACTTGAATAAGAATATAAGTGACTTAGACTACATATCAGTTAATTCAGTTTAAATTGACAGCTTACAAGGGCAGGAGGTTTGTAGGCAGCCTGGTAGCTGACTACTTGGCAAGAGCAAAATGAATGGTTGGCAACCTTGATTCTGCTCATAACCGAAGGAAAAAATATAAATAGAACACTAATAATAAAAACAAGAGAGATTCTGTAGCAATATATTTCTCTTTAGTTTATGTCCACTTAATATTTAGCTGCTTTTGGGAAACAGCAGTAACAACCCTCTAGAACACATAGGATATTTATGGTGACCAGATCTAGAAGAACAGATCATATGTGTCTCAGAAGGTTATTGGAAATTTCTATCCAAAGCTGGAAGTGACAGCTGACAGATTTTATTCTATTATTTGCTGCAATGAAAAAGAATACATTTTGTCTCTGGCATGTACTTTGTCAAGGGAAAAATAGTATCTTCCAAATGGGTTATTGTTTTTAAGTTCCCATTATCTTAAAAGCTGATTTGTATCCATTTAAACATTATAAAAAGCAGCACAATACATTTGAAATTACAAATTTCTTTGCTTTGATAGGATATATGAAAACACTTTTCACATTTTGAGGTAGGTATGGGGATATTATTCTGCCTTATCATGAGTTAACTTCTATTTTGTGCTGATCGAAACAGCCAGTTTATGAAATATCAAACATGCATTGTACATCTAATTTAATCATTAAAGCAAGGATGCATTGACCAAAAGTAAAGAAATGTACATCCTAAAAATAAAGAATTAAACCCCTTCTTTCCTGAGGCACAGATGCTAGTACTCTTCCTCCCCAAGTGTCAAGACCATACTGACTCGCTGTGTACATGCTGGGCCATTTTTTTTTTTTTTTCCCTGAAACTTGAATGAGAATTTCCCTGACTTGTTTAAAGCTCTTTCTTCTAAGACATAAAGCTGTGTTGAAAATCATGACCCTCTGAAGCAGATTTATCCTTAGAGATATCTGAGAGTCTGTCTTCTGGGCGGTAGTACTCAGTTTCACTCAAAATTGTTTTCCGTTCCTATTATAAATTGTCTATTGATTATTTTATTGACAGATATGGACAAGAGGTAGTAGTCTCCCCACCTCTCATTTTTCCTACATTAAAAACAAAAACAACCATAATAGAGTTTGGGTTTAGATTTTCTTTATTTTCTATTTTGCTTTTGAATAAATTTATTATTGTTAAAAGACACGAATGATCAGAGATGGAAAATTCTTAGCCAAAAGTACAAGAAAACAAAGCAAGTTCCTTTAGATGAACTTAACTGCCATAAAAAAAAAATTAAGCTATTTTATGTCACTGCTGCTGCTGCTGCTGCTGCTGCTAAGTCGTGTCAGCCGTGTCCGACTCTGCGCGACCCCATAGACGGCAGCCCACCAGGCTCCCCCGTCCCTGGGATTCTCCAGGCAAGAACACTGGAGTGGGTTGCCATTTCCTTCTCCAGTGCATGAAACTGAAAAGAGAAAGTGAAGTCACTCAGTCGTGTTCAACTCCTAGTGACCCCATGGACTGCAGCCTACCAGGCTCCTCCGTCCATGGGATTTTCCAGGCAAGAATACTGGAGTGGAGTGTCATTGCCTTCTCCCATTTTATGTCACTGCTACTGCTGCTGCTAAGCCACTTCAGTCTTGTCCGACTCTGCGCGACCCCATAGACAGCAGCCCACCAGGCTCCGCTGTCCCTGGGATTCTCCAGGCAAGAATAGTGGAGTGGGTTGCCATTTCCTTCTCCAATGCAGGAAAGTGAAAAGTGAAAGTGAAGTCGCTTAGTCGTGTCTGACTCCAAGCGACCCCATGGACTGCAGCCCACTAGGCTCCTCCATCCATGGAATTTTCCAGGCAAGAGTATTGGAGTGGGTGCCATTGCCTTCTCCAATTTTATGTTACTAAAGTGACATAAATACCTAAATTTGTTAATATGTATATACTATGGAATATTTATATCTTTGGAAATTGTAAAATAAAAGTAGCTGGTGTTGTAGATACAGTCTACATCAGTATGGGTGCTGGAGAACTAGGAGAAAGAATAAAAGGAAAATTTGAAGGCACCCAAATATTAACTTCTATTTGATATAGTTTTAAATACTTCAAAGTTGTGATATTCTAATTATAAAATCTTAAGTTTATATGCATAAGAATATCATGATGTTCATTAAAGCATTGTTCATGCTCCAGAGAGGTCTGCCTTATCATTCTGAGCACTTCTTCAAACACTAAACCTATGCCTGGGTTGGCTAGTCTGGAACTGAGTACCCATTCTTCGGTGTTAGTTTTCATTCTAAGGATAATGCAAGGTTTTTCTATTCAACCCTGACCTCTCTAGGTTTAGTTAGGGCCCTTTGAGCTCTCTAAAAATAAGGGCCTTTTTCTTATTGGTTATTCCCCAGCCACCTTCAATGATATAAATTTTCCAGGAGATTGAGGCATACGAGGAGATTTCCTCAAGTTTGCAAGAGAGATTGTTAGCATGTGATGACAAAGAAACAGACAATAAATTATCTGAGTTAATAGAGATTGTGTGTGCTTTTAATACTCATTAAATTTTAAAAATAGATATTTCACATTCAAATTGACTTAAATTTTAAACAAGAGAAAAAATAGATGAGCTTCTAGGAGCTATAGACTACTTCATCACTGTAATAATATCACAACTATATTTAATTAATTTTACATGGCCAGCCATTTCTTTTAACCCTGGATATGCCAGAAAGTACAAACAAAATTGATGGATAATAAATGAAGACTTTTAAAATATTTCGGGATAAAATTATTGTAAATGAAATTATTACCAAGTAGATTCAGTTGAATTTTTTTTTCAGTTGAATTTTTTAATTGTAATTTTGTATTATATGTTTATCAACAATGAAACATATATATCCCAAGGAAAAAATGTATCTGCTGGCTTTAAATGAATTACCTGTGGTGGATTCATTTTGATATTGGCAAAACTAATACAATTATGTAAAGTTTAAAAATAAAATAAAATTAAAAAAAAATTCCTTGACAACTACTACTAAACTGGAAAATTTGACTTATGACCCAAAAGAGAAATCTATTAAGTTATGGTTTTGCTATTGTTTGATTGCTTTCCCTAAACCCAGTCATCCATAAAATGTTTTTTCACCAAAGTTTTCTTCCATATTTTCTCAAATTTTATATTTAATAAATGTGTGTATGTGTAGATATATCAATGCATAGGGAGAGAGACACATAATTATCTATTATCTATCTATCTAATATAACCTCCAGAGAAATAACTTTACCATCTTGGACTGTTGATTTCAACAGTGAAGAGCACAGGTGTTATAGTTTTTCCTGCATGATCACTTATGAGGTGAAATGTCTGCATATGCAACACTTGTGGTTTAGCAATTTTGTTTAGTTTTATTCATGAAAAGTGAAAAAGTGAAAGTCATTCAGTTCTCTTTGATTCTTTGGGACACCATGGACTGTATAGTCCACCAGGTTGCTCTGTCCATGAAATTCTCCAGGCAAGAATACTAGAGTGAGCTGCCAATCCCTTCTTCAGGGGATCTTCCTGAACCAGGGATAAAACCCAGGTATCCTACATCACAGGCAGATTCTTTACCAACTGAGCCACACGAGAAGTTTTTGATTTTTTTAAAATTAATTTATTTATTTCAATAGGAAGCTATTGCTTTACAATATTGTGGTGGTTTTTGCCATACATTGACATGAATCAGCCACGGGTGTACATGTGTCCCCCATTGTGAACACCTCTCCCACCTCCCTCCCCACCCCATCCCTCTGGGTTGTCCCAGTGCACTGGCTTTGAGTGCCCCATTTCATTCATTGAACTTGGACTGGTCACCTATTTCACATATGGTAATACACATGTTTCAATGCTATTCTCTCAAATCATCCCACCTTTGCCTTCTCCCACAGAGTCCAAATGTCTGCTCTTTATATCTGTGTCTCTTTTGCTGTCAAGCATATAGAGCCATTGTTACCATCTTTCTACATTCCATAAAAATGCATTAATATGCTGTATTGGTGCTTTTCTTTCTGACTTACTTCACTGTATAATAGGCTCCAGTTTCATCCACCTCATTAGAACAGATTCAAATGCCTTCTTTTTAATAGCTGAGTAATATTCCATTGTGTATATGTACTGCATATACATATATGTATATGTATGTATACATACATATACATAAGAATTAATTCTTTTTCAGTTGCTTTGTTTGCTATTATTTTTCCCATTCTGAAGGCTGTCTTTTCACCTTGCTAATAGTTTCCTTTGTTGTGCAAAATAAGAAAGAATGAACTTTCTTATTCATTCATCTGCTGATGAGCATCTGGGTTGCTTCCATGTCCTAGCTATTGTAAACAGTACTTCAATGAACACTGGGATACATGTGTCCCTTTCAATTCTGATTTCCTCAGTATGTATGCCCAGAAGTGGGATTGCTGGGTTGTATGGCAGTTTTCTTTTTCCTTTAAGAAATTGCCATACTGTTATCCATAGTGGCTGCACTAGTTTGTATTCCCACTAATAGTGTAAGAGGGTTCCCTTTTTTTCACACCCTCTCCAGCATTTATTGTTTGTAGACTTTTTAATGGCAGCCATTCTGACCAACATGACCGTACCTGATCGTACTTCAATATGATTTTGATTGACATTCTCTGATAATGAGTGAGGTTGAGCATCTTTTCATGTATTTGTTAGCCATCTGTATGTCTTTTTGGAGAAATGTCTGTTTAGTTATTTGGCCCATTTTTTGATTGGGTCAATTATATTTCTGGTATTCAGGTGCATGAACTTCTTGTATATTTTCTTAAATTAATTCTTTTTCAGTTGCTTTGTTTGCTATTATTTTTCCCATTCTGAAGGCTGTCTTTTCACCTTGCTTATAGTTTCCTTCGTTGTGCAAAAGCTTGTAAGTTTAACTAGTTCCCATTTGTTTACTTTTGCTTTATTTCCATTACTCTGGGAGTTGGTCACAGAGGATCTTGCTGTGATTTATGTCAGAGAGTGTTTAACCTATGTTTTCCTCTAGGATTTTTATAGTTTCTGGTCTTACATTTAGATCTTTAATCCATTTTGAGTTTATTTTTGTGTATGATGTTACCCATCTAGTCAAGGCTATGGTTTTTCCAGTAGTCATGTATGGATGTGAGAGTTGGACTGTGAAGAAAGCTGAGCACCGAAGAATTGATGCTTTTGAACTGTGATGTTGGAGAAGACTCTTGAGAGTCCCCTGGACTGCAAGGAGAACCAACCAGTCCATTCTAAACGAGATCAGTCCTGGGTGTTCTTTGGAAGGAATGATGCTAAAGCTGAAACTCCAGTACTTTGGCTACCTCATGCAAAGAGTTGACTCATTGGAAAATGCTCTGATGCTGGGAGGGATTGGGGTCAGGAGGAGAAGGGGACGACAGAGGATGAGATGGCTGGATGGCATCACTGACTCGATGGACGTGAGTCTGAGTGAACTCCAGGAGTTGGTGATGGACAGGGAGGCCTGGTGTGCTGCAATTCATGGGGTCGCAAAGAGTCGGACACGACTGAACGACTGAACTGAACTGTTCAGTGTTAGAAAGTGTTCTAGTTTCATTCTTTTACAGGTGGTTGACCAGTTTTCCCACCACCATTTGTTAAAGAGATTGTCTTTTTCTATTGTATAGTTCTGCCTCCTCTGTCAAAGATATGGTGCCCATAAGTGAGTGGACTTATCTCTGGGCTTTCTATTTTGTTCTATTGATCTATATATCTTTCCTTGTGCCAGTACCATACTATCTTGATGACTGTGAAAAGTGAAAGTGAAATCACTCAGTCATGTCCAGCTCTTTGCGACCCCATGGACTGTAGCCTACCAGGCTCCTCCATCCATGGGATTTTCCAGGCAAGAGTACTAAAGTGGGTTGCCATTTCCTTCTCCAGGTGATTTTCCAGATCCAGGGATCAAACCCAGGTCTCCCGCATTGTAGGCAGATGCTTTACCATCTGAGCCACCAGGGAAGTCCTCTTTATGACTGTAGCTTTGTATTATAGTCTGAAATCAGGCAGGTTGATTCCTCCAATTCCATTCTTCTTTATCAAGATTGCTTTGGCTATTTGAGGTTTTTTTGTATTTCCATACAAATTGTGAATTTTTTTTTGTTCAAATTTGAAATTTGTTCCAATTCTGTGAAATATACTGTTGGTAGCTTGATAGGGATTACATTGAATTTATAGATCACTTTGAGTGGTATACTCATTTTCACTATATTGATTCTCAAATCCATTAACATGGTATATTTCTCCATCTATTTGTGTCATCTTTGATTTCTTTCGTCAGTCTTTTATACTTTTCTTATATAGGTTTTTTGTTTCTTTAGGTAGTTTTATTCCTAAGTATTTTATTCTTTTTGTTGCAATGGTGAATGGAATTGTTTCCTTAATTTCTCTTTCTAATTTCACATTGTTACTGTATAGGAATGCAAGGGGTTTCTGTGTATTAATTTTATATCTTCAAATTTACTATATTCATTGATTAGCTCTAGTAATTTTCTGATGGTATCTTTAGGGTTTTCTATGTAGAGGATCATGTCATCTGCAAATACTGAGAGTTTTACTTCTTCTTTTCCAATCTGGATTCCTTTTATTTCTTTTTCTTCTATGACTGCTGTGGCTAAAACTTTCAGAACTAAGTTGAATAGTAGTGCTGGGAGGGGGCACCCTTACCTTGTTCCTGACTTTAGAGGAAATGCTTTCAGTTTTTCACCATTGAGGATAATATTTGCTGTGGGTTTATCAAATATGGCTTTTATTATGCTGAGGTATGTTCCTTCTATGCCTGCTTTCTGGAGAGTTTTTATCATAAATTTCGAATTTTGTCAAAGGTTTTCTCTGCATCTATAGAGATAATCATATGGTTTTTATCTCTTAACTGGTTAATGTGGTGTATCACATTGATCAATTTATGAATAGTGACGAATCCCTGGTTCCAAATAGGAAAATGAGTACATCAAAGTTGTATACTGTCACCCTGCTTATTTAACTTTATGCAGAGTATATCATGAGAAACGCTTGGCTGAAAGGAGCACAAGCTGGAACCAAGATTGCTGGGAGAAATATCAATAACCTCAGATATGCAGATGACATCACCCTTATGGCAGAAAGCGAAGAGGAACTAAAAAGCCTCTGGATGAAAGTGAAAGAGGAGAGTGAAAAGGTTGGCTTAAAGCTCAACATTCAGAAAACGAAGATCATGGCATCTGGTCCCATCACTTCATGGCAAATAGATGGGGAAACAGTGGAAACGGTGTTAGACTTTATTTTTGCGGGCTCCAAAATCACTGCAGATGGTGACTGCAGCCATGAGATTAAAAGACACTTACTCCTTGGAAGGAAAGTTATGACCAACCTGGATAGCATATTGAAAAGCAGAGACATTACTTTGCCAACAAAGGTTCGTCTAGTCAAGGCTATGGTTTTTTCAGTGGTCATGTATGGATGTGAGAGTTGGACTGTGAAGAAAGCTGAGCACTGAAGAATTGATGCTTTTGAATTGTGGTGTTGGAGAAGACTCTTGAGAGTCCCTTGGACTGCAAGGAGATCCAACCAGTCCATTCTGAAGGAGATCAGCCCTGGGATTTCTTTGGAAGGACTGATGCTAAAGCTGAAACTCCAGTACTTTGGCCACCTCATGTGAAGAGTTGACTCATTGGAAAACACTGTGATGCTGGGAGGGATTGGGGGCAGGAGGAGAAGGGGACGACAGAGGATGAGATGGCTGGATGGCATCACCGACTCGATGGATGTAAGTCTGAGTGAACTTCGGGAGTTGGTGATGGACAGGGAGGCCTGGCGTGCTGCAATTCATGGGGTTGCAAAGAATTGGACACGACTGAGCGACTGAACTGAACTGAACTGAAGTGAAGAATCCCTGCATCCCTGGGATAAAGCCCACTTGGTCATGATGTATGATCTTTTTAATATGTTGTTGGGTTCTGTTTGCTAGAATTTTAACAAGGGTTTTTGCATCTATGTTCATCAGTGATATTGGCCTGTAGTTTTATTTTTTGTGGCATCTTTGTCTGGTTTTGATATCAGGGTGATGGTGGCCTCATAGAATGAGTTTGGCAGTTTACCTTCCTCTGCAATTTTCTGGAAGAGTTTGAGTAGGATAGGTGTTAGCTGTTCTCTCAATTTTTGGTAGAATTCGCGTGTGAAACAAACTGGTCCTGGGCTTTTGCTTTTTGGAAGATTTTTTATTACTGTTCCGATTTCTGTGCTTGTGATGGGTCTGTCAAGATTTTTTATTACTCTTCCGATTTCTGTGCTTGTGATGGGTCTGTCAAGATTTTCTATTTCTTCCTGGTTCAGTTTTGAAAGGTTATACTTTTCTAAGAATTCGTTCATTTCTTCCAAGTTGTCCATTTTATTGGCATACTGATGCTGATACTAGTCTCTTATGATCCTTTTTATTTCTGTGTTGTCTGTTGTGATTTCTCTGTTTTCATTTCTTTGTTGATTTGAGTCTCTCCCCCCCCCCTTTTTTTTGATGAGTCTGGCTAATGGTTTGTCTATTTTATTTATCTTCTCAAAGAACCCGCTTTTAGTTTTGTTGACTTTTGCTATAGTCTCCCTTGTTTATTTTTCATTTACTTCTGCTCTAATTTTTATGATTTCTTTCTTTTTACTAACCCTGGGGTTCTTAATTTCTTCTTTTCCTAGTTGCTTTAGGTGTAAAGTTAGGTTGTTATTTGAATTTTCTCTTGTTTCTTATGGTAAACCTGTATTGCTATGAATCTTCTCTTTAGCACTGCTTTTACTGAAGCCCATAGGTTTGGGTTGTCATGTTTTCATATTCATTTACTTCTATGCATATTTTGATTTCCTTTATGATTTCTCCCATAATCTGTTGGTTCTAGAGAAGCAACTTTTTCAGCCTCCATATGTTTGTATTTTTAATAGATTTTTTTCCTGGTATTGACATCTAATCTTACTGCATTGTGATCAGAAAAGATGCTTGAAATGATTTCATTTTTTTTTTAAATTTACCAAGGTTTGATTTATGTTCTTGGATGTGATCTATCCTGGAGAATGTTCCATGTGCACTTGAGAAAAAAGTGAAATCCAATGTTTGGGGTGAAATGTCCTATAGATATCAATTAGGTCTAACTGGTCCATTGTATCATTTAAAGTTTGTGTTTCCTTGCTAATTTTCTGTTTGATTGATCTATCCATAGGTGTAAGTTGGGTAATAGAGTCTCCCACTATTATTGTGCTACTGTTAATTTCCCCTTCATACTTGTTACCATTTGCCTTATGTATGAGGTGGTCTTATGTAGGGTGCATATATATTTATAATTGTTGTGTCTTCTTCTTGGATTGATCCTTGATCATGATGTAGTGTCCTTCTTTGTATCTTTTCACAGCCTTTATTTCAAAGTGTATTTTTTCTGATATGAGTATTGCTACTCCTATTTTCTTTTGGTCTCTATTTACATGACATATCTTTTTCCAGACCTTCACTTTCAATCTCTATGTTTCCCTTGGTTTGAGGTGGGTCTCTTGTAGACAGCATATATAGGGGTCTTGTTTTTGTATCCATTCAGCCAGTCTTTGTCTTTTGGTTGGAGCATTCAACCCATTTACATTTAAGGTAATTATTGATATTTTGATTGATAATTATTGCCATTTACTTTGTTGTTTTGTGTTTGAGGCTAAAAGCCTTTTCTGTATTTCCTGTCTGGAAAAGATCCTTTAGCATTTGTTGAAGAGCTGGTATGGTGGTGCTAAATTCTCTCAGCTGTTGCTTGTCTGTAAAACCTTTGATTTCTCCTTCATATTTGAATGAGATCCTTGGTGGGTATAATAATCTAGGTTGTAGGATTTTTTTCTTTTACTTTAATTATGGCCTGCCATTCTCTTCTGGCCTGAAGAGTTTCTACTGAAAAATCAGCTGTTATCCTTATGGGGATCCTATTATATGTTTTTTTTTTTTTTTTTTTTTTTTTTTTATTTTTTTTATTCTTCCAATTTTATTTTATTTTTAAACTTTACATAATTGTATTAGTTTTGCCAAATATCAAAATGAATCCACCACAGGTATACATGTGTTCCCCATCCCGAACCCTCCTCCCTCCTCCCTCCCCATACCATCCCTCTGGGCCGTCCCAGTGCACCAGCCCCAAGCATCCAGCATCGTGCATCGAACCTGGACTGGCAACTCGTTTCCTACATGATATTTTACATGTTTCATTGCCATTCTCCCAAATCTTCCCACCCTCTCCCTCTCCCACAGAGTCCATAAGACTGTTCTATACATCAGTGTCTCTTTTGCTGTCTCGTACACCGGGTTATTGTTACCATCTTTCTAAATTCCATATATATGCGTTAGTATACTGTATTTATGTTTTTCCTTCTGGCTTACTTCACTCTGTATAATAGGCTCCAGTTTCATCCACCTCATTAGAACGGAGTCAAATGTATTCTTTTTAATGGCTGAGTAATACTCCATTGTGTATATGTACCACTGCTTTCTTATCCATTCATCTGCTGATGGACATCTAGGTTGCTTCCATGTCTTGGCTATTATAAACAGTGCTGCGATGAACATTGGGGTACACGTGTCTCTTTCCCTTCTGGTTTCCTCAGTGTGTATGCCCAGCAGTGGGGTTGCTGGATCATAAGGCAGTTCTATTTCCAGTTTTTTAAGGAATCTCCACACTGTTCTCCATAGTGGCTGTACTAGTTTGCATTCCCACCAACAGTGTAAGAGGGTTCCCTTTTCTCCACACCCTCTCCAGCATTTATTGCTTGTAGACTTTTGGATCGCAGCCATTCTGACTGGTGTGAAATGGTACCTCATAGTGGTTTTGATTTGCATTTCTCTGATAATGAGTGATGTTGAGCATCTTTTCATGTGTTTGTTAGCCATCTGTATGTCTTTTTTGGAGAAATGTCTATTTAGTTCTTTGGCCCATTTTTTGATTGGGTCGTTTATTTTTCTGGAGTTGAGCTGTAGGAGTTGCTTGTATATTTTTGAGATTAGTTGTTTATCGGTTGCTTCATTTGCTATTATTTTCTCCCATTCTGAAGGCTGTCTTTTCACCTTGCTAATAGTTTCCTTTGATGTGCTATTTTATGTTATTTGTTGCTTTCCCCTGCTGCTTTTAATATTTGCTCTTTGTGTTTGATCTTTGTTAGTTTGATTAATATGTGTCTTGGAGTGTTTTGCCTTGGGTTTATTCTGTTTAGGATTCTGGGTTTCTTGGATTTGGGTGTCTATTTCCTTCCCCATTTTAGAGAAGTTTTCAACTATTATCTCCTCAAGTATTTTCTCATGCCCTTTCTTTTTGTCTTCTTCTTCTGGGACTCCTATGATTCCTAACATTGCCCCAAAGGTCTCAGCAGTTGTCCTTATCTCTTTTAATTATTTTTCCTTTTTTCCTCTCTGCTTCATTTATTTCTATCATTATATCTTCCACCTCACTTATCCTATCTTCTGCCTCAGTTATTCTACTGTTGGTTCCATCCAGAGTGCTTTTGACATTATTTATTGCATTATTCATTATTGATTGACTCTTCTTTATTTCTTCTAGGTCCTTGTTAAACATTCCTTGTATCTTCACAATCCTTGTCTCTAGTCTATTTATCTGCAACTCCATTTTGTTTTCAAGATTTCGGATCTTCTGTACTATCATTATTCTGAATTCTTTTTCAGGTAGATTGTCTATCTCCTCCTCTTTTGTTTGGTTTGGTGGGAATTTATCATGTTCTTTTACCTGCTGAACATTTCTCTGCCTTTTCATTTTTTAAGATTGCTCTGTTTGGGGTGCCCTTTCTGTAGGCTGGAAGTTCACGGTTCCTCTTTATTGTGGAGCCTGCTCCCTGTGGGTGGGGTTGGACTAGTGGGTTGTCAAGGTTTCCTGGTTAGAGGAGCTTGCATCTGTGTTCTGATGGGTGGAGCTGTATCTCTTCTCTCTGGAGTTTAATGAAGTGTACAGTAGTGAGCTTTAGGGTGGTTGTGAACTAACACCCCCCAAAAGATGTTCTTTTCATTATAGGGGACTGGAATGAAAAAATAGGAAGTCAAGAAACACCTGGAGTAATGGGCAAATTTGGCCTTGGAGTACAGAATGAAGCAGGGCAAAGGCTAATAGAGTGTTGCCAAGAGAATGCACTGGTCATAGCAAACACCCTCTTCCAACAACACAAGAGAAGACTCTACACATGGACATCAGATGGCCAACACCAAAATCAGATTGATTATGTTCTTTGCAGTCGAAGATGGAGTAGCTCTATACAGTGAGCAAAAACAAGACTGGGAGAGCTGACTGTGGCTCAGATCATGAACTCCTTATTGCCAAATTCAGACTTAAATTGAAGAAAGTGGGGAAAACCACTAGGTCATTCAGGTATGACCTAAATCAAATCCCTTATGATTATACAGTGGAGGTGAGAAATAGATTTAAGGGACTAGATCTGATAGACAGAGTGCCTGATGAACTATGGATGGATGTTCATGGCATTGTACAAGAGACAGGGATCAAGACCATCCCCAAGGGGGAAAAAAATGCTAAAAAGCAAAATGGCTGTCTGAGGAGGCCTTACAATTAGCTATGAAAAGAAGAGAAGTGAAAAGCAAAGGATAAAAGGAAAGATATACCCATTTGAAGACAGAGTTCAAAGAAGAGCAAGGAGAGATAAGGTAGCCTTCCTTAGTGACAAATGCAAAGAAATAGAGGAAAACAATTGAGAAACAATCTAGGAAAGACTAGAGATATCTTCAAGAAAATTAGAGAGACCAAGGGAACATTTCATGCAAAGATGGGCTCGATAAAGGACAGAAATGGTATGGACCTAACAGAAGCAGAAGATATTAAGAAGAGGTGGCAAGAATACACAGAAGAACTGTAAAAAAAAAGACCTTCACAACCCAGATAATCATGATGACGTGATCACTCACCTAGAGCCAGACATCCTGGAATGTGAAGTCAAGTGGGCCTTAGGAAGCATCACTACAAATAAAGCTAGTGGAGGCATTGGAATTCCAGTTGAGCTACTTCAAATCCTGAAAGATGATGCTGTGAAAGTGCTGCACTCAATATGCCAGCAAATTTGGAAAACTCAGCAGAGGCCACAGAACTGGAAAAGGTCAGTTTTCATTCCAAGCCCAAAGAAAGGCAATGCCAAAGAACGATCAAACTGCCAATGATTTTCCTCATCTCACAGGCTAGTAAAGTAATGCTCAAAATTCTCCAAGCCAGGCTTCAGCAAAACGTGAACCGTGAACTTCCAAATGTTCAAGCTGGTTTAGAAAAGGCAGAGGAACCACAGATCAAATTGCCAACATCCACTGGATCATTGAAAAAGCAAGAGATTTCCAGAAAAAGATCTATTTCTGTTTTATTGACTATGCCAAAACCTTTGACTGTGTCAATCACAATAAACTGTGGAAAATTCTGAAAGAGATGGGAATACCAGAAAACCTGACCTGCCTTTTGAGAGCCTTGTATGCAGGTCAGGAAGCAACAGTTATAACTGGACATGGAACAACAGACTGGTTCCAAACAGGAAAAGGTGTACATCAAGGCTGTATATTGTCATCCTGCTTATTTAACTTATATGCAGAGTACATCATGAGAGTAGAGGTTAGGCTCTCAAAAATACAGTATTAAAAATACAAAACAAAAAATTATAGAAAATATATATATGAGATTTGCTTTAAAACAGGGTCTTTTTTTGCAAGGTAATAGTAGGTTATAAAAATGAAAATTAAAGGAGTAATAAAGAACTTAAATTTTTTTAAAAATTAAAAAGTTAATAGCAAAAATAAATCTAGGAAGTTCTCTGGAGCTCTTGAGGGCAGTGTGGGGTCAGTTCAGTTTCAGAGAAGTACAAGCTTATACTTGTTCTTGAGGTCCATTGGCCGCCTCCAACCCTTAGTCAATGTTAACTACAAGGTTTTAATCTGTTACACCTGTCACTTCCAGAGTGGTTCCCTCTTCTTCATTTGTTTTGCTTTCCTCTGTTTGCAAGTCTCTTCAATGTCTAATTTCTGATCTAACACAAGCGGACGAAGGTGATCATCTTTTTAGGCTCACTTGTTCAGTTGTGTTGTGGGGAGGAGCGGACACTGAAAACAAATATCGCTGGCGTGTATGGGGAGTGCTCACAGTGTATGGACCACACTGGGTTGGCCCCAGCTCAAGGCAGTGTGTGTTTCCTGGGTCTACACTGCTCAGGCTCCAGGGTTCTCTATAGGGGCGCTGTTCAAAACAGGTCCTGCATTTCATGCACTTCCCAGGTCTAAGCCACTCAGGCTCTTGGGTACTCCACAAGGGCACAGATTTGGTTGGGCATACATTTTGTGCCCTTTCCAGGTCTGAGAAGCTCAGACAACCAGGTGTATGGCAAGTGAACTGTCCCAGGTGGGCTGTGTGTCTTAATCACCACCCCAGTCCTGGTCGCTCGGTTTCCCAGGTGTGCCATGTGTCTCCTTTGGGGAGCTGATCTCAGGTTGTGACCCTCCTGGCAGGTGTCAACTATCCACGATCCCAGGAGAAAGTGGTTAGTAACTGGGAGCCTGTTCACAGTTTGGTGGAGGATGCCAGTCTCTGGGACCAAGATTGGAGCAGCCCCTCGTCTTCTGGCTCTGGCTGTCACACACTTGCCTCTCTGCCTTTGGTGGGGGGTAAGGGCCTTGTATGCAGCTGGCTAGCTCTCCTTTGGTATTCGGTCAATTCTTTGTTCTGTGAGCAGGCCAGGCTTTGTGTTAGAGCCTTTCACTGGAAAGTTCTTTTTTTTTTTTTCTTTCTCTCTCTGGCAATCCCATTATTTGGGTTGCTATGTCACGTTAACTCCCTTAGATGGTCCTCAGGGCATTCAGGCCTAGTCCTTACCCTAAGCACTTATTATGCAACCCACACCTCCCTGTCCAGCCCCTGCTTACTGGTGGTGGACATGAGTGTCCAGGCTACTTCTCTGCTGGCAGTTGTGGTTAGGCACATATTCTGTGGATTTCTTTTATTTTTTTTTCTCTCCCAGTTATGTTGCCCTCTGAGATTCCAAAACTCCCCACAGATCTGCCTGTGAGAGGGTTCCCTACTGTTTGGAAATTTCTCCTCCTTCACAACTCCCTCCTCAGGACGGGTCTCCATCCCTAACTCTTTTGTCTCTTTTTTTGTCTTTTATATTTTGTCCTACCTCCTTTCAAAGAGAATGGGCTGCTTTTCTGAGTGCCTGATGTCCTCTGTCAGTGTTCAGAAGTTGCTTTCTGGAAGTTGCTCAGCATTCAAATGATCTTTTGATGCATTTGTGGGGGAGAAAGTGGTCTCCCCATCCTATTCCCCCTGCCATCCTGGGACCATCCCCCAGCCTCAAGCTTTCTTTATTTGCTTTCATTCTTAGTTCTTTTCGTTTTTCTCCTTTGACCAGATAATTTCCCCAGACTTTTCTTTTCCTGCTTGTTTCAGTGCTGTTGAAGCCCTCTGTTTTTTTTTTTTTTTTTTGATCTGTTATGATAATCTAGAAACTCATTTTTGTTAGCACTTTTAAATATTTTGCATTTCTTCATTATGTCCTCATATTATTCATAAGTTGCTTTCCTAAATTCAGTGAGCCTAAATATAGAAAGCTGCCATCAAAGCAAGTTTACCTAAGAAAATAAGAAATATCTCAAATAAACAACCTAACCTTATGACTAAAGCAAATAGAGAAAGAAGAAAAAACATAAGCCAAATTTAGTATAAGAGAAGAAATCACAATGATCCAAGCAAAAATAAATGACACTGAGACTAAAAAACACAATAGAAAAATTTTAATAAAATTAAAAGCTAGTTTTGAAAAGATAAACAGAACAGATAAACATTTAGCCAGACTCCCTGAATGAAAAAGGTGAGAAGGCACAAATAAATAAAATCAGAAATTAGAAGGAAATCTGCAATCAACACCACAGAAATACAAAGAATTATTAAAGACAACTTTGAGAAACTATATGCCAATAAAATGAACAAGCTAGAAAATATGGAAAATTTTATCAAATGTGTCATCTTGCATGACTGAACCACAAAAAAAATAGAAAACATTGGAACAGACCTATTAACAGTTCAGTTCAGTTCAGTTCAGTCACGCAGTCGTGTCCTACTCTTTGTGACCCCATGAATCACAGCACACCAGGCCTCCCTGTCCATCACCAACTCCTGGAGTTCACTCAGACTCACGTCCATCGAGTCAGTGATGCCATCCAGCCATCTCATCCTCTGTCGTCCCCTTCTCCTCCTGCCCCCAATACCTCCCAGCATCAGAGACTTTTCCAATGAGTCAGCTCTTCACATGAGGTGGCCGAAGTACTGGAGTTTCAGCTTTAGCATCATTCCTTCCAAATAATTTAACTTCTATGCAAAGTACATCATGAGAAGTGCTGGACTGGAAGAAACACAAGCTGGAATCAAGATTGCCGGGAGAAATATCAATAACCTCAGATATGCAGGTGACACCACCTTATGGCAGAAAGTGAAGAGGAACTCAAAAGCCTCTTGATGAAAGTGAAAGTGGAGAGTGAAAAAGTTGGCTTAAAGCTCAACATTCAGAAAACGAAGATCATGGTATCTGGCCCCATCACTTCATGAGAAATAGATGGGGAAACAGTGGAAACAGTGTCAGACTTTACTTTTCTGGGCTCAAAAATCACTGCGGATGATGACTGCAGCCATGAAATTAAAAGATGCTTACTCCTTGGAAGGAAAGTTATGATCAACCTAGATAGCATATTAACAATACTGAAATTAAATTAGGAATTTAAAATCTCCCAACAAACAAAAGACCAGGACAAGATGATTTTGCAGGTGAATTTCACATTTAGAGAATAGTTAACAGCTATATTTCTGAAACTGTTTCAAAATGTGCAGAGGAAAGGAAACTTCCAAACTGATTCTTAGACTGCCATCACCATGATACCAAAACCAGACAAAACTACCCAACAAAAAGAAGAAAATCACATGCCAATGACTGATAAATATAGGTACAAAACTCCTCACAAAATATGAACAAATCAATTCCAATATATATTAAAAGGCTTGTACACCATGATCAAGTGGGATTTATCCCAGAGATGCAAGTTTTTTTTCAATATCCACAAATAATTCAATGTGACACCCACCTTAACAAACTGAAGGATAAATCCATATGATCATTTCAATATATAAAATTAAAAAAAATAATAATGCAACACATTCATGCTAAATACTCTCCAGAGCATGGGCATAAGTGGAATATATTGCAGTATGATAAAGACCATGTATGACAAACTCACAGCTAACATCATGCTCAACAGGATGAGCATTTCCTCTATACTCAGACAGAGACAAGACAAGAATACATAATCTCTCTACTTTGATTCAACATAGTTTTGGAGCTAAAAAGAAACAAAGTGAATCCAAATTGGAAAAGACATAAAACTGTCACTGTTTGTAGATGACATAATAATATACATAGAAAATCATATTACTAGAAACTACTCAGTTCAGTTCAGTTCAGTCGCTCAGTCCAACTCTTTGCAACCCCGTGAATCACAGCATGCCAGGCCTCCCTATCCATCACCAACTCCCGGAGTTCACTGAAACTCATGCCCATCGAGTCAGTGATGCCATCCAGCCATCTCATCCTCTGTTGTCCCCTTCTCCTCCTGCCCTCAATCCTTCCCAGCATCAGAGTCTTTTCCAATGAGTCAATTCTTTGCATGAGGTGGCCAAAGTATTGGAGTTTCAGCTGTAGCATCAGTCCTTCCAATGAACACCCAGGACTGGTCTCCTTTAGAATGGACTGGTTGGATCTCCTTGCAGTCCAAGGGACTCTCAAGAGTCTTCTCCAACACCACAGTTCAAAAGCAATTCATTAATTCAGCAAAGTAACTGGATAAAAAATAAATATACATAAGTAAATGAATATACAGAAATCTGCTGCATTTGTATACAATAACATCAAGCTATCATAGTGAGAAATCAAGAATACTATTGCATCAAAAAGAATAAATACCTAAGAATGAACATATATAAGGCAAAAGTACTATATTCTGAAAACTATAAGATGCTGATGAAGAAATTGAAGGTGAGAAAAACAGATGGACATATACACTGTACTCTTGAGCTTATTGTATGTATTTCTACTATTCCATGACATGGGTCAGAAAAGATATTGCTGAGATTTATGTCAGAGAGTATTCTGCCTATGTTTTCCTTTAAGTGTTTGATAGATCCAGTCTCACATTTTGGTTATTAATCTATTTTAAATAATTTTCTGTGTGTATGGTATTAGAGTATTCTAATTAATATCATTGTTTTGCATGTAGCTGTTCAGTTTTCCCAGCACCATTTATTGAAGAGATTTTCTTTCTCTAATTGTATAGCCTTGCATGTTTTGTAGTAGATTAATTTACTTTCTATCCTGTTCCAATAATCTATAAAGCTTTTGCACAACAAAGGGAACCATAAGCAAAATGAAAAGACAATCCAAAAAATGGGAGAAAACATTTGGAACTGATGTGACTGACAAAGGATTAGTCTTCAAAATTTATGCTGCAGCTGCTAAGTCACATCAGTCACGTCCGACTCTGTGTGACTCTGTAGACGGCAACCCAACAGGCTCCTCTGTCCCTAGGATTCTCCCAGGCAAGAATACTGGAATGGGTTGCCATTTCCTTCTCCAATGCATGAAAGTGAAAAGTGAAAGTGAAGTCGCTCAGTCGTGTCTGACTCTTCGTGACCCCATGGACTGTAGCCTACCAGGCTCCTCCATCCATGGGATTTTCCAGGTAAGAGTACTGGAGCAGGTTGCCATTGCCTTCTCTGTCAAAATTTATAAACAGCTTAATATAATCAGAACAAACCACCCAATCAAAAAGTGGGCAGAAGACTTAGACATTTCTCCAAAGATATACAGATGGCCAATAAGCACATGGAAAGATTTTCAACATCAATAATTATTATAGAAATGTGAATCAAAACTACAATGAGATAGCACCTCACATCAGTCAAAATACCTGTCATACTGAGTGAATTCAGAGAAAGAGAAATATCATATGTTATATTACTTACATGCAGAATCTAAAAAAGTGATGCAAGTAAACAGATTTACAAAACATAAGCCGACTCAGACTCATAGAGAAAAAACTTATGCTTACTATACAGGAAGGGTGGGGGAAGGAATTGTTAGGGAGTGTGGAACTGACATGCACACACTGCTATATTTAAAATGGATAACCAACAGGGACCGATTGTGTGAGAAAGTGAAAGTGAAAGTCACTCAGTCCTGTCCAACTCTTTGTGACCCAAAGCTAGAATACTAGAGTGGGTAGCCTTTTCCTTGTCCAGGGGATTTTCCCAACCCAGGGATCGAGCCCAGGTGCCCCGCATTGCAGCTGGATAAGAAAAAGAACTCTCCTCAATATTATGTAACATCCTAAATGGAAAAATAATTTGGAAAAAAAAAAGATACATGTATATGTATAACTGAGTCACTTTGCTGTACACCTGAAACTATGACAGTATTTTTAATCAACAGTACTCTAATATAAATTAAAAAGTTAAAAAAATATATCTTGCTCTTGAATTAAAAGAATCAATTTATTAAAATGACTATACTACCCAGGCCAATCCAAGAGATTCAGTGTAATCCCTATCAAATTATCAATGGCCTTTTTGCACAGAAGAGCCAAAACAGTCTTGAGCAAGATTTATGGAGCTGGAGAAATCACACTCTCTGATTACACTGATGTAAGTGGGGTGTTAAATTTCCCTTCTATTATTATTAATTTATCCCTTTATGTCTGTTAATAGTTGTTTATATATTTTCATGCCCCTATATATATGCGTGGGCTTTCCTGATGGCTCAGTGGTAAAGAATCCACCTGCCAGTTTAAGAGACATTGTTTCCATCCTTGGGTGGGAAAGATCCCTTGGAGAAGGAAATGGCAACCCACTCTTTAGTATTTCTGCCTGGGAAATCCCACGGACAGAGGAGCTTGGCAGGCTACAGTCCTTGAAATCACAAGAGTCAAACATGATTAACAACTCAACAGCAATAATTTGTATGCATGTTGTTGTTGTTGTTGTTCCGTCATCAGTCATGCCCGACTCTTTATGACTCCATGGACTGCAGCATGCCAGGCTTTCCTGTCCCTCTCCATCTCTTACAGTTCATGACCATTGAATCAGTGATGCCCTCCAATGATCTCATCCTCTGTTATTGTCTTCTCCTTATGCCTTCAATCTTTCCCAGCATCAGAGTCTTTTCCAATGAATTGTCTCTTTGGATCAGGTGACCAAAATATTGGAGCTTCAGCATCAGTCCTTCCAGTGAATATTCAGGGTTGATTTCCTTTAAAATTGACTATTTTGATCTCTTTGCTGTCCAAAGGACTCTCAGGAATCTTCTCCAGCACCACAGTTCAAAAGCACATTCTTCAGCACTCTGCATTTTTTATGATCCAACTCTCAGATTTGTACATGACTACTGGAAAGATCATAGCCTTGATTATATGGACCTTTTCCAACAAAGTGATGTCTTTGCTTTTTAATACACTATGTTTGTCATAGCTTTCCTTCCAAAAAACAGTCATCTTCTAATTTCATGGCTGCAGTCACCATCCACAGTGACTTTAGAATCCAAGAAGAGGAAATCTGTCATTGCTTTCACCTTTATTCCTTCTATTTGCATGAAGTGATTGGGTCATATGCCAGTTTGTTTTTTGTTTGTTTGTTTGTTTTTAATATTCAGCTTTAAGCTGACTTTTTCACCTCCTCTTTCACACTCATCAAGAGGCTCTTTAGTTCCTCTTTGCTTTTTGCCATTAGAGTAATATCTTCTGCACATCCGAGGTTGTTACTATTTCTCTTGGCAATCTTGATTCTAGCTTGTAACTCATCCAGTCCAGTATTTCACATAATGTGTTCTATATTTAAGTTAAACAGGTTGACAATATACAACCTTGTCATACTACTTTCAAAATTTTGAACCAGTCAGTTTTTCCACCTAAGGTTCTAACTTGCTTCTTGACATGCATACAGTTTTCTCAGGAGACAGGTAAGATGGTCTGGTATTCCCATCTCTTGAAGAGTTTTCCACAGTTTGTTATGACCCATACAAAGGCTTTAGTGTGAAAAAGAAGTAGATGCTTTTTGGTTCACTGATTCCTAAGATGTTGATATTTATTCACGTCCAATGACCAGTGACTATGACCAATGTGTTCTTTTGACAAAACTCTGTTAGCCTTTGCCTTGCTTCATTTTATACTCCAATGCCAACTTTTCCTGTTATTCTGGGTGTCTCTTGACTTCCTAGTTTTGCATTCCAATTCACTATGATGAAAAGGACATCTTTTATTCTGTTAGTTTTAGAAGGTGTTGTAGGTCTTCAAGGAAATGGTCAACTCCAGCTTCTTCAGCATTGTTGGCTGAAGATTTTTGGTAGCTGCATGAATAGCTTTTTAGTAACTTGTTTTTAGTGTGACTATTTGATTACTGAGATACTGAATGGTTTGCCTTGGAAATGAACCAAGTTTTTTTTTGTTTGTTTGTTTTGTTTGTTTTTTGAGATTGTGCCCAAGTAGTGCATTTTGGTTGCAGCATGTGGGATCTAGTTCTCTGACCAGGAATCAAAACCAGGTCTTCTGTACTGGGAGCATGGTGTCTTAGTCACTGCATTTTGGAATCTTTTTTGACTGTGAGGGCTACTCCATTTCTTCTAACAGATTCTTGCCATAGTATTAGATATAATGGCCATCTGAATTAAATTTGCTATTCCAATCCATTTTAGTTCACTGATTCCTAATATGTCAATGTTCAGTCTTGCCATCTCCTTCTTGACCACATCAAATTTACCTTGATTCATGGACCTAACATTAAAGATTACTATGCAATATTATTCTTTACAGCATTGGGCTTTACTTTTTACTACCAGACATCTCCACAATGAGGGCTATTTCCACTTTGACCCAGCCACCTCATTCTTTCTGGAGCTATCAATAGTTAGTAATTGTGTCTGCTCTTTCTCAGTAGCATATCATACACCTTCCAACCTGGGAGGCTTATCATCCAATGTCATATCTCTTTTGCCTTTTCATACTGTTCATGAGGTTCTCCAGGCAAGAACACTGGTGTCATCTGCCATTTCCTCTTCCAAAATGATCACATTTTGTCAGAACCCTTCACTATGACCTGTTCATCTTGGGTGGTCCTGCATAACATGACTCTTAGCTTTATTGAATTACACAAGCCCTTCCACCATAACAAGGCTGTGATCCATGAAGGGGTTGTGTACAATACCAAAATATTGTTTCCCTTAAAGATAGTGATTGGTGCAAAAAAGAGTGGAATATATGGCTGGGAGATACTGGGCCATATCTAATAGAAGTTCTTAGCTTAAGTACTTTCTTATGACCCTATTAATTTTACTAGCTCTATTGGTTGTATTCTACTTTATTAAAATTGTTTGCATTACCAAATGTGTGGCTGAGTCTTTGATAAAAATAATGATAATTAGTGGCTTGATACAATTGATCAAATATTTGGTTGTATATTGGAGAAGGTAATGGCACCCCACTCCAGTACTCTTGCCTGGGAAATCCCATGGACAGAGGAGCCTGGTAGGCTGCAGTCCATGGGGTCACAAAGAGTCAGACATGACTGAGTGACTTCACTTTCACTTTTCACTTTCATGCACTGGAGAAGGAAATGGCAACCCACTCCAGTGTTCTTGCCTGGAGAATCCCAGGGACGGGGGGAGCCTAGTGGGCTGCTGTCTATGGGGTCGCACAGAGTCGGACACGACTGAAGTGACTTAGTAGTAGTGGTTGTATATGATCAATGATTGTAATATTGTAACTCTAAATATAGGAAGAAGCAACAAAGAGAACCATTTCCTGGACCATAAGAGGAAGATAAGAAGTCCAGAAGCATTTGGCTACACTGTTAAAAGAGCCTAATCCAATAATAGCTCATTGAGTGATCTATCAACAAAATCCTTAGCTGATCTGGGCATAAGCAGTCCTACCACTGTGAGAAAAACTGGTCCAAAAATGCCTTCCAAAATTTGGTCAAAGTAAAACCAAAAGGGAGGAGATTATAAAATAAAGACATTTTCTCACCATCCTATTGTACAAGTTATTAACCACTGCAGTTGCTGACCTAAATACACCCTGAAAGGAATTCAGGGTGAAGATCAGGATGTGGAATCTTGAGCTTGTAGAAAACTGTTAGAACTGGCCCTCAGATTTGTTTCAGGAAAAAATTTTATGAATTGAATTTTTGCCTCTTCCTATACATAGAAAAGAACTAAAACCATTATCTAAAATATCTATCCATTGCAAATAGCATTTAACCATCTACCAAAATGTGATATGATTTTATTTAAAAATTTCAAATATTCTTACGAACATCATGTGTCATCTATCAGTAAACAATAAAATTATGTAACTTTAGAAATTTCAAAATGTTATTTTCTTTTTTTTTTTCAAAGATTGAATGAACCATTAACAAAGGAAGACATATAAATAGGCAATAAGCTAATGCAAAAGTCTGCAGCATCATTACACATTAGGGAAATACAAATTAAAACAAAATGAGTTACATTAAATAAGACAGACAAAAATGTTAGCATTAATAATACCCAACTGTGGCCAGTTGGGAGCAACTGCTGCTCATGTGCTCTGCTGGCAAGAGTTTAAAATCAAATATCCACATCAAAAACAAGTTACTAAAAAGGTATTCATGCAGCTACAAAAAGTAAACACATATGGTCATAGACAGAAAGGGATAATAGCAATTTTAGTCATAAGAATCCCACACTGAAAATATAACCCAGTTGTCTATCAACAAAATAGTACATAAGTAAATATTGATACATACCAATAAGAAAGTACTACTTAGCAAAGAAAAAACTAAAATGCTGATAGTGTAAAGTTGTATAAGAATATTTAAAAATATAGCAATTAAAAGAAAGGCTTAAGATACAAGAAAAATACCTACTGCACAGTTTCATTGATATTAAATTCTAGTATAGATTAAACTAATTGTTAGAGATGTGAATCAGACCAGTATTTGTTTCTGGGTTGAGTGACTTCACTAGAAAAGGAAATGTGGGACATTTCTAGTCTCATGAAAGTTTTGTCTCTTGGTACTGGGTGTAAGCTATAAGTGCAGGTACTATTGAAACTAGTTGAAAGTTAGCCTAAACATGTGAGTTTTCTAGGGTTCATAAGTTATACCTCAATTAAAAAAAAAAACTTCAATATTGCTTGACTACTCATTCTTTCAACAAGTATTTATTGTGAAGGGGGATGTAGGAACATTTGAATAAAGATTTGTGATCAACAGATTTTAATAACCACTAATCTAATTTGTTGAGGACAGTTTAGTAAAGTATCCAAAGCTAGATGTCTATCTCCATTTCAAAGTACAACAGAAATAACAGTTACAGATATAATGTGTATGTAACTTCTCTCAAGGAAATCTTGTATAATCACTTTGCACAGCCTTGAACTCTAGAGCAAGTCAACGTAATCTTATTCATAGGCAGCACATCTATTCAT
The DNA here is from genome assembly GCF_003369695.1 of Bos indicus x Bos taurus. Taxonomy (NCBI): domain Eukaryota; kingdom Metazoa; phylum Chordata; class Mammalia; order Artiodactyla; family Bovidae; genus Bos; species Bos indicus x Bos taurus. The sequence goes on from NC_040082.1 coordinate 69,240,521, forward strand.
ACACTTTTGCAGAGCTCCCTTGACCTCACTGTTCCTCAGACTATAGATGAGGGGGTTCAGCACAGGGGTGAAAATAGTATAGTACACTGACACAACCTTATTGTAGTTAGCTGACTTATAGGATTTAGGTCTCATGTAGGTAAAAATGCCAGCTCCAAAAAAGAGTCCCACCACAGACAGGTGGGAGGAGCAGGTGGCAAATGCCTTCTTGCGGGCTTCATTAGAATGCATGTGGAGAACAGCAGCAAGGATGAGACTATAGGAAATCAAGATGAGGGAAATGGGGATCAGGAGCATTAACACACAGCAGATGTACATGACATACTCAAAGACAGAAGTGTCAGCACAAGCCAAACGCACAAGAGTGGGGGCCTCACAAAAGAAGTGATCAATCTCACGTGTGCTGCAAAATGAGAAGTTCAGGGTAGCAGCAGCCTGCATGAGTCCATCAACTGCACCAAGGAACCAAGACCCCAAAATCATACTGAGGCATACTTTCCAACTCATGAGGACTGGGTATCTCAGTGGATGGCAAATAGCAACATAGCGGTCATAGGACATGGCTGCTAAGAGGAAGCACTCACCCCCTCCTAAAGTGAGGAAGAAGAAGATCTGGAACCCACAGCCAGCAGGGGAGATGAACTTCCTGCCGGTCAAATAGTCAATGGCCATTTTGGGCACAATGGCGGAAATCAGCATCAGGTCCATGAGGGAGAGTTGGCTCAGGAGGAAATACATGGGCCTGTGGAGACGGGGGTCCAGGAGAATCAGGAGAAGCATGAGGGCATTGCTAACCAGGGAGGTGAAGGCAATTATAAGAACCAACACAAAGAGAAATTGGTGGGCTCCTGTGTGGTTAAAGAGACCTAGGAGAATGAAATCTGCCGTGATATTCCAGTTTTCCATGATTTCAAACAAAAGTGATACTGCAAATGGAGAAATAGATGATAATTACATATAAAAAACATACTAAAATATATTGAAACACACTAAAATCCAATAATTTTTGATACTGATTAAACTTTAAAGGCATTTTTACTTTCAAAATAAGAGGACTTATATTTTTATGCCTAGGCCATGGAAGAACTGAGTCTGCAAATGGAAACATAATTTGCAATTGTTAGTGCATTTACTTCAAATTTGCCAAGCTATACATTGAAATCAATAATGATCTGCTTACAATATTTCTTCCCAAAGTAACCCTATAATACTAAATGCAAACTTTCATAAATGAAAGGGCATTTTGCGTAGGGAGAAGTTTTACCTGCAAAGTCTCAGAAATGCAAACTTTACTGCATAAAGAAAAGTAAATAAATAAAGCTTCTTATTTCTTTACGTAAGTTCAGTCACTCAGTTGTGTCTGACTCTTTGCAACCCAATGGACTGCAGCACACCAGGCTTCTCTGTCAATCACCAACTCCCAGAGCTTGCTCAAACTCATGTTTTTATGTTTCATGTTTTAACACAGAGCTAAATTAATTTCTCCTTAAGTTTCAGGAGGATTTAAGTTCTTAAAAGGATTTCTATCTCTGAAATCCTGGAACCAAAACTGTTCTATTAATAGCTAGTTGAATAAATGCAACAATAACTGCAGGACTAAGGACGCTAATTCAGCTTCAAAGATAAGCTGTGATTCGATGAAGTTATATGGCAGAAGGAGTCCACTTCTTCCACGGTTACTCCTTTTACCCCCACTTTTTACATCCATCCCATACTAGACTGCAATTAAGAAGGAGAAAGTTATTGCAAAAGGCTCATTCAATCCTTTATTCTGTTGCTTGAACATCATAATTGTACTGGCAGCATTACACTGAAGGGTTTTAGCCAGTTGTTTTAAAGTTAAATATCATGAAAATACAATTTCTATTTGTCAAACATATTTCATTTTCCAAAGCTTAGTGATCTACGTACGGTCATATCTCTAATAATCAGTCTGAACCACTAATAACTATATGCAATCCTAATTATAGCCCTCAGTATCATTCTTCTGAAGGACCTCAAAATATCATAACTTATATTTTTAAGTTGAAGTCTTATTTTTCATTGTTTTCATTACTTTTATTGTTCAAGGTTGATAGAACTTTAAAATTGTTTACAATTTAATGGGTAATTCAGTGACTGCAGGGGTTTGGCAAGTTTCTAAAATTAACTTAAGTATACTATCAATACAGTGGAATTAAGTACTCCCATATTGTTGTGAATCCATCACCAATATTAATCCCCAGACTCTACATCATTTCCAACTGAAACTATTAACAATTAAACAATAACAATAATTATCCATTGCCCCTTCTAATCAGTTCCTGGAAATCACTGGTCTACTTTCTATCTCTATACATTTGACTATTCTAGGAATAATAGATAAATCACATTTTTATTTTCTTTTTGATTATCTTCTTTCCCTTATCATAATACCCTCACAGGTTGTCCATGCTGTAACATGACTGTGTGGATCACAATAAACTGTGGACAATTCTTCAAGAGATGGGAAGAGCAGACCACCTCATCTGCTTCTTGAGAAATCTGTATGCAGGTCAGGAAGCCACAGTTAGAACATGGAACAACAGACTGGTTCCAAATAGGGAAAGGAGTATGTTAAGGCTATATATTGTCACCCTACTTATTTAACTTATATGTGGAGTACATCATGAAAAAGCCTGGGCTGCATGAAGCACAAGCTGGAATCAAGATTGCCAGGAGAAATATCAATAACTTCAGATAAGCAAATGACACCACCTTTATGACAGAAAATGAAGAAGAATTAAAGAGCCTCTTGATGAAAGTGAAAGAGGAGTTAAAAAGTTGACTTAAAGCTCAACATTCAGAAAACTAGGATCATGGCATCTGGTCCCATCACTTCATGGCAAATAGATGGGAAAACAGTGGAAACAGTGGCTGACTTTATTTTTGAGGGGCTCCAAAATCACTGCAGATGGTGGTTGCAGCCATGAAATTAAAAAGACGCTTACTCCTTGGAAGGAAAGTTATAAACAACCTAGACAGCATATCGCCAGTCCAGGTTCAATGCATGATACTGGATGCTTGGGGCTGGTGCACTGGGACGACCCAGAGGGATGGTATGGGGAGGGAGGAGGGAGGAGGGTTCAGGATAGGGAACACATGTATACCTGTGGCAGATTCATTTTGATGTTTGGCAAAACCAATACAATAGTGTAAAGTTTAAAAATAAAAAAAAAAATAAAAAAAAAGCAGACATTACTTTATCAACAAAGGGCCATCTTGTCAAGGCTATGGTTTTTCCAGTAGTCATGTATGTATGTGAGAGTTGGACTATAAAGAAAGCTGAGTGCCGAAGAATTGGTGCTTTTGAACTGTGGTGCTGGAGAAGACTCTTGAGAGTCCCTTGGACTGCAAGGAGATCCAACCAGTCCATCCTAAATGAAATCAGTTCCGAATATTCATTGGAAGAAGTGATGCTGAAGCTGAAACTCCAATACTTTGGCCACCTGATACAAAAAGCTAACTTATTTGAAAAGACCCTCATGCTGGGAAAGATAGAAGGCAGGAGGTGAAGGGGACAACAGAGGATGAGATGGTTGGATGGCATCACCGACTCAATGGACATGAGTTTGGGTAAACTCCAGGTGTTGGTGATGGATAGGCGTGCTGTGGTCTGTGGGGTTGTATAGAGTCAGACACGACTGAGCTACTGGAATGAACTGAACTGAACACGTTTCAGAATTTCATTCCATTTTAAGAATGAGCAATGTTCCTTTGTAAGCCTGTACTACATTTTATTTATAAATTCATTCCATTTATGGACATTTGTGTTACTTCCCCTCCATTTTTATATATAGGTATCAATTAATTTAATGGGATTTTTTTGTTAACACATGTGTATGTCTGTGCATGCTAATTTGTATCTGATTCTTTGTGCCCCCATGAACTGTAGTCCACCAGGGTCCTCTGTCCGTGAAATTTTCCAGTCAAGAATACTGGAGCGGATTGCCATTTCTATCTCCAGGGGATCTTCTCATCCCAGGGATCTAATCCAGGTCTCTTGCATCTCCTGCTTTGACAGGAAGGTTCTTTACCAGCTAAGCCGACAGTGAAGCCCTCACACGTGGTAATTATTTTTAATTTTGTAAAGATATATATACTATAAATATTTTAAACTTTGTGCTTGATTTTTGCTGATATCATTCAAGAAAGGTTTTTATGTTTTTAGATAAGTATAGCTTATATGAATTTTCATTTTACAAAGTACATTTTCTTATAATGATGCCACTTGTATTGAAATACATTATCAAATATGAGATCATTAACTCCTAATTTTACAATGGACATAAGTGATATAGCTATATATTTTACTTTTAGGTTTAATAAGTATAAACACAAGCAATCATCATGAATATAAATGATCAGTCAGCATGATAATAGTGTTCAGATGATTTTGTTGGAAGGTAAAGTTCAGCTAAATGTGTCAATTAAATAAAATGAGTAGCAAATTATTTTATTTCCTAAGATGTGATAGTATTTTGTTATTTATTTAATTAAAATCCTATCTATCTTTTCATATTACTAAATGAAATTATTTGCCACTATTTAGAACATTTGTGATGTGCGTGGAGTGTGCATTCTGTTTTATCTGACTCTGAGACCCTGTGAACTGTAGTTCATCAGGCTCCTCTGTCCTTGGGATTTTTCAGGCAAGAATACTGGAGTGGGTTGTCATTTACTACTCCAGGGGACTTTCCTGACCCAAGGATTAAAACCTTCATCTCTTGTCTCTTGCCCCTATGCAAGCGGCATTCTGAAGGACAATTTTTAACAAAATTGACTATAGAATCTCAATGTGATGAAATTTTAAGTGAGGACTTAACTCATCTTGCAAATAAAGTATTTACAATGATATTAAGTGCAAGTATAAAAGCTTATTTCTACCTAGTGTAGGAATAGAAATACTTATACTCTAAATGCTTTCGTCTTTTGTCACATGGTTTCAGGATGCTAGAAATTTTCTGTCGTTTCTTCTGTCTTTATAGTCCTTCATTTAGAATAGAGCTAAAATTGTGATATTTTTACTTTAAATCTCAAACACATCTCTTTTACTATAGTACCAGAAGGCACAGATATAACCTCTTTTATTTTCTTATAGTGTAATCGCAGAATATTTAAAATTGCCTATGATTTTTTCTATATTTTTCTAATCCTTGTTTCCATAACATTAAAACTGTAAATTTTCCCTCCAGAATTTTGAGAGGATTTATTAATTTAGTCTGTAAAAAATAAAATAGCAACAGCCAAATCAAATGTGGAATTGGCAGGTTATTACAAGTGTTTTAACCTTATGACTGTGTCAGGTAACATGTTTTAGTTCTTCAGATTGTAGAATAGATAATTAATTGGATTTTGTTTGTAGAAGTATAGAGAAAATAATATGACTATGGACTTTCAAGAATTCAAATTTCATAAGCATAGCTGATAAATATTTAGAGATTAATATCACTTACTCATATAAGATATAAAGTATGAACTCCAATAGTCTGGATCTGCATCCTATCTGAGTGGCATCCTCCTAATGTTCCTCTCTGAGTGGAGGAAGGCTTTTCTAGTCTTGCAGCACCAAACTTACTCAATAATACTCATCTGCAGTGACCTATTAAGGGTTCTGGCCTATTGCCATTTTCTAAATTTACTATCCCATTAATATGTCAGAGCTGCATAAGTATGACTCTTTGGATGCTGAAGCTGTTTACTTTTCAAGGATTTTAGAGATCCTCAGAGCTGTTTACTTTTCAAGGATTTTAGAGATCAATATACATCCCTATGTTTTCAAAATAATAAATAATTCATTACAAGAAAAATGTAAAATGTAAATAAGCCTGGAAAGAGATTTCTATTTAAAAATACTTTAAGGAGTGGATTGATCTGATCCTAGTATTACCTGTTTAAACTTTGGTAAGGGAGGAAGTTTAAAGAGTGTGTTATTGAAAGACAGATTTTGATCAAATTCAGTAGTTACATTGATAAAGTCTATGGTAGAATTCAGCTTTTTTTTTTTCTTTTCTGAATTTCCTAATATTTGGTAGAATCACTATGTATTATAAATTCTATTTAGTTTGTGTCTATGTAATATAATTGTATATAATTTTATATTTATATGTTTGTGTCTATTATCATAATAAGGGCATTATAGCATATATATATATTTTCTGCAAAAAGCTTTGCAATTTGATTCTATCTGGAATAAATTTTGCAATTTTAATATTGTTTTACTTCACATTTTAAGAGTCAAGGAAAAGCATGTTTTTTCACTGCACTTTTACCACCTCAGTGATTCTGTCTAAGAGTAAATATAAGTACTACTACTACTACTACTACTACATCGCTTCAGTCGTGTCCGACTGTGCGACCCCACAGATGGCAGCCCACCAGGCTCCACCATCCTTGGGATTCTCCAGGCAAGAACCCTGGAGTGGGTTGCCATTCCCTCCTCCAATGCATGAAAGTGAAAAGTGAAAGTGAAGTCTCTCAGTCATGTCTGACTCTTAGTGACCCCATGG